>NW_026263017.1:1364483-1705604 GCF_947179515.1 Apodemus sylvaticus
ATTTCCTTAAAACGTGGTTTTCTGACAAATTTTGATGAAAGAAAATACTCCTGTGGGTTCTCTTTTGAGGCTACACGTTTAGCCGTACACGCCACACCAAATCTTTTCGAGTTACAACCTGTTGTTTAGGAGATACAAGCTAATTTTTTTACGATGCGTTATTTCTTCTCGTAAAGTGTTTCCAATAAGTACGTATTCTTCTTTACTCTGCAACACTGTGTTTCCTTATAACGTGGTATTCTTACATATTCTTTCGAGAGAAAACTCTCCTGTGCGTTCTCTTTTGAGGCTACATGCTTAGACATACACGCAACACCAAAGCTTTTCGAGTTACAACGTGTTTTTTAGGAAGAACAAGGTAATTTCTCACGATGCGGGATTTCCTTAAAACGTGGTTTTCTGACAAATTTTGACGAAAGAAATTTGTCCTGTGGTTCTCTTTGAGGCTACACGTTTAGATGTACACGCCACACCAAATCTTTTCGAGTTACAACGTGTTGTTTAGGAGATACAAGCTAATTTTGTACGATGCTTTATTTCATCTCGTAAAGTTTAAGGGTTTCCAATACGAAAGTAGTTGTCATTATTCTGCAACAGTGTACTTCCTTATAATGTGGTATTCTTACATATTCTTTCGAGAGAAAACTCTCCTGTGTGTTCTCTTTTGAGGCTACACGCTTAGACATACACGCAACACCAAAGCTTTTCGAGTTACAACGCGTTGTTTAGGAAAAACAAGATAATTTCGCACGATGCGGGATTTCCTTAATACGTGGTTTTCTGACAAATTTTGACCAAAGAAAATTCTCCTGTGTGTTCTCTTTTGAGGCTACACGTTTAGACGTACAGGTCACACCAAATCTTTTCGAGTTACAACGTGTTGTTTAGGAGATACAAGCTAATTTTTTACGATGCGTTATTTCTTCTCATAAAGTGTTTCCAATAAGTACGTATTTGTCTTTACTCTGCAACACTGTATTTCCTTATAAGGTGGTATTCTTACATATTCTTTTTAGAGAAAACTCTCCTGTGTGCTCTCTTTTGTGTCTACACGCTTAGACATACACGCAACTCCAAAGCTTTTCGAGTTACAACGCATTGTTTAGGAAAAACAAGATAATTTTGCACGATAAGGGATTTCCTTAAAACGTGGTTTTCTTACATATTTTGACGATAAAAAATTCTCCTGTCGGTTCTCTTTTGAGGCTACACATTTAGACGTACACGTCACACCAAATATTTTCGAGTTACAACGTGTTGTTTAGGAGATACAAGCTAATTTTGTATGATTTTTTATTTCTTCTCTTAAAGTTTTACAATATGTACGTATTTGTCTTTACTCTTCAACACTGTATTTCCTTATAACGTGGTATTCTTACATATTCTTTCGAGAGAAAACTCTCCTTGCATTCCTTTTAGAGGCTACACACTTAGATATACATGCAACACCAAAGCTTTTCGAGTTACAACGTGTTGTTTAGGAAAAACAAGATAATTTCGCACGATGCGGGATTTCCTTAAAACGTGGTTTTCTGACAAATTTTGACGAAAGAAAACTCTCCTGTGGGTTCTCTTTTGAGGAAACACGTTTAGACGTACACGCCACACCAAATCTTTTCGAGTTACAACATGTTGTTTAGGACATACAAGCAAATTTTGCAAGATGCGTTATTTCTCTCATAAAGTGTTTCCAGTATGTATGTATTTGTCTTTACTCTGCCACACTGTATTTCCTTATAACGTGGTATTCTTATATATTCTTTTGAGAGAAAACTCTCCTATGCGTTCTCTTTTGGGGCTACATGCTTAGACATACACCCAACACCAAAGCTTTTCGAGTTAAAACGTGTTGTTTAGTAAGAACATGATAATTTCTCACGATGCGCGATTTCCTTAAAACGTGGTTTTCTGAAAAATTTTGACGAAAGAAAATTGTCCTGTGGGTTCTCTTTTGAGGCTACACGTTTAGACGTACATGCCACACCAAATCTTTTCGAGTTACAACGTGTTGTTTAGGAGATACAAGCTAATTTTGTACGATGCTTTAATTCATCTCGTAAAGTTTAAGGGTTTCCAATACATACGTATTTGTCTTTACTCTGTAACACTGTATTTCCTTATAACGTGGTATCCTTTCATATTCTTTCGAGAGAAAACTCTCCTGTGCGTTCTCTTTTGAGGCTACACGCTTAGACATACACGCAACAGCAAAGCCTTTCGAGTTACAACATGTTGCTTAGGAAGAACAAGATAATTTCCCACGATGCGGGATTTCCTTAAAACGTGGTGTTCTGACAAATTTTGATGAAAGAAAATACTCCTGTGGGTTCTCTTTTGAGGCTACACCTTTAGACGTACACACCACACCAAATCTTTTTGAGTTACACCGTGCTGTTTAGGAGATACAAGCTAATTTTTTTTTACGATGCGTTATTTCTTCTCATAAAGTTTAAGTGTTTCCAATACATACGTTTTTGTCTTTACACTGCAACTCTGTATTTCCTTATAACGTGGTATTCTTACATATTCTTTCGAGAGAAAACTCTCCTGTGCATTCTCTTTTGAGGCTACACGCTTAGACATACAGGCAACACCACAGCTTTTCGAGTTACAATGTGTTGTTTAGGAAAAACAAGATAATTTAGCACGATGCGGGATTTCCTTAAAACGTGGTTTTCTGACAAATTTTGACGAAAGAAAATACTCCCGAGGTTTCTCTTTTGAGGCTACACGTTTAGACGTACACGCCACACCAAATCTTTTCGAGTTACAACGTGTTGTTTAGGAGATACAAGCTAATTTTTTAAGATGCATTATTTCTTCTCGTAAAGTTTAAGTGTTTCCAATACGTACGTATTTGCCTTTACTCTGCAACACTGTTTTCCTAATAACGTGGTATTCTTACATATTCCTTCGAGAGAAAACTCTCCTGTGCGTTCTCTTTTGAGGCTACACGCTTAGACATACATGCAACACCAAAACTTTTCGAGTTACAACGTGTTGTTTAGGAAGAACAAGATAATTTCTCACGATGCGGGATTTCCTTAAAACGAGGTTTGCTGACAAATTTTGACGAAAGAAAATTGTCCTGTGGGTTCTCTTTTGGGGCTACACGTTTAGACGTACAAGCCACACCAAATCTTTTCCAGTAAAAACGTGTTGTTTAGGAGATACAAGCTAATTTTGTACGATGCTTTAATACATCTCGTAAAGTTTAAGTGTTTCCAATATGTACGCTTTCGTCTTTACTCAGCAACACTGTACTTCCTTATAAAGTGGTATTCTTAACTATTCTTTCGAGAGAAAACTCTCCTGTGCGTTCTCTCTTGAGGCTACATGCTTAGACATACACGCAACACCAAAGCTTTTCGAGTTACAATGTGTTGTTTAGGAAAAACAAGATAATTTCGCACGATGCGGGGTTTCCTTAGTACGTGGTTTTCTGACAAATTTTGACCAAAGAAAATTCTCCTGTGCGTTCTCTTTTGAGGCTACACGTTTAGCCGTACACGCCACACCAAATCTTTTTGAGTTACAACCTGTTGTTTAGGAGATACAAGCTAATTTTTTTACGATGCGTTATTTCTTCTCGTAAAGTGTTTCCAATAAGTACATATTTGTCTTTACTCTGCAACACTGTGTTTCCTTATAACGTGGTATTCTTACATATTCTTTCGAGAGAAAACTCTCCTGTGCGTTCTCTTTTGAGGCTACATGCTTAGACATACACGCAACACCAAAGCTTTTCGAGTTACAACGTGTTTTTTAGGAAGAACAAGATAATTTCTCACGATGCGGGATTTCCTTAAAACATGGTTTTCTGACAAATTTTGACGAAAGAAATTTGTCCTGTGGTTCTCTTTGAGGCTACACGTTTAGATGTACATACATGCCACACCAAATCTTTTCGAGTTACAACGTGTTGTTTAGGAGATACAAGCTAATTTTGTACGATGCTTTATTTCATCTCGTAAAGTTTAAGGGTTTCCAATACGAAAGTATTTGTCATTATTCTGCAACAGTGTACTTCCTTATAATGTGGTATTCTTACATATTCTTTCGAGAGAAAACTCTCCTGTGTGTTCTCTTTTGAGGCTACACGCTTAGACATACACCCAACACCAAAGCTTTTCGAGTTACAACGCGTTGTTTAGGAAAAACAAGATAATTTCACACGATGCGGGATTTCCTTAATACGTGGTTTTCTGACAAATTTTGACCAAAGAAAATTCTCCTGTGGGTTCTCTTTTGAGGCTACACGTTTAGACGTACACGCCACACCAAATCTTTTGGAGTTTCAATGTGTTGTTTAGGAGATACAAGCTAATTTTTTACGATATGTTATTTCTTCTCATAAAGTATTTCCAATAAGTACGTATTTGTCTTTAATCTGCAACACTGTATTTTCTTATAACGTGGTATTCTTACACATTCTTTCGAGTGAAAACTCTCCTGTGTGCTCTCTTTTGAGTCTACAAGCTTAAACATACATGCAACACCAAAGCTTTTCGAGTTACAAGGTTTTGTTTAGGGAAAACAAGATAATTTCGCACGATGCGGGATTTCATAAACGTGGTTTTCTGAATATTTGACGAAAGAAAATTCTCCTATGGGTTCTCTCTTGAGGCTACACGTTTAGACGTACACGCCACACAAAGTCTTTTCGAGTTACAACGTGTTGTTTAGGAGATATGAGCTAATTTTGTACGATGCTTTATTTCATCTCGTAAAGTTTAAGGGTTTCCAATACGTACCTATTTGTCTTTACTCTGAAACACTGTATTTCCTTATAACGTGGTATTCTTACATATTCTTTTGAGAGAAAACTCTCCTGTGTGTTCTCTTTTGAGGCTACATGCTGAGACATACACGCAACACCATAGCTTTTCGAGTTAAAACGTGTTGTTTAGGAAAAACAAGATAATTTCGCACGATGCAGGATTTTCTTAATATGTGGTTTTCTGACAAATTTGACCAAAGAAAATTCTCCTGTGGATTCTCTTTTGAGGCTACACGTTTAGACGTACACGCCACACCAAATCATTTAGAGTTACAACGTGTTGTTTACGAGATACAAGCTAATTTTGTACGATGCGTTATTTCTTCTCTTAAAGTGTTTCCAATATGTACGTATTTGTCTTTACTCTGCAACACTGTATTTCCTACAACTTGGTATTCTTACATATTCTTTCGAGAGAAAACTCTCCTGTGCATTCGCTTTTGTGGCTACACACTTAGACATACACGCAACACCAAAGCTTTTCGAGTTACAACTTGTTGTTTAGGAAAAACAAGATAATTTCGCAGGATGCGGGATTTCGTTAAAACGTGATTTTCTGACAAATTTTGAAGAAAGAAAATTCTCCTATTGTTTCTCTTTTGAGGCTACACGTTTAGAAGTACACACCACATGAAGTCCTTTCGAGTTACCACGTGTTGTTTAGGAGATACAAGCTAATTTTTTACGATGCATTATTTCTTCTTGTAAAGTGTTTCCAACAAGTATGTATTTGTCTTTACTCTGCAACACTGTATTTCCTTATAACGTTGTATTCTTACATGTTCTTTCTAGAGAAAACTCTCCTGTGCATATTCTTTAGAGGCTACACGCTTAGACATACACGCAACAACAAAGCTTTTCGAGTTACAACGTGTTTTTAAGGAAAAACAAGATAATTTTCACGATGCGGGATTTATTTAAAACGTGGTTTTCTGAAAAATTTTGAAGAAAGAAAGTTATCCTGTGGGTTCTCTTTTGAGGCTACACGTGTAGACGTACGAGCCACACCAAATCTTTTCGAGTTACAACGTGTTGTTTAGGAGATACAAGCTAATTTTGTACGATGCATTATTTCTTCTCTTAAAGTGTTTCCAATGGTATGTAATTGTCTTTTCTGTGCAACACTGTATTTCCTTATAACGTGGTATTCTTACATATTCGTTCAAGAGAAAACTCTCCTGTGCGTTCTCTATTGAGGCTACACGCTTAGACATACACGCAACACCAAAGCTTTTCGAGTTACAATGTGTTGTTTAGGAAAAACTAGAAAATTTCGCACGAAGCGAGATTTCCATACAACGTGTTTTCTGACAAATTTTGATGAAAGAAAATTCTCCTATGGGTTCTCTTTTGAGGCTACACATTTAGATGTACACGCCACACCAAGTCCTTTCGAGTTACCACGTGTTGTTTAGGAGATACAAGCTAATTTTTTACAATGCGTTATTTCTTCTCGTAAAGTGTTTCCAACAAGTATGTTTTTGTCTTTACTCTGCAACACTGTATTCCTTATAACGTTGTATTCTTACATGTTCTTTCGAGAGAAAACACTCCTGTGTGTACTCTTTAGAGGCTACACGCTTAGACATACTCGCAACACCAAAGCTTTTCGAGTTATAACGTGTTGTTTAGGAAAAACAAGATAATTTTGCACGATGCGGGATTTCCTTAAAACGTGGTTTTCTGACAAATTTTGACGAAAGAAAATTCTCCTGTGGGTTCTCTTTTGAGGCTACACGTGTAGACATACGGGCCACACCAAATCTTTTCGAGTTACAACGTGTTGTTTAGGAGATACAAGCTAATTTTGAACGATGCGTTATTTCTTCTCATAAAGTGTTTCCAATATGTATGTATTTGTCTTTACTCTGCAACACTGTATTTCCTTATAACGTGGTATTCTTACATATTCGTTCGATAGAAAACTCTCCTGCGCATTCCCTTTAGAGGCTACACACTTAAACATACATGAAACACCAAAGCTTTTCGAGTTACAACTTGTTGTTTAGGAAAAACAAGATAATTTCGCAGGATGCGGGATTTCCTTATAACGTGGTTTTCTGACAAATTTTGAAGAAAGAAAATTCTCCTGTGGGGTCTCTTTTGAGGCTACACTTTTAGACGTACACGCCAAACCAAATCTTTTCGAGTTACCACTTGTTGTTTAGGAGATACAAGCTTATATTTTATGATGCGTCATTTCTTCTCGTAAAGTGTTTCCAATATTTATGTTTTTGTCTTTACTCTGCAACACTGTATTTCCTTATAACGTTGTAGTCTTACATGTTCCTTTGAGAGAAAACTCTCCTGTGCATTCTCTTTTGAGGCTACACGCTTAGATATACACGCAACACCAAAGCTTTTCGAGTTACAACGTGTTGTTTAGGAAAAACAAGATAATTTTGCACGATGCGGGATTTCCTTAAAACGTGGTTATCTAATTTTGATGAAAGAAAATTCTCCTGTTGGTTCTCTTTTGAGGCTACACGTTTAGACGGACACGCCAAACCAAATCTTTTCGAGTTAGCACGTGTTGTTAGGAGATACAAGGTAACTTTGTATGATGTATTATTCCTTCTCGTAAAGTGTTTCCAATATGTACTTATTTGTCTTTACTCTGCAAAATTGTATTTCCTAATAACGTGGTATTCTTACATATTCTCTCGAGAGAAAACTATCCTGTGCCTTCTCTTTTGAGGCTCCACGCTTAGACATACACGCAACACTAAACTTTTCGAGTAACAATATGTTGTTTAGGAAAAAGAAGATGGTTTCACACGATGCGGGATTTCCTTAAAACTTGGTTCTGTGAAAAATTTTGATGAAAGAAAATTCTCCTGTGGGTTCTCCTTTGAGGCTACACGTTTAGACGTACAGGCCACACCAAATCTTTTCGAGTTACAACTTGTTGTTTAGGAGATACAAGCTAATTTTGTACTACGCGTTAATTCTTCTCGTAAAGTGTTTCCAATACGTATGTGTTTGTCTTTACTCTGCAACATTGTATTTCCTCATAACGTGGCATTCTTACATATTCTTTCGAGAGAAAACTCTCCTGTGCTTTCTCTTTTGAGGCTACACGCTTAGACATACACGCAACACGAGAGCTTTTCGAGTTACAACGTGTTGTTTAGGAAAAACTAGATAATTTCGCACAATGCGAGATTTCCTTAAAACGTGGTTTCTGACAAATTTTGATGAAAGAAAATTCTCCTGTGGGATCTCTTTTGAGGCTACACGTTTAGACGTACAGGCCACACCAAATCTTTTCGAGTAACAACGTGTTGTTTAGGAGATTCAAGCTAATTTTGTACGATGCGTTAATTCCTCTCGTAAAGTGTTTCCAATATGTACGTATTTGTCTTTACTCTGCAACACTGTATTTCCTTATAACGGGGTATTCTTACATATTCTTTCGAGAGAAAACTCTCCTGTGCATTCCCTTTTGAGGCTACACACTTAGACATACACGCAACACCAAAGCTTTTCGAGTTACAACTTGTTGTTTAGGAAAAACAAGATAATTTCGCAGGATGCGGGATTTCGTTAAAACGTGGTTTTCTGACAAATTTTGAAGAAAGAAAATTCTCCAGTGGGTTCTCTTTTGAGGCTACACTTTTAGACGTACACGCCAAACCAAATGTTTTCGAGTTTCCACTTTTTGTTTAGGACATACAAGCTAATATTGTATGATGCGTAATTTCTTCTTGTAAAGTGTTTCCAATAAGTACGTATTTGTCTTTACTCTGCAACACTGTATTTCCTTATAACGTTGTATTCTTACATGATCTTTCGAGAGAAAACTCTCCTGTGCATTCTCTTTTGAGGCTACACGCTGAGACATACACGCAACACCAAAGCTTTTCGAGTTACAAGGTGTTGTTTAGGAATAACAAGATAATTTCGCACGATGCGGGATTTCCTTAAAACGTGGTTTTCTGAAAATTTTGACGAAAGAAAATTCTCCTTTGTGTTCTCTTTTGAGGCTACACGTTTAGACGTACACGCCAAACCAAATCTTTTCGAGTTACCACGTGTTGTTTAGGAGATACAAGCTAATTTTGTACGATGCGTTATGAGGCGTTATTTCTTCTCCTAAAGTGTTTCCAATATGTACTTATTTGCCTTTACTCTGCAAAATTGTATTTCTTTATAACGTGGTATTCTTACATATTCTTTCGAGAGAAAACTCTCCTGTACCTTTGCTTTTGAGGCTCCACGCTTAGACATACACGCAACACCAAAGCTTTTTGAGTTACAACATGTTGTTTAGGAAAAAGAAGATGATTTCGCACGATGCGGGATTTCCTTAAAACGTGGTTTTCTGAAAATTTTTAACGAAAGAAAATTGTCCTGTGGGTTCTCTTTTGAGGCAACTCGTTTAGACGTACACGCCACACCGAATTTTTTCGAGTTACAACGTGTTGTTTAGGAGATACAAGTTAATTTTTTACGATGCGTTATTTCTTCTCGTAAAGTGTTTCCAATATGTACGTATCTGTCTTTACTCTGCAACACTCTATTTCCTTATAACGTGGTATTCTTACATATTCTTTCTAGAAAAAACTCTCCTTTACATTCTCTTTTGAGGCTACACGCTTAGACATACACACAACACCAAAGTTTTTCGAGTTACAACGTGTTGTTTAGGAAAAACAAGATAATTTTGCATGATGAGGGATTTCCTTATATCGTGGTTTTCTGACAAATTTTGAAGAAAGAAAATTCTCCTGTGGGGTCTCTTTTGAGGCTACACTTTTAGACGTACACGCCAAACCAAATCTTTTCGAGTTACCACTTGTTGTTTAGGAGATAAAAGCTTATATTTTATGATGTGTCATTTCTTCTCGTAAAGTGTTTCCAATATGTACGTATTTGTCTTTACTCTCCAACACTGTATTTCCTTATAACGTTGTATTCTTACATGTTCTTTCGAGAGAAAACTCTCCTGTGCATTCTCTTTTGAGGCTACACGCTGAGACATACATGCAACACCAAAGCTTTTCGTGTTACAAGTTGTTTAGGAAAAACAAGATAATTTCGTACGATGGGGGATTTCCTTAAAACGTGGTTTTCTGACAAATTTTGACGAAAGAAAATTCTCCTTTGTGTTCTCTTTTGCGGCTACACGTTTAGACGTACACGCCAAACCAAACCTTTTCGAGTTACCACGTGTTGTTTAGGAGATACAAGCTAATTTTGTATGATGCGTTATTTCTTCTCCTAAAGTGTTTCCAATATGTACTTATTTGCCTTTACTCGGCAAAATTGTATTTCTTTATAACGTCTATTCTTACATATTCTTTCGAGAGAAAACTCTCCTGTGCCTTCGCTTTTGAGGCTCCACGCTTAGACATACACGCAACACCAAAGTTTTTTGAGTTACAACATGTTGTTTAGGAAAAAGAAGATGATTTCGCACGATGCTGGATTTCCTTAAAACGTGGTTTTCTGAAAAATCTAACGAAAGAAAATTGTCCTGTGGGTTCTCTTTTGAGGCTACACGTTTAGACGTACACGCCACACCAAATCTTTTCGAGTTACAACGTGTTGTTTAGGAGAAACAAGTCAATTTTTTACGATGCGTTATTTCTTCTCGTAGAGAGTTTCCAATATGTACGTATTTGTCTTTACTCTGCAACAATGTATTTCCTTATAACGTGGTATTCTTAAATATTCTTTCGAGAAAAAACTCTCCTTTACATTCTCTTTTGAGGCTACACGCTTAGACATACACGCAACACCAAAGCTTTTCGAGTTACAACTTGTTGTTTAGGAAAAACAAGATAATTTTGCACGATGAGGGATTTCCTTAAAACGTGGTTTTCTCACATATTTTGACGAAAGAAAATTCTCCTGTGGGTTCTCTTTTGAGGCTACACGTTTAGCTGTACACGCCACACCAAATCCTTTCGAGTTACAACCGGTTGTTTAGGAGATACGAGCTAATTTTGTATGATGCATTAGTTCTTCTCGTAAAGTGTTTCCAATACATACGTATTTGTCTTTACTCTGCAACACTGTATTTCCTTATAATGTGATATTCTTACATATTCTTTTGAGGGAAAACTCTCCTGTGTGTTCTCTTTTGAGGCTACATGCTTAGACATACACACAACACCAAAGATTTTCGAGTTACAACGTGTTGTTTAGGAAAAACTAGATAATTTCGCACAATGCGAGATTTCCTTAAAACGTGGTTTCTGACAAATTTTGATGAAAGAAAATTCTCCTGTGGGTTCTCTTTTGAGGCTACACGTTGAGACGTACACGTCACACCAAAACTTTTCGAGTTACAACGAGTTGTTTAGGAGACACAAGCTAATTTTGTATGATGCGATATTTCTTCTTTTAAAGTGTTTCCAATATGTACGTATTTGTCTTTACTCTGCAACACTGTATTTCCTTATAACGTGGTATTCTTACATATTCTTTCGAGAGAAAACTCTCCTGTGCATTCCCTTTTGTGGCTACACACTTAGTCATACACGCAACACCAAAGCTTTTCGAGTTACAACTTGTTGTTTAGGAAAAACAAGATAATTTCGCAGGATGCGGGATTTCGTTAAAACGTGATTTTCTGAAAAATTTTGAAGAAAGAAAATTCTCCTATGGGTTCTCTTTTCAGGCTACACGTTTAGACGTACACGCCACACCAAGTCCTTTCGAGTTACCACGTGTTGTTTAGGAGATACAAGCTAATTTTTTACAATGCGTTATTTCTTCTCGTAAAGTGTTTCCATCAAGTATGTATTTGTCTTTACTCTGCAACACTGTATTCCCTTATAACGTTGTATTCTTACATGTTCTTTCGAGAGAAAACTCTCCTGTGCGTACTCTTTAGAGGCTACACGCTTAAACATACACGCAACGCCAAAGATTTTCGAGTTACAATGTGTTGTTTAGGAAAAGCAAGATAATTTCGCACGATGCGAGATTTCCATAAAACGTGGTTTTCTGAAAAATTTTGACAAAAGAAAGTTTTCCTGTGGGTTCTCTTTTGAGGCTACACGTGTAGAAGTACGAGCCACAACAAATCTTTTCGAGTTCCAATTGTTGTTTAGGAGATACAAGATAATTTTGTACGATGTGTTATTTCCTCTCTTAAAGTGTTTCCAATACGTACGTATTTGTCTTTATTCTGCAACACTGTATTTTCTCATAACATGGTATTCTTACAAATTCTTTCGAGAGAAAACTCTCCTGTGCATTCTCTTTTGAGGCTACAAGCTTAGACAAACACCCAACTCCAAAGCTTTTCGAGTTACAACATGTTGTTCAGGAAAAAGAAGATGATTTGGCACGATGCGGGATTTCCTTAAAACGTGGTTTTCTGAAAAATTTTGACGAAAGAAAATTCTCCTGTGGGTTCTCTTTTGAGGCTACACGTTTAGACGTACACGCCGCACCAAATCTTTTCGAGTTACAACGTTTTGTTTAGGAGATACAAGCTAATTTTCTACGATGCGTTACTTCTTCTCGTAAAGTGTTTCCAATATGTACATATTTGTCTGCTCTGCAACACTGTATTTCCTTATAACGTGGTATTCTTACATATTATTTCGAGAGAAAACTATCCTGTGCGTTCTCTTTTGAGGCTACACACTTAGACATACAGGCAACACCAAAGCTTTTCGAGTTACAACATGTTGTTTAGGAAAAACAAGATAATTTCGCACGATGCAGGATTTCCTTAAAACGTGGTTTTCTCACAAATTTTGACGAAAGAAAATTCTCCTGTCGGTTCACTTTTGGGGCTACACATTTAGACGTACACGCCACACCAAATCCTTTAGAGTTACCACGTGTTGTTTAGGAGATACAAGCTAATTTTGTATGATGCATTATTTCTTCTCGTAAAGTGTTTCCAATACGTACGTATTTGTCTTTACTCTGCAACACTGTATTTCCTTTTAACGTTGTATTATTACATGTTCTTTTGAGAGAAAACTCTCCTGTGCATTGTCTTTAGAGGCAACATGCTCAGACATACACGCAACACCAAAGCTTTTCGAGTTACAACGTGTTGTTTAGGAAAAACAAGATAATTTTGCACGATGCGGGATTTCCTTAAAACGTGGTTCTTTGACAAATTTTGACGAAAAAAAGTTCTCCTGTTGGTTCTCTTTTGAGGCTACAAGTGTAGAAGTACGAGCCACACCAAATATTTTCGAGTTATAACGTGTTGTTTAGGAGATACAAGCAAATTTTGTACGATGCGTTATTTCTTCCCTAAATTGTTTCCAATATGTCGTTATTTATCTTTACTCTGCAACACTGTATTTTCTTATAACGTGGTATTCTTACATATTCTTTCGAGGGAAAACTCTCCTGTGCATGCTCTTTTGAGGCTACACGCTTAGACGAACACGCACGCCAAAGCTTTTCGAGTTACAACGTGTTGTTTAGGAAAAAGAAGATAATTTCGCACGATGCGAGATTTCCATAAAACGTGGTTTTCAGACAAATTTTGACGAAAGAAAGTTCTCCTCTGGGTTCTCTTTTGAGGCTACACGTGTAGAGGTACGAGCCACACCAAATCTTTTCGAGTTACAATGTGTTGTTTAGGAGATACAAGCTAATTTTGTACAATGCGTTATTTCTTCTCTTAAAGTGTTTCCAATATGTACGTAGTTGTCTTTATTCTGCAACACTGTATTTCCTTATAACGTGGTATTCTTACATATTCTTTCGAGAGAAAACTCTCCTGTGCATTCTCTTTTGAGGCTACATGCTTAGACATACACGCAACACCAAAGCTTTTCGAGTTACAACGTGTTGTTTAGGAAAAACAAGATAATTTCGCACGATGCGCTATTTCCTTAAAACGTGGTTTCAGACAAATTTTGATGAAAGAAAATTCTCCTGTGGGTTCTCGTTTGAGGCTACACTTTTAGACGTACATGTCACACCAAATCTTTTCGAGTTACAACGTGTTGTTTAGGAGATACAAGCTCATTTTTTACGATGCATTATTTCTTCTCGTAAAGTGTTTCCAATATGTACTTATTTGTCTTTACTCTGCAAAATTGTATTTCCTTTTAACGTGGTATTCTTACATATTCTTTCAAGAGAACACTCTCCTGTGCCTTCTCTTTTGAGTCTCCACGCTTACACATACACGCAACACCAACGCTTTTCGAGTTACAACATGTTGTTTAGGAAAAAGAAGATGATTTCGCACGATGCGGGATTTCCTTAAAACGTGGTTTTCTGAAAAATTTTGACGAAAGAAAATTCTCCTGTGGGTTCTCTTTTGAGGCTACATGTTTAGATGTACACGCCACACCAAATCTTTTCGAGTTACAACGTGTTGTTTTGGAGATACAAGCTAATTTTGTACGATGCGTTAATTCTTCTCATAAAGTGTTTCCAATACATACGTATTTGTCTTTACTCTGCAACACTGTATTTCCTTATAACGTGGTATTCTTACATATTCTTTCGAGAGAAAAGTATCCTGTGCGTTCCCTTTTGAGGCTGCACACTTAGACATACAGGCAACATCAATGCTTTTAGAGTTACAACGTGTTGTTTATGAAAAACAAGATTATTTCACACGATGCGGGATTTCCTTAAAACGTGGTTTTCTGACAAATTTTGACGAATGAAAATTCTCCTGTGGGTTCTCTTTTGAGGCTCCACGTTTAGACATACACGCCACACCAAATCCTTTCGAGTTACCACGTGTTGCTTAGGAGATACAAGCTAATTTTCTACGATGCGTTATTTCTTCTCGTAAAGTGTTTCCAATAATTACGTATTTGTCTTTACTCTGCAACACTGTATTTCCTTATAACGTTGTATTCTTACATGTTATTTCGAGAGAAAACTCTCCTGTGCGTTCTCTTTAGAGGCTACAGGCTTAGACATACACGAAACACCAAAGCTTTTTGAGTTACAACATGTTGTTTATGAAAAACAAGATAATTTTGCACGATGCGAGATTTCCTTAAAACGTGGTTTTCTGACAAATTTTGACGAAAGAAAGTTATCCTGTGGTTTCTCTTTTGAGGGTACACGTGTAGACGTACGAGCCACACCAAATCTTTTCGAGTTACAACGTGTTGTTTAGGAGATACAAGCAAATTTTGTAAGATGCGTTATTTCTTCTCCTAAGTGTTTCCAATATGTCCTTATTTGCCTTTACTCTGCAACATTGTATTTCCATATAACGTGGTATTCTTACATATTCTTTCGAGGGAAAACGCTCCTGTGCGTTCTCTTTTGAGGCTACACGTTTAGACATACACGCAACGCCAAAGCTTTTCGAGTTACAACGTGTTGTTTAGGAAAAACAAGATAATTTCGCACGATGCGAGATTTCCATAAAACGTGGTTTTCTGAAAAATTTTGATGAAAGAAAGTTCTCCTGTGGGTTCTCTTTTGAGGCTACACTTCTAGAGGTACGAGCCACACTAAATCTTTTCGAGTTACAAAGTGTTCTTTAGGAGATACAAGCTAATTTTGGACGATGCGTTATTTCTTCTCTTAAAGTGTTTCCAATATGTACGTAGTTGTCTTTACTCTGCAACACTGTATTTCCTTATAACATGGTATTCCTACATATTCTTTCGAGAGAAAACTCTCCTGTGCCTTCACTTTTGAGGCTCCATGCTTACACATACACGCAACACCAAAGCTTTTCAAGTTACAACATGTTGTTTAGGAAAAAGAAGATGATTTCGCACGATGGGGATATTCTTTCAATAGAAAACTGTCCTGTGCGTTCTCCTTTGAGGCCACACGTTTAGACATACACGCAACATCAAAGCTTTTCGACTTACAACGTGTTGTTTAGGAAAAACAAGATAATTTCGCACAATGCGAGATTTCCTTAAAACGTGGTTTTCTGACAAATTTTGACGAAAGAAAATTCTCCTGTGGGTTCTCTTTTGAGGCTACACGTTTCAACTTACACGCCACACCAAATCCTTCGAGTTACAACGTGTTGTTTAGGAAATACAAGCTAATTTTTTACGATATATTATTCCTTCTCGTAAAGTGTTTCCAATAATTTAGTATCTGTCTTTACTCTGCAACACTGTATTTCCTTATAACGTGGTATTCTTACATATTCTTTCGAGAGAATACTCTCCTGTGCCTTCTCTTTTGAGGCTACACGCTTAGACATACACGCAACACCAAAGCTTTTCGAGTTACAACGTGTTGTTTAGGAAGAACAAGATAATTTCGCACGATGCGGGATTTCCTTAAAACGTGGTTTTCTGAAAAATTTTGACGAAAGAAAATTCTCCTGTGGGTTCTCTTTTGAGGCTACATGTTTAGATGTACACGCCACAACAAATCCTTTCGAGTTACAACGTTTTGTTTAGGAGATACAAGCTAATTTTGTAAGATGCGTTAATTCTTCTCATAAAGTGTTTCCAATACGTACGAATTTGTCTTTACTCTGCAACACTGTATTTCCTTATAACGTGGTATTCTTACATATTCTTTCGAGGGAAAACTCTCCTGTGCATTCTCTTTCGAGGCTACACGCTTAGACAAACACACAACACCAAAGCTTTTCGAGTTACAATGTGTTGTTTAGGAAAAAACAAGATAATTTCGCATGATGCGAGATTTCCATAAATCGTGGTTTTCTGAAAAATTTTAACGAAAGAATTTCCTCCTGTGGGTTCTCTTTTGAGGCTACACTTGTAGAGGTATGAGCCACACCAAATCTTTTCGAGTTACAAAGTTTTGTTTAGGAGATACAAGCTAATTTTGTACGATGCGTTATTTCTTCTCTTAAAGTGTTTCCAATATGTACGTATTTGTCTTTACTCTGCAACACTGTATTTCCTTATAACGTGGTATTCCTACATTTTCTTTCGAGAGAAAACTCTCCTGTGCGTTCTCTTTTGAGGCTACACGCTTAGACATACACGCAACACCAAAGCTTTTCGATTTACAACGTGTTGTTTATGAAAAACAAGATAATTTCACACGATGCGAGATTTCCTTAAAACGTGGTTTCTGACAAATTTTGATGAAAGAAAATTCTTGGGCCTGGGAGCGGCGGCAGCAGCAGCAGTAGCAGCAGCAGCGGCTGGTCCAGAGGAAGGGCCATCAGCAGTAGAACCAAGCGGACAGGGTCCAGGCAGACCTGGTACCCACGACCACTGGCCATCGCTGGCCAGCCAGGCTGCAAGCAGCGGCGGATTTATGGTGCCTTTCACCACACGGAAGCCACATCAGAACTCTGCCTCCCGCCAGTCAGTTACGTGGGCTCCATATTGGTTCTCGGTCGCCAGAGAAATCAGACTGAGGTACGCAAATATAACCCGAGAACAACATCGCGGGGGTCTAAGCCCGACGGGCGTTGGCAGGCACCCAGGCCCTGAGCTGATCGGGGGTCCACCGGGGTGCAAACCCGGCCAGGAGGTTTTTTTCCTCCCGGGCCGGCGCGCGCACCACCACCATCTTGCCTGGGGGAAGCCAGGGAGACCTAGCAGGCAAAACCAAACCGGCTAACAGGCATAGCCCGAGGCGGACATAGCAGGGGTCTCAGACGGTCAGTCCCTGGACTTCCCCCAGGCCCTGGGCTGCTCGGTGGGCCATCTGTGTGCTGACCCGGCCAGGAGGTTGTTTATCCGGGCCAGTTTGCGCACCACCACCATTTTGCCTACGGGAAGCCAGAGAGACCTAGCAGGCAAAACCAAACTAGCTAACAGGCATAGCCCGAGGCGGACATAGCAGGGGTCTCAGACGGTCAGGCCCTGGACTGACCCCCAGGCCCTGGGCTGCTCGTTGGGCCATCTGTGTGCTGACCCAGCCAGGAGGTTCTTAGCCCAGCAGACTCTCCCAGCACTCTCAGGGAACTCGCACACGCCACCATCCTAGCCACCTGACACACCCAATTAACACCCACAGCTGAGGGGAACTTTGCACCGACATTGGCCTGCCAGGCTTTTGCCTAGACTCAGGGCCTGAGCAGCTAGGCTAGCCTTGTGTGCACCAACCCGGTTGGGAGTTCTGCTGCCCAGATCAGCCTGGGCGGCAGCACCACATCTCCAAGTCCTGCAAGTGGCTAGCTGGGTTTCCGGGCGGCCAGCTGGGAGAAGTCAGTGTGCTCCAGTGAATCCAGCGGGCCCCAGCAGGAGCCTTCGGGTGCCTGCTTTGGGATCTGAACAGCCTGGGCAGCAGCACCCTGTCTACAAGCAGTGCAGGAGGTAAGCTGTGCACCAGAGGCCAACGGGGAAGGGGCAGCTTGCACTGGTGAGTCCAGCACTGACAAGACAAACTAACACCAGTGAGAACTAGATGGCAAAAGGCAAACGCAGGAACGTCACTAACAGAAATCAAGGCAATATGGCAACATCTGAACCCAATTCTCCTCTACCAACATGTCCTGGATACCCCATCACACCAGTAAAACAAGATTTGGATTTAAAATCACTGGTCATGATGCTGGTACAGGAACACATGAAGGACATACTTAAAGAAATTCAGGAGAAAATGGATCAAAAGTTAGAAGCCCTTGCAAGGGAAACACAAAAATCATTGAAAGAAATCCAGGAGAATACAAAAGCCAACAAGGAGGAAATGCAAAAAACACTTAAAGAAATACAGGAGAACTTTGGTCAACAGGCTGAGGTCATGAAAGACGAAACACAAAAATCTCTTAATGAAATGCAGGAGAACTTTGGTCAACAGGCTGAGCTCATGAAAGAGGAAACACAAAAATCTCTTAAAGAATTACAGGAAAACACAAACATGCAAGTGAAGGAGCTAAGCAAAACCATCCAGGATCAAAAATCAGAAGTAGAAACAACTAAGAAAACTCAAAGGGAGACAACTTTGGAGATAGAAAGCCTTGGGAAGAAATCAGGGGACAGAGATGCAAATATCAACAACAGAATACACGAGATAGAAGAAAGAATCTCAGATGCTGAAGATTCCATAGAAACCATGGACTCAACAGTTAAAGAAAATGCAAAATGCAAAAAGCTTGTAACCCAAAATATCCAGGAAATCCAGGACACAATGAGAAGACCAAACCTAAGGATTATAGGCATAGATGAGAGTGAAGATTTACAACTTAAAGGGCCAGCAAATATCTTCAATAAAATTATGGAAGAAAACTTCCCTAACCTAAAGAGAGAGATGCCCATGAATATACAAGAAGCCTACAGAACTCCAAACAGACTGGACCAGAAGAGAAATACTTCCCGTCACATAATAATCAAAACACCAAATGTTCTAAACAAAGAAAGAATACTAAAGGCAGTAAGAGAAAAAGGCCAAGTAACATGTAAAGGAAGACCTATCAGAATCACAGCAGACTTTTCACCGGAGACTATGAAGGCTAGAAGGTCCTGGGCAGATCTCATGCAGACTCTAAGAGAACACAAATGCCAACGAAAACAACTATATCCAGCAAAACTCTCAATCACCATAGATGGAGAAACTAAGATATTTCATGACAAAACCAAGTTTACCCAATATCTATCCACAAACCCGGCCCTAAAAAGGATAATAGGAAGACAACACCAATACAAGGAGGGAAACTTCACCCTGGAAAAAGCAAGATAGTAACCTTTCATCAAACCCAAAAGAAGTTAAGCATTAAAATTTAAAAAATAACGTCAAAAATGATAGGAAGTAACAATCACTATTCCTTAATATCTCTTAACATCAATGGACTTAATGCCCCAACAAAAAGACACAGACTAACTGAATGGATACGTAAACAGGACCCTACATTTTGCTGCTTACAGGAAACACACCTCAGGTTCAAAGACAATCACTACCTTAGAGTAAAAGTCTGGAAGACAATTTTACAAGCAAATGGTCTCAGGAAACAAGCTGGAGTAGCCATTTTAATATCAGATAAAATTGACTTTCAACCCAAAGTCATCAAAAGAGACCCTGAGGGACACTTCTTGCTGGTCAAAGGAAAAATACAAAAAGAAGAACTGTCAATCCTGAACATCTATGCCCCAAATGCAAGGGCACCCTCTTTCGTAAAAGAAACTTTATTAAAACTAAAAGCACACATTGCACCTAACACAATAATTGTGGGTGACTTCAACACTGCACTTTCCTCAATGGACCGATCAGGAAAACAGAAACTAAACAAGGACACAATGAAACTAATTGAAGCTTTGGACCAATTAGATTTAACAGATATATATAGAACATTCTATCCTAAAACAAAAGAATATACCTTTTTCTCAGCACCTCATGGTACCTTCTCCAAAATCGACCATATAATTGGTCACAAGACAGACCTCAACAAATATAAGAAGATAGAACTAATACCATGCCTCCTATCTGATCACTATGGAGTAAAAGTGGTCTTCAATAGCAACAGAAACAACAGAAAACCCACATACACGTGGAAACTGAACAATACTCTACTCAATGATACCTTGGTCAAGGAAGAAATAAAGAAAGAAATTAAAGACTTTTTAGAACACAATAAAAATGAAAACACAACATACCCAAATCAATGGGACACAATGAAAGCAGTGCTAAGAGGAAAACTCATAGCCCTGAGTGCCTCCAAAAAGAAAATGGAGAGAGCATACATTACCAGCTTAATGACACACCTGAAAGCCCTGGAACGAAAAGAAGCTATTTCGCCCAGGAGGAGTAGAAGGCAGGAAATCATCAAACTCAGGGCCGAAATCAATCAAGTAGAAACAAAGAGAACCATACAAAAAATCAACAAAACCAGGAGCTGGTTCTTTGAGAAAATCAACAAGAGACATAAACCCTTAGCCAGACTGACCAAAGGGCACAGAGAAAGTATCCAAATTAACAAACTTAGAAATGAAAAGGGAGATATAACAACGGAAACTGAGGAAATCCAAAAAATCATCAGATCCTACTACAAGAGCCTGTACTCAACACAACTGGAGAATCTGGAGGAAATGGACAATTTCCTTGACAGATACCAAATACCAAAATTAAATCAGGACCAACTAGACCATCTAAACAGTCCCATAATGCCTAAAGAAATAGAAGGAGTCATAGAAAGTCTTCCAACCAAAAAAAGCACAGGACCAGATGGCTTCAGTGCAGAATTCTACAAGACCTTCAAAGAAGAGTTAACACCAATACTCTTCAAACTATTCCACAAAATAGAAACAGAAGGAACACTACCCAATTCCTTCTACGAAGCCACAATTACGCTGATACCAAAGCCACAAAAAGATCCAACAAAGAAAGAGAACTTCAGACCAATTTCCCTTATGAACATCGATGCAAAAATACTCAATAAAATTCTTGCTTACCGAATCCAAGAACACATCAAAACGATCATCCACCATGATCAAGTAGGCTTTATCCCGGGAATGCAGGGTTGGTTCAATATACGGAAATCCATCAATACAATCCACTACATAAACAAACTCAAATAACAAAACCACATGGTCATTTCATTGGATGCTGAAAAAGCATTTGACAAAATTCAGCATCCCTTCATGCTTAAAGTCTTGGAGAGAACAGGAATTCAAGGCCCATACCTAAACATAGTAAAAGCAATATACAGCAAACCGGTAGCCAGCATCAAACTAAATGGAGAGAAACTTGAAGCAATCCCACTGAAATCAAGGACCAGACAAGGCTGCCCCCTTTCTCCTTATCTTTTCAATATTGTACTTGAGGTACTAGCTCGGGCAATTCGACAACATAAGGAGGTCAAAGGGATACAAATTGGAAAGGAAGAAGTCAAACTATCATTATTTACAGACGACATGATCGTCTACCTAAGTGACCCAAAGAACTCCACTAGAGAGCTCCTACAGCTGATAAACAACTTCAGCAAAGTGGCAGGTTATAAAATCAACTCAAGCAAATCAGTGGCCTTCCTATACTCAAAGGATAAGCAGGCTGAGAAAGAAATTAGGGAAATGACCCCCTTCACAATAGCCTCAAACAGTATAAAGTATCTTGGGGTGACCCTTACCAAACATGTGAAAGATCTGTATGACAAGAACTTCAAGACTCTGAAGAAGGAAATGGAAGAAGACCTCAAAAAATGGGAAAACCTCCCATGCTCATGGATCGGTAGAACCAATATAGTTAAAATGGCCATTCTGCCTAAAGCACTATACAGATTCAATGCAATACCCATCAAAATCCCAACTCAATTCTTCACAGAGTTAGAAAGAGCAATTATCAAATTCATCTGGAACAACAAAAAACCCAGGATAGCTAAAACTATTCTCAGCACAAAAGAAAATCTGGGGGAATCAGTATCCCTGACCTCAAGCAATACTACAGAGCAATAGTGTTAAAAACTGCATGGTGTTGGTACAGTGACAGACAGGAGGATCAATGGAACAGGATTGAAGATCTAGAAATGAACCCACACACCTATGGCCACTTGATCCTTGACAAAGAGGCTGAAAACATCCAATGGAAAAAAGATAGCCTTTTCAACAAATGGTGCTGGTTCAACTGGAGGTCAGCGTGCAGAAGAATGCGAATTGATCCATCCTTGTCTCCTTGTACTAAGCTCAAATCCAAATGGATCAAG
Organism: Apodemus sylvaticus; assembly: GCF_947179515.1. NCBI lineage: Eukaryota > Metazoa > Chordata > Mammalia > Rodentia > Muridae > Apodemus > Apodemus sylvaticus. The sequence continues at coordinate 1,386,758 of NW_026263017.1, forward strand.
GACCTCCACATAAAGCCAGACACTCTGAAGCTAATAGAAAAGAAACTGGGGAAGAACCTTGAGGACATCGGTACAGGGAGAAAGTTTCTGAACAGAACACCAATAGCGTATGCTCTAAGAGCAAGAATTGACAAATGGGACCTCATGAAATTACAAAGTTTCTGTAAGGCAAAGGACACCATCAAGAGGAAAAATCGGCAACCAACAAATTGGGAAAAGATCTTCACCAATCCTACATCATATAGAGGGCTAATATCCAATATATATAAAGAACTCAAGAAGTTAGACTCCAGAAAACCAAACAACCCTATTAAAAAATGGGGTACAGAGTTAAACAAAGAATTCTCACCTGAAGAACTTCGGATGGCGGAGAAGCATCTTAAAAAATGCTCAACTTCATTAGTCATCAGGGAAATGCAAATCAAAACAACCCTAAGATTTCATCTTACACCAGTCAGAATGGCTAAGATTAAAAATTCAGGAGACAGCAGGTGTTGGAGAGGGTGTGGAGAAAGAGGAACACTCCTCCACTGCTGGTGGGGTTGCAAATTGGTACAACCACTCTGGAAATCAGTCTGGCGGTTCCTCCGAAAACTGGGTACCTCACTTCCAGAAGATCCTGCTATACCACTCCTGGGCATATACCCAGAAGACTCCCCTCCATGTAATAAGGATACATGTTCTACTATGTTCATAGCAGCCCTATTTATAATTGCCAGATGCTGGAAAGAACCCAGGTATCCCTCAACAGAAGAGTGGATGCAAAAAATGTGGTATATCTACACAATGGAGCACTATTCTGCCATTAGAAACAATGAATTCATGAAATTCTTAGGCAAATGGATGGAGCTAGAGAATATCATACTAAGTGAGGTAACCCAGACTCAAAAGGTGAATCATGGTATGCACTCACTAATAAGTGGATATTAACCTAGAAAACTGGAATACCCAAAACATAATCCACACATCAAATGAGGAACAAGAAGAAAGGAGGAGTGGCCCCTGGTTCTGGAAAGATTCAGTGAAACAGTATTTAGCAAAACCAGAACGGGGAAGTGGGAAGGGGTGGATGGGAGGACAGGGGAAGAGAAGGGGACTTTCGGGACTTTCGTGGAGTGGGGGGGCTAGAAAAGGGGAAATCATTTGAAATGTAAATAAATTATATCGAATAAAAAAAAGTTAACACTAAAAAAAAATAAGACAAAAAAAAAAGGAGTGGGAGTGGATGGGTTGGTGAGCAGGGAGAAGGGGTTATGGGATAGTGTGTTTTCAGAGGGGAAACCAGGAATGCAGATAATATTTAAAATGTAAATAAAGAAAATATTTAATTTAAAAAACGTAAAAAAAAAAAAAGAAAGAAAGAAAATTCTCCTGTGGGTTCTCTTTTGAGGCTACACGTTTAGACGTACACGTCACACCAAATCTTTTCGAGTTACAACATGTTGTTTAGGAGATACAAGCTAATTTTTTACGATGCATTCTTTCTTCTCGTAAAGTGTTTCCAATCTGTACTTATTTGTCTTTAATCTGCAAAATTGTATTTCCTTATAACGTGGGATTCTTACATATTCTTTCGAGAGAAAACTCTCCTGTGCCTTCTCTTTTGAGGCTCCACGCTTACACATACACGCAACACCAAAGCTTTTCGAGTTACAACATGTTGTTTAGGAAAAAGAAGATGATTTCGCACGATGGGGGATTTCCTTAAAACGTGGTTTTCTGAAAAATTTGGACGAAAGAAAATTCTCCTGTGGGTTCTCTTTTGAGGCTACATGTTTAGAAGTACACGCCACGCCAAACCTTTTCGAGTTACAACGTGTTGTTTAGGAGATACAAGCTAATTTTGTACGATGCTTTAATTCTTCTCGTAAAGTGTTTCCAAAACGTACGTATTTGTCTTTACTCTGCAACACTGTATTTCCTTATAACATGGTATTCTTACATATTCTTTCGAGAGAAAACTATCCTTTGCATTCCCTTTTGAGGCTACACATTTAGACATACAGGCAACACCAATGCTTTTCGAATTACAACGTGTTGTTTATGAAAAACAAGATAATTTCGCACAATGCGGGATTTCCTTAAACCATTGTGTTCTGACAAATTTTGAGGAAAGAAAATTCTCCTGTGGGTTCTCTTTTGATGCTACACGTTTAGACGTGCACGCCACACCAAATCCTTTCCAGTTACCAAGTGTTTAGGAGATACAAGCTAATTTTGTACTATGTGTTATTTCTTCTCTTAAAGTGTTTCCAATAAGTACGCATTTGTCTTTACTCTGCAACACTCTATTTCCTTATAACATTGTATTCTTACATGTTCTTTCAAGAGAAAACTCTCCTGGGAGTTCTCTTTAGAGGCTACACACTTAGACATACATGCAACACCAAAGCTTTTCGAGTTACAACGTGTTGTTTAGGAAAAACAAGATAATTTCGCACGATGCGGGATTTCCTTAAAACGTGGTTTTCTGACAAATTTTGACGAAAGAAAATTCTACTGTGTCTTCTTTTTTGAGGCTACAGGTTTAGACGTACACGCCACACTGAATCTTTTCGAGTTACCACGTGTTGTTTAGGAGATACAAGCTAATTTTTTACGATGTGTTATTTCTTCTCGTAAAGTGTTTCCCATACATACGTATTTGTCTTTACTCTGCAACACTGTATTTCCTTATAACGTGGTATTCTTATATATTCTTTCGAGAGAAAACTCTCCTGTCCATTCTCTTTTGAGGCCACACGTTTAGACATACACGCAACACCAAAGCTTTTCGAGTTATAACGTGTTGTTTAGGAAAAACAAGATAATTTCGCACAATGCGGGATTTCCTTAAAACGTGGTTTTCTGACAAATATTGACAAAAGAAAATTCTCCTGTGGGTTCTCTTTTGAGGCTACAAGTTTCAAATTACATGCCACACCAAATCCTTCGAGTTACAACGTGTTGTTTAGGAAATACAAGCTAATTTTGTACTATGTATTATTCCTTCTCGTAAAGTGTTTCCAATAAGTAAGTATCTGTCTTTACTCTGCAACACTGTATTTCCTTATAACGTGGTATTCTTACATATTCTTTCGAGAGAATACACTACTGTGCCTTCTCTTTTGAGGCTACACGCTTAGACATACACGCAACACCAAAGCTTTTCGAGTTACAACGTGTTGTTTAGGAAAAACAAGATGATTTCGCACGATGCAGGACTTCCTTAAAACGTGGTTTTCTGAAAAAAATTTGACGAAAGAAAATTCTCTTGTGGGTTTTCTTTTGAGGCTACACGTTTAGATGTAAACATCACACCAAATCTTTTCGAGTTACAACGTGTTGTTTAGGAGATACAAACTAATTTTGTACCATGCGTTATTTCTTCTCATTAAGTGTTTCCAATACATAAGTATTTGTCTTTTCTCTGCAACACCGTATCCTTATTACGTGGTATTCTTACATATTCTTTCGAGAGAAAACTCTCCTGTGGGTTCTCTTTTGAGGCTACATGCTTAGACATACAAGTAACACCAAAGCTTTTCGAGTTACAACGTGTTGTTTAGGAAAAACAAGATAATTTCGCACAATGCGGGATTTCCTAAAAACGTGATTTCTGAAAAATTTTGACGAAAGAAAATTCTCCTGTGGGTTCTCTTTTGAGGCTACACATTTAGACGTACACGCCACACCAAATCTTTTCGAGTTACAACGTGTTGTTTAGGAGATACAAGCTAATTTTGAACGATGCGTTATTTCATCTCTAAAAGTGTTTCCAATAAGTACCTATTTGTCTTCAGTCTGCAACGCTGTATTTCCTTAGAACGTGGTATTCTTACATCTTATTTCGAGAGAAAACACTCCTGTACGTTCGCTTTTGAGGATACACGCTTAGACATACACGCAACACCAAAGCTTTTCAAGTTACAACGTGTTGTTTAGGAAAAACAAGATAATTTCACACGATGCGGGATTACCGTAAAACGTGGTTTTCTGACATATTTTGACGAAAGAAAATTCTCCTGTGGGTTCTCTTTTGAGGCTACACATTTAGACGTACATGCCACACCAACTCTTTTCGAGTTACAATGTGTTGTTTAGGAGATACAAGCTAATTTTGTACGATGCGTTATTTCTTCTCATAAAGTGTTTCCAATATGTACGTATTTGTCTTTATTCTGCAACACTGTATTTCCTTATAACGTGGTATTCTTAAATATTCTTTCGAGAGAAAACTCTCCTGTGCGTTCTCTTTTGAGGCTACACGCTTAGACATACACGCCACACCAAATCTTTTCGAGTTACAATGTGTTGTTTAGGAGATACAAACTAATTTTGAACGATGTTTTATTTCTTCTCGTAAAGTGTTTCCAATACATACGTATTTGTCTTTATTCCGCAATACTGTATTTCCTTATAACGTGGTTTTCTTACATATTCTTTCGAGAGATAACTCTCCTCTGCGTTCTCTTTTGAGACTACACGCTTAGACATACACGTAACACCAAAGCTTTTCGAGTTACAACGTGTTGTTTAGGAAAATCAAGATAATTTCGCACAATGCGGGATTTCCTAAAAACGTGATTTCTGAAACATTTTGAAGAAAGAAAATTCTCCTCTGGGTTCTCTTTTGAGACTACACGTTCAGTCGTACACGCCACACCAAATCGTTTCGAGTTACAACGTGTTGTTAAGGAGATACAAGCTAATTTTGAACGATGCATTATTTCATCTCTAAAAGTGTTTCCAATACGTACGTATTTGTCTTTAGTCTACAACACTGTATTTCCTAGAACGTGGTATTCTTACATCTTCTTTCGAGAGAAAACTCTCCTGTGCATTCGCTTTTGAGGCTACATGCTTAGACATACACGCAACACCAAATCTTTTCAAGTTACAACATGTTGTTTAAGAAAAACAAGATAATTTCACACGATGCTGGATTTCCTTAAAACGTGGTTTTCTGACATATTTTGACGAACAAAAATTCTCCTGTGGGTTCTCTTTTGAGGCTACACATTTAGACGTACATGCCACACCAAATCTTTTCGAGTTACAACGTGTTGTTTAGGAGATACAAGCTAATTTTGTATGATGCGTTATTTCTTCTCGTAAAGTGTTTACAATGTGTACATATTTGTCTTTATTCTGCAACACTGTATTTCCTTATAACGTGGTATTCTTACATGTTCTCTCGAGAGAAAACTCTCCTGTGGGTTCTCTTTTGAGGCTACACGTTTAGATGTACACGCCACACCAAATCTTTTTGAGTTACAACGTGTTGTTTAGGAGATACAAGCTAATTTTGAACGATGCATTATTTCTTCGTGTAGCCTCAAAAGAGAACCCACAGGAGAATTTTCTTTCATGAAAATTTGTCAGAAACCACGTTTTAAGGAAATCTCGCATCCTGCGAAATTATCTTGTTTTTCACAAACAAAATGTTGTAACATGAAAAGCTTTGGTGTGGCGGGTATATCTACGCGTGTAGCCTCAAAAGAGAATGCAGAGGAGAGTTTTCTCTCGAAAGAATATGTAAGAATACCACGTTATAAGTAAATACAGTGTTGCAGAGTAAAGATAAATAGGTACAGATTGTAAATACTTTATGAGAAGAATTAATGCATGTTACAAAATTAGCTTGTATCTCCTAAACAACACCTTGTAACTCGAAAGGATTTGGTGTGGCGTGTAGGTCTAAATGCTTAGCCTCATAAGAGAACCCACAGGAGAATTTTCTTTCCTTAAAACTTGTCAGAAAACCACGTCTTAAGGAAATCCCGCATCGTACGAATAAAAAAAATAACAATAAAAAAAAATTCTAAAGAAAAGCAAATAAATTGTATCAAGCCTAAAAAAAAAAGAAAAAGAAAAAAAAAAGAAAAAAAAAGAAAGAATATGTAAGAATACCACGTTATAAGGAAATAAAGTGTTGCAGATTAAAGATAAATAGGTACGTATTGTAAATACTTTATGAGAAGAAATAACGCATGGTACAAAATTAGCTTGTATCTCCTAAACAACACCTTGTAACTCGAAAGAATTTGGTGTGGCGTGTACGTGTAAACGTGTAGCCTCATAAGAGAACCCACAGGAGAACTTTCTTACGGCAAAATTTTTTCAGAAAACCACGTTTTATGGAAATCTCGCATCCTGAGAAATTATCTTGTTTTTCCTAAACAGCACGTTGTAACTCGAAAAGATTTGGTGTGGCTCATACGTCTAAACGTGTAGCCTCCAAAGTGAACCCACAGGAGAATTTTCTTTCATCAAAATTTGTCAGAAACCACGTTTTAAGGAAATCTCACATCGTGTGAAATTATCTTGTTTTTCCTAAACAACACGTTGTAACTCGAAAAGCTTTGGTGTTGCGTGTTTGTCTAAGCGTGTAGCCTCAAAAGAGAATGCACAGGAGAGTTTTCTCTCAAAAGAATATGTAAGAATACCACGTTATAAGGAAATACAGTGTTGCAGAGTAAAGACAAATAAGTACGTATTGGAAACACTTTACAAGAAGAAATAATGCATCGTACAAAATTTTTCCTAAACTACATGTTGTAACTTGAATAGCTTTGGTGTTGCCTGTATGTCTAAGTGTGTAGCCACAAAAGGGAACGCACAGGACAGTTTTCTATCGAAAGAATATGTAAGAATACCACGTAATAAGGAAATACAATGTTGCAGAGTAAAGACAAATACGTACGTATTGGAAACACTTTATGAGAAGAATTAACACATTGTAAAATATTAGCTTGTATCTCCTAAACAACACGTTGTAACTCGAACAGATTTGGTGTGGCGTGTACGTCTAAACATGTAGCCTCAAAAGAGAACCCACAGGAGAACTTTCTATTGTCAAATTTTTCACAAAACCACGTTTATGGAAATCTCGCATCGTGCGAAATTATCTAGTTTTTCCTAAACAACACGTTGTAACTCGAAAAGCTTTGGTGTTGCTTGTATGTCTAAACATGTAGCCTCAAAAGAGAACGCTCAGGAGAGTTTTCCCTCGAAAGAATATGTAAGAATACCACGTTATAAGGAAATACAGTGTTGCAGAGAAAGACAAATACGTACGTATTGGAAACAATTTACGAGAAGAAATAACACATCGTACAAAATTAGCCTGTATCTCCTAAACAACACGTGGTAACTCGAAAGGATTTGGTGTGGCGTGCATGTCTAAACGTGTAGCATCATAAGAGAACCCACAGGAGAATTTTCTTTCTTCAAAATTTGTCAGAACACAACGGTATAAGGAAATCCGAGAACGCACAGGAGAGTTTTCTCTCGAAATAATATGTAAGAATACCACGTTATAAGGAAATACAGTGTTGCAGAGTAGAGGCAAATACATACTTATTGGAAAAACTTAAACTTTACGAGAAGAAATAATGCATCGTAAAAAAATTAGCTTGTATCTCCTGAACAACATGTTGTAACTTAAAAAGATTTGGTGTGGCCTGTACGTCTAAACGTGTAGTCTCAAATGAGAAGCCATAGGAGAATTTTCTTTGGTCAAAATTTGTCAGAAAATCACGTATTAAGGAAATCCCTCTTCGTGCGAAATTATCTTGTTTTTCCTAAACAACACGTTGTAACGCGAAAATCTTTGGTATTGCGTGTATGTCTAAGCGTGTAGCCTCAAAAGAGGACGCACAGGAAAGTTTTCTCTCAAAAGAATATGTAAGAATACCACGTTATAAGGAAATACAGTGTTGCAGACTAAAGGCAAATACGTACCTATTGGAAACACCTTACAAGAAGAAATAAAGCATCCTAAAAAATTAGCTTGTATCTCCTAAACAACAGTTTGTAACTCGAAAAGATTTGGTGTGGCATGCACGTCTAAACGTGTAGCCTCAAAAGATAACCCACAGGAGAATTTTTTTTCGTTAATATTTCTCAGAAAACCATGTTTTAAGGAAATCACTCATCGTGCGAAATTATCTTGCTTTTCCTAAACAACACGTTGTAACTCGAAAAGCTTTGATGTTGCGTTTCCAATACATATGTATTTTCCTTTACTCTGCAACACTGTATTTCCTTACAACGTGGTATTCTTACATATTCTTTCGAGAGAAAACTCTCCTGTGCGTTCTCTTTTGGGGCTACACGCTTAGACATACACGCAACACCAAAGCTTTTCGAGTTAAAACGTTTTGTTTAGGAAAAACAAGATAATTTCGCATGGTGCGGTATTTCCTTCATACGTGGTTTTCTGACAAATTTTGACCAAAGAAAATTCTCCTATGGTTTCTCTTTTGAGGCTACACGATTAGACGTACAGGCCACACCAAATCTTTTTAAGTTACAACGTGTTGTTTAGGAGATACAAGCTAATTTTGTAAGATGCGTTATTTCTTCTCGTAAAGTTTTTCCAATACGTAAATATTTGTCTTTACTCTGCAACACTGTATTTCCTAATAACGTGGTATTCTTATATATTCTTTCGAGAAAAAAACTCTCCTTTGCATTCTCTTTTGAGGCTACACGCTTAGACATACACGCAACACCAAAGGTTTTCGCGTTACAACGTGTTGCTTAGGAAAAACAAGATAATTTCGCACGATGCAGGATTTCTTTAAACGTGGTTTTCTGACAAATTTTGATGAACGAAAACTCTCCTGTGGGTTCTCGTTTGAGGCTACACGTTTAGACTTACACACCACACCAAATCTTTTCGAGTTATAACGTGATGTTTAGGAGATACATACTAATTTTTTACGATGCCTTATTTCTTCTCGTAAAGTTTAAGTGTTTCCAATAAGTACGTATTTGTCTTTACTCTGCAACACTGTATTTCCTTATAACGTGGTATTCTTACATATTCTTTCGAGAGAAAACTCTCCTGTGCGTTCTCTTTTGAGGCTACATGCTTTGACATACACGCAACACCAAAGCTTTTCGAGTTACAATGTGTTGTTTAGGAAAAACAAGATAATTTAGCAAGATGCGGGATTTCCTTAAAACGTGGTTTTCTGACAAATTTTGACGAAAGAAAATACTCCTGTGGGTTCTCTTTGGAGGCTACACATTTAGACGTACACACCACATCAAATCTTTTCGAGTTACATCGTGTTGTTTAGGAGATACAAGCTAATTTTTTTACGAAGCGTTATTTCTTCTCATAAAGTTTAAGTGTTTCCATTACGTAAATATTTGCCTTTAATCTGCAACACTGTATTTCCTTATAACGTGGTATTCTTGCATATTCTTTCGAGAGAAAACTCTCCTTGCATTCCTTTTAGAGGCTACACACTTAGACATACACGCAACATGAAAGCTTTTCGAGTTACAACGTGTTGTTTAGGAAAAACAAGATAATTTCGCACGATGCGGGATTTCCTTAAAACGTGATTTTCTGAAAAATTTTGACGAAAGAAAATTCTCCTTTTGGTTCTCTTTAGATGCTACATGTTAAGACGTACACGCCACAACAATTCTTTTCGAGATACAACGTGTAGTTTTGGAGATACAAGCTAATTTTGTACGATGCGTTATTTCTTCTCCTAAAGAGTTTCCAATGCGTACGTATATGTCTTTACTCTGCAAAACTGTATTTCCACTATGAAGTGGTATTCTTACATATCCTTTCGAGAGAAAACTGTCCTGTGCCTTCTCTTTTGAGGCTACACACTTAGACATACACGCAACATGAAAGCTTTTCGACTTACAACGTGTTGTTTAGGAAAAACAAGATAATTTCGCACGATGCGGGATTTCCTTAAAACGTGATTTTCTGAAAAATTTTGACGAAAGAAAATTCTCCTTTTGGTTCTCTTTAGATGCTACATGTTAAGACGTACACGCCACAACAATTCTTTTCGAGATACAACGTGTAGTTTTGGAGATACAAGCTAATTTTGTACGATGCGTTATTTCTTCTCGTAAAGAGTTTCCAATGCGTACGTATATGTCTTTACTCTGCAAAACTGTATTTCCTTATGAAGTGGTATTCTTGCATATCCTTTCGAGAGAAAACTGTCCTGTGCCTTCTCTTTTGAGGCTACACACTTAGACATACACGCAACATGAAAGCTTTTCGACTTACAACGTGTTGTTTAGGAAAAACAAGATAATTTCGCACGATGCGGGATTTCCTTAAAACGTGATTTTCTGAAAAATTTTGACGAAAGAAAATTCTCCTTTTGGTTCTCTTTAGATGCTACATGTTAAGACGTACACGCCACAACAATTCTTTTCGAGATACAACGTGTAGTTTTGGAGATACAAGCTAATTTTGTACGATGCGTTATTTCTTCTCGTAAAGAGTTTCCAATGCGTACGTATATGTCTTTACTCTGCAAAACTGTATTTCCTTATGAAGTGGTATTCTTACATATCCTTTCGAGAGAAAACTGTCCTGTGCCTTCTCTTTTGAGGCTACACACTTAGACATACACGCAACATGAAAGCTTTTCGACTTACAACGTGTTGTTTAGGAAAAACAAGATAATTTCGCACGATGCGGGATTTCCTTAAAACGTGATTTTCTGAAAAATTTTGACGAAAGAAAATTCTCCTTTTGGTTCTCTTTAGATGCTACATGTTAAGACGTACACGCCACAACAATTCTTTTCGAGATACAACGTGTAGTTTTGGAGATACAAGCTAATTTTGTACGATGCGTTATTTCTTCTCGTAAAGAGTTTCCAATGCGTACGTATATGTCTTTACTCTGCAAAACTGTATTTCCTTATGAAGTGGTATTCTTACATATCCTTTCGAGAGAAAACTGTCCTGTGCCTTCTCTTTTGAGGCTACACACTTAGACATACACGCAACATGAAAGCTTTTCGACTTACAACGTGTTGTTTAGGAAAAACAAGATAATTTCGCACGATGCGGGATTTCCTTAAAACGTGATTTTCTGAAAAATTTTGACGAAAGAAAATTCTCCTTTTGGTTCTCTTTAGATGCTACATGTTAAGACGTACACGCCACAACAATTCTTTTCGAGATACAACGTGTAGTTTTGGAGATACAAGCTAATTTTGTACGATGCGTTATTTCTTCTCGTAAAGAGTTTCCAATGCGTACGTATATGTCTTTACTCTGCAAAACTGTATTTCCTTATGAAGTGGTATTCTTACATATCCTTTCGAGAGAAAACTGTCCTGTGCCTTCTCTTTTGAGGCTACACACTTAGACATACACGCAACATGAAAGCTTTTCGACTTACAACGTGTTGTTTAGGAAAAACAAGATAATTTCGCACGATGCGGGATTTCCTTAAAACGTGATTTTCTGAAAAATTTTGACGAAAGAAAATTCTCCTTTTGGTTCTCTTTAGATGCTACATGTTAAGACGTACACGCCACAACAATTCTTTTCGAGATACAACGTGTAGTTTTGGAGATACAAGCTAATTTTGTACGATGCGTTATTTCTTCTCGTAAAGAGTTTCCAATGCGTACGTATATGTCTTTACTCTGCAAAACTGTATTTCCTTATGAAGTGGTATTCTTACATATCCTTTCGAGAGAAAACTGTCCTGTGCCTTCTCTTTTGAGGCTACACACTTAGACATACACGCAACATGAAAGCTTTTCGACTTACAACGTGTTGTTTAGGAAAAACAAGATAATTTCGCACGATGCGGGATTTCCTTAAAACGTGATTTTCTGAAAAATTTTGACGAAAGAAAATTCTCCTTTTGGTTCTCTTTAGATGCTACATGTTAAGACGTACACGCCACAACAATTCTTTTCGAGATACAACGTGTAGTTTTGGAGATACAAGCTAATTTTGTACGATGCGTTATTTCTTCTCGTAAAGAGTTTCCAATGCGTACGTATATGTCTTTACTCTGCAAAACTGTATTTCCTTATGAAGTGGTATTCTTACATATCCTTTCGAGAGAAAACTGTCCTGTGCCTTCTCTTTTGAGGCTACACACTTAGACATACACGCAACATGAAAGCTTTTCGACTTACAACGTGTTGTTTAGGAAAAACAAGATAATTTCGCACGATGCGGGATTTCCTTAAAACGTGATTTTCTGAAAAATTTTGACGAAAGAAAATTCTCCTTTTGGTTCTCTTTAGATGCTACATGTTAAGACGTACACGCCACAACAATTCTTTTCGAGATACAACGTGTAGTTTTGGAGATACAAGCTAATTTTGTACGATGCGTTATTTCTTCTCCTAAAGAGTTTCCAATGCGTACGTATATGTCTTTACTCTGCAAAACTGTATTTCCTTATGAAGTGGTATTCTTACATATCCTTTCGAGAGAAAACTGTCCTGTGCCTTCTCTTTTGAGGCTACACACTTAGACATACACGCAACATGAAAGCTTTTCGACTTACAACGTGTTGTTTAGGAAAAACAAGATAATTTCGCACGATGCGGGATTTCCTTAAAACGTGATTTTCTGAAAAATTTTGACGAAAGAAAATTCTCCTTTTGGTTCTCTTTAGATGCTACATGTTAAGACGTACACGCCACAACAATTCTTTTCGAGATACAACGTGTAGTTTTGGAGATACAAGCTAATTTTGTACGATGCGTTATTTCTTCTCGTAAAGAGTTTCCAATGCGCACGTATATGTCTTTACTCTGCAAAACTGTATTTCCTTATGAAGTGGTATTCTTACATATCCTTTCGAGAGAAAACTGTCCTGTGCCTTCTCTTTTGAGGCTACACACTTAGACATACACGCAACATGAAAGCTTTTCGACTTACAACGTGTTGTTTAGGAAAAACAAGATAATTTCGCACGATGCGGGATTTCCTTAAAACGTGATTTTCTGAAAAATTTTGACGAAAGAAAATTCTCCTTTTGGTTCTCTTTAGATGCTACATGTTAAGACGTACACGCCACAACAATTCTTTTCGAGATACAACGTGTAGTTTTGGAGATACAAGCTAATTTTGTACGATGCGTTATTTCTTCTCGTAAAGAGTTTCCAATGCGTACGTATATGTCTTTACTCTGCAAAACTGTATTTCCTTATGAAGTGGTATTCTTACATATCCTTTCGAGAGAAAACTGTCCTGTGCCTTCTCTTTTGAGGCTACACACTTAGACATACACGCAACATGAAAGCTTTTCGACTTACAACGTGTTGTTTAGGAAAAACAAGATAATTTCGCACGATGCGGGATTTCCTTAAAACGTGATTTTCTGAAAAATTTTGACGAAAGAAAATTCTCCTTTTGGTTCTCTTTAGATGCTACATGTTAAGACGTACACGCCACAACAATTCTTTTCGAGATACAACGTGTAGTTTTGGAGATACAAGCTAATTTTGTACGATGCGTTATTTCTTCTCCTAAAGAGTTTCCAATGCGTACGTATATGTCTTTACTCTGCAAAACTGTATTTCCTTATGAAGTGGTATTCTTACATATCCTTTCGAGAGAAAACTGTCCTGTGCCTTCTCTTTTGAGGCTACACACTTAGACATACACGCAACATGAAAGCTTTTCGACTTACAACGTGTTGTTTAGGAAAAACAAGATAATTTCGCACGATGCGGGATTTCCTTAAAACGTGATTTTCTGAAAAATTTTGACGAAAGAAAATTCTCCTTTTGGTTCTCTTTAGATGCTACATGTTAAGACGTACACGCCACAACAATTCTTTTCGAGATACAACGTGTAGTTTTGGAGATACAAGCTAATTTTGTACGATGCGTTATTTCTTCTCCTAAAGAGTTTCCAATGCGTACGTATATGTCTTTACTCTGCAAAACTGTATTTCCTTATGAAGTGGTATTCTTACATATCCTTTCGAGAGAAAACTGTCCTGTGCCTTCTCTTTTGAGGCTACACACTTAGACATACACGCAACATGAAAGCTTTTCGACTTACAACGTGTTGTTTAGGAAAAACAAGATAATTTCGCACGATGCGGGATTTCCTTAAAACGTGATTTTCTGAAAAATTTTGACGAAAGAAAATTCTCCTTTTGGTTCTCTTTAGATGCTACATGTTAAGACGTACACGCCACAACAATTCTTTTCGAGATACAACGTGTAGTTTTGGAGATACAAGCTAATTTTGTACGATGCGTTATTTCTTCTCCTAAAGAGTTTCCAATGCGTACGTATATGTCTTTACTCTGCAAAACTGTATTTCCTTATGAAGTGGTATTCTTACATATCCTTTCGAGAGAAAACTGTCCTGTGCCTTCTCTTTTGAGGCTACACACTTAGACATACACGCAACATGAAAGCTTTTCGACTTACAACGTGTTGTTTAGGAAAAACAAGATAATTTCGCACGATGCGGGATTTCCTTAAAACGTGATTTTCTGAAAAATTTTGACGAAAGAAAATTCTCCTTTTGGTTCTCTTTAGATGCTACATGTTAAGACGTACACGCCACAACAATTCTTTTCGAGATACAACGTGTAGTTTTGGAGATACAAGCTAATTTTGTACGATGCGTTATTTCTTCTCGTAAAGAGTTTCCAATGCGCACGTATATGTCTTTACTCTGCAAAACTGTATTTCCTTATGAAGTGGTATTCTTACATATCCTTTCGAGAGAAAACTGTCCTGTGCCTTCTCTTTTGAGGCTACACACTTAGACATACACGCAACATGAAAGCTTTTCGACTTACAACGTGTTGTTTAGGAAAAACAAGATAATTTCGCACGATGCGGGATTTCCTTAAAACGTGATTTTCTGAAAAATTTTGACGAAAGAAAATTCTCCTTTTGGTTCTCTTTAGATGCTACATGTTAAGACGTACACGCCACAACAATTCTTTTCGAGATACAACGTGTAGTTTTGGAGATACAAGCTAATTTTGTACGATGCGTTATTTCTTCTCGTAAAGAGTTTCCAATGCGTACGTATATGTCTTTACTCTGCAAAACTGTATTTCCTTATGAAGTGGTATTCTTACATATCCTTTCGAGAGAAAACTGTCCTGTGCCTTCTCTTTTGAGGCTACACACTTAGACATACACGCAACATGAAAGCTTTTCGACTTACAACGTGTTGTTTAGGAAAAACAAGATAATTTCGCACGATGCGGGATTTCCTTAAAACGTGATTTTCTGAAAAATTTTGACGAAAGAAAATTCTCCTTTTGGTTCTCTTTAGATGCTACATGTTAAGACGTACACGCCACAACAATTCTTTTCGAGATACAACGTGTAGTTTTGGAGATACAAGCTAATTTTGTACGATGCGTTATTTCTTCTCGTAAAGAGTTTCCAATGCGTACGTATATGTCTTTACTCTGCAAAACTGTATTTCCTTATGAAGTGGTATTCTTACATATCCTTTCGAGAGAAAACTGTCCTGTGCCTTCTCTTTTGAGGCTACACACTTAGACATACACGCAACATGAAAGCTTTTCGACTTACAACGTGTTGTTTAGGAAAAACAAGATAATTTCGCACGATGCGGGATTTCCTTAAAACGTGATTTTCTGAAAAATTTTGACGAAAGAAAATTCTCCTTTTGGTTCTCTTTAGATGCTACATGTTAAGACGTACACGCCACAACAATTCTTTTCGAGATACAACGTGTAGTTTGCGATGCGTTATTTCTTCTCGTAAAGAGTTTCCAATGCGTACGTATATGTCTTTACTCTGCAAAACTGTATTTCCTTATGAAGTGGTATTCTTACATATCCTTTCGAGAGAAAACTGTCCTGTGCCTTCTCTTTTGAGGCTACACACTTAGACATACACGCAACATGAAAGCTTTTCGACTTACAACGTGTTGTTTAGGAAAAACAAGATAATTTCGCACGATGCGGGATTTCCTTAAAACGTGATTTTCTGAAAAATTTTGACGAAAGAAAATTCTCCTTTTGGTTCTCTTTAGATGCTACATGTTAAGACGTACACGCCACAACAATTCTTTTCGAGATACAACGTGTAGTTTTGGAGATACAAGCTAATTTTGTACGATGCGTTATTTCTTCTCGTAAAGAGTTTCCAATGCGTACGTATATGTCTTTACTCTGCAAAACTGTATTTCCTTATGAAGTGGTATTCTTACATATCCTTTCGAGAGAAAACTGTCCTGTGCCTTCTCTTTTGAGGCTACACACTTAGACATACACGCAACATGAAAGCTTTTCGACTTACAACGTGTTGTTTAGGAAAAACAAGATAATTTCGCACGATGCGGGATTTCCTTAAAACGTGATTTTCTGAAAAATTTTGACGAAAGAAAATTCTCCTTTTGGTTCTCTTTAGATGCTACATGTTAAGACGTACACGCCACAACAATTCTTTTCGAGATACAACGTGTAGTTTTGGAGATACAAGCTAATTTTGTACGATGCGTTATTTCTTCTCCTAAAGAGTTTCCAATGCGCACGTATATGTCTTTACTCTGCAAAACTGTATTTCCTTATGAAGTGGTATTCTTACATATCCTTTCGAGAGAAAACTGTCCTGTGCCTTCTCTTTTGAGGCTACACACTTAGACATACACGCAACATGAAAGCTTTTCGACTTACAACGTGTTGTTTAGGAAAAACAAGATAATTTCGCACGATGCGGGATTTCCTTAAAACGTGATTTTCTGAAAAATTTTGACGAAAGAAAATTCTCCTTTTGGTTCTCTTTAGATGCTACATGTTAAGACGTACACGCCACAACAATTCTTTTCGAGATACAACGTGTAGTTTTGGAGATACAAGCTAATTTTGTACGATGCGTTATTTCTTCTCGTAAAGAGTTTCCAATGCGCACGTATATGTCTTTACTCTGCAAAACTGTATTTCCTTATGAAGTGGTATTCTTACATATCCTTTCGAGAGAAAACTGTCCTGTGCCTTCTCTTTTGAGGCTACACACTTAGACATACACGCAACATGAAAGCTTTTCGACTTACAACGTGTTGTTTAGGAAAAACAAGATAATTTCGCACGATGCGGGATTTCCTTAAAACGTGATTTTCTGAAAAATTTTGACGAAAGAAAATTCTCCTTTTGGTTCTCTTTAGATGCTACATGTTAAGACGTACACGCCACAACAATTCTTTTCGAGATACAACGTGTAGTTTTGGAGATACAAGCTAATTTTGTACGATGCGTTATTTCTTCTCCTAAAGAGTTTCCAATGCGTACGTATATGTCTTTACTCTGCAAAACTGTATTTCCTTATGAAGTGGTATTCTTACATATCCTTTCGAGAGAAAACTGTCCTGTGCCTTCTCTTTTGAGGCTACACACTTAGACATACACGCAACATGAAAGCTTTTCGACTTACAACGTGTTGTTTAGGAAAAACAAGATAATTTCGCACGATGCGGGATTTCCTTAAAACGTGATTTTCTGAAAAATTTTGACGAAAGAAAATTCTCCTTTTGGTTCTCTTTAGATGCTACATGTTAAGACGTACACGCCACAACAATTCTTTTCGAGATACAACGTGTAGTTTTGGAGATACAAGCTAATTTTGTACGATGCGTTATTTCTTCTCGTAAAGAGTTTCCAATGCGTACGTATATGTCTTTACTCTGCAAAACTGTATTTCCTTATGAAGTGGTATTCTTACATATCCTTTCGAGAGAAAACTGTCCTGTGCCTTCTCTTTTGAGGCTACACACTTAGACATACACGCAACATGAAAGCTTTTCGACTTACAACGTGTTGTTTAGGAAAAACAAGATAATTTCGCACGATGCGGGATTTCCTTAAAACGTGATTTTCTGAAAAATTTTGACGAAAGAAAATTCTCCTTTTGGTTCTCTTTAGATGCTACATGTTAAGACGTACACGCCACAACAATTCTTTTCGAGATACAACGTGTAGTTTTGGAGATACAAGCTAATTTTGTACGATGCGTTATTTCTTCTCGTAAAGAGTTTCCAATGCGCACGTATATGTCTTTACTCTGCAAAACTGTATTTCCTTATGAAGTGGTATTCTTACATATCCTTTCGAGAGAAAACTGTCCTGTGCCTTCTCTTTTGAGGCTACACACTTAGACATACACGCAACATGAAAGCTTTTCGACTTACAACGTGTTGTTTAGGAAAAACAAGATAATTTCGCACGATGCGGGATTTCCTTAAAACGTGATTTTCTGAAAAATTTTGACGAAAGAAAATTCTCCTTTTGGTTCTCTTTAGATGCTACATGTTAAGACGTACACGCCACAACAATTCTTTTCGAGATACAACGTGTAGTTTTGGAGATACAAGCTAATTTTGTACGATGCGTTATTTCTTCTCGTAAAGAGTTTCCAATGCGCACGTATATGTCTTTACTCTGCAAAACTGTATTTCCTTATGAAGTGGTATTCTTACATATCCTTTCGAGAGAAAACTGTCCTGTGCCTTCTCTTTTGAGGCTACACACTTAGACATACACGCAACATGAAAGCTTTTCGACTTACAACGTGTTGTTTAGGAAAAACAAGATAATTTCGCACGATGCGGGATTTCCTTAAAACGTGATTTTCTGAAAAATTTTGACGAAAGAAAATTCTCCTTTTGGTTCTCTTTAGATGCTACATGTTAAGACGTACACGCCACAACAATTCTTTTCGAGATACAACGTGTAGTTTTGGAGATACAAGCTAATTTTGTACGATGCGTTATTTCTTCTCCTAAAGAGTTTCCAATGCGTACGTATATGTCTTTACTCTGCAAAACTGTATTTCCTTATGAAGTGGTATTCTTACATATCCTTTCGAGAGAAAACTGTCCTGTGCCTTCTCTTTTGAGGCTACACACTTAGACATACACGCAACATGAAAGCTTTTCGACTTACAACGTGTTGTTTAGGAAAAACAAGATAATTTCGCACGATGCGGGATTTCCTTAAAACGTGATTTTCTGAAAAATTTTGACGAAAGAAAATTCTCCTTTTGGTTCTCTTTAGATGCTACATGTTAAGACGTACACGCCACAACAATTCTTTTCGAGATACAACGTGTAGTTTTGGAGATACAAGCTAATTTTGTACGATGCGTTATTTCTTCTCGTAAAGAGTTTCCAATGCGTACGTATATGTCTTTACTCTGCAAAACTGTATTTCCTTATGAAGTGGTATTCTTACATATCCTTTCGAGAGAAAACTGTCCTGTGCCTTCTCTTTTGAGGCTACACACTTAGACATACACGCAACATGAAAGCTTTTCGACTTACAACGTGTTGTTTAGGAAAAACAAGATAATTTCGCACGATGCGGGATTTCCTTAAAACGTGATTTTCTGAAAAATTTTGACGAAAGAAAATTCTCCTTTTGGTTCTCTTTAGATGCTACATGTTAAGACGTACACGCCACAACAATTCTTTTCGAGATACAACGTGTAGTTTTGGAGATACAAGCTAATTTTGTACGATGCGTTATTTCTTCTCCTAAAGAGTTTCCAATGCGTACGTATATGTCTTTACTCTGCAAAACTGTATTTCCTTATGAAGTGGTATTCTTACATATCCTTTCGAGAGAAAACTGTCCTGTGCCTTCTCTTTTGAGGCTACACACTTAGACATACACGCAACATGAAAGCTTTTCGACTTACAACGTGTTGTTTAGGAAAAACAAGATAATTTCGCACGATGCGGGATTTCCTTAAAACGTGATTTTCTGAAAAATTTTGACGAAAGAAAATTCTCCTTTTGGTTCTCTTTAGATGCTACATGTTAAGACGTACACGCCACAACAATTCTTTTCGAGATACAACGTGTAGTTTTGGAGATACAAGCTAATTTTGTACGATGCGTTATTTCTTCTCCTAAAGAGTTTCCAATGCGCACGTATATGTCTTTACTCTGCAAAACTGTATTTCCTTATGAAGTGGTATTCTTACATATCCTTTCGAGAGAAAACTGTCCTGTGCCTTCTCTTTTGAGGCTACACACTTAGACATACACGCAACATGAAAGCTTTTCGACTTACAACGTGTTGTTTAGGAAAAACAAGATAATTTCGCACGATGCGGGATTTCCTTAAAACGTGATTTTCTGAAAAATTTTGACGAAAGAAAATTCTCCTTTTGGTTCTCTTTAGATGCTACATGTTAAGACGTACACGCCACAACAATTCTTTTCGAGATACAACGTGTAGTTTTGGAGATACAAGCTAATTTTGTACGATGCGTTATTTCTTCTCGTAAAGAGTTTCCAATGCGCACGTATATGTCTTTACTCTGCAAAACTGTATTTCCTTATGAAGTGGTATTCTTACATATCCTTTCGAGAGAAAACTGTCCTGTGCCTTCTCTTTTGAGGCTACACACTTAGACATACACGCAACATGAAAGCTTTTCGACTTACAACGTGTTGTTTAGGAAAAACAAGATAATTTCGCACGATGCGGGATTTCCTTAAAACGTGATTTTCTGAAAAATTTTGACGAAAGAAAATTCTCCTTTTGGTTCTCTTTAGATGCTACATGTTAAGACGTACACGCCACAACAATTCTTTTCGAGATACAACGTGTAGTTTTGGAGATACAAGCTAATTTTTTACGATGCGTTATTTCTTCTCCTAAAGAGTTTCCAATGCGTACGTATATGTCTTTACTCTGCAAAACTGTATTTCCTTATGAAGTGGTATTCTTACATATCCTTTCGAGAGAAAACTGTCCTGTGCCTTCTCTTTTGAGGCTACACACTTAGACATACACGCAACATGAAAGCTTTTCGACTTACAACGTGTTGTTTAGGAAAAACAAGATAATTTCGCACGATGCGGGATTTCCTTAAAACGTGATTTTCTGAAAAATTTTGACGAAAGAAAATTCTCCTTTTGGTTCTCTTTAGATGCTACATGTTAAGACGTACACGCCACAACAATTCTTTTCGAGATACAACGTGTAGTTTTGGAGATACAAGCTAATTTTGTACGATGCGTTATTTCTTCTCGTAAAGAGTTTCCAATGCGTACGTATATGTCTTTACTCTGCAAAACTGTATTTCCTTATGAAGTGGTATTCTTACATATCCTTTCGAGAGAAAACTGTCCTGTGCCTTCTCTTTTGAGGCTACACACTTAGACATACACGCAACATGAAAGCTTTTCGACTTACAACGTGTTGTTTAGGAAAAACAAGATAATTTCGCACGATGCGGGATTTCCTTAAAACGTGATTTTCTGAAAAATTTTGACGAAAGAAAATTCTCCTTTTGGTTCTCTTTAGATGCTACATGTTAAGACGTACACGCCACAACAATTCTTTTCGAGATACAACGTGTAGTTTTGGAGATACAAGCTAATTTTGTACGATGCGTTATTTCTTCTCGTAAAGAGTTTCCAATGCGTACGTATATGTCTTTACTCTGCAAAACTGTATTTCCTTATGAAGTGGTATTCTTACATATCCTTTCGAGAGAAAACTGTCCTGTGCCTTCTCTTTTGAGGCTACACACTTAGACATACACGCAACATGAAAGCTTTTCGACTTACAACGTGTTGTTTAGGAAAAACAAAATAATTTCGCACGATGCGGGATTTCCTTAAAACGTGATTTTCTGAAAAATTTTGACGAAAGAAAATTCTCCTTTTGGTTCTCTTTAGATGCTACATGTTAAGACGTACACACCACAACAATTCTTTTCGAGATACAACGTGTAGTTTTGGAGATACAAGCTAATTTTGTACGATGCGTTATTTCTTCTCGTAAAGAGTTTCCAATGCGTACGTATATGTCTTTACTCTGCAAAACTGTATTTCCTTATGAAGTGGTATTCTTACATATCCTTTCGAGAGAAAACTGTCCTGTGCCTTCTCTTTTGAGGCTACACACTTAGACATACACGCAACATGAAAGCTTTTCGACTTACAACGTGTTGTTTAGGAAAAACAAGATAATTTCGCACGATGCGGGATTTCCTTAAAACGTGATTTTCTGAAAAATTTTGACGAAAGAAAATTCTCCTTTTGGTTCTCTTTAGATGCTACATGTTAAGACGTACACGCCACAACAATTCTTTTCGAGATACAACGTGTAGTTTTGGAGATACAAGCTAATTTTGTACGATGCGTTATTTCTTCTCGTAAAGAGTTTCCAATGCGCACGTATATGTCTTTACTCTGCAAAACTGTATTTCCTTATGAAGTGGTATTCTTACATATCCTTTCGAGAGAAAACTGTCCTGTGCCTTCTCTTTTGAGGCTACACACTTAGACATACACGCAACATGAAAGCTTTTCGACTTACAACGTGTTGTTTAGGAAAAACAAGATAATTTCGCACGATGCGGGATTTCCTTAAAACGTGATTTTCTGAAAAATTTTGACGAAAGAAAATTCTCCTTTTGGTTCTCTTTAGATGCTACATGTTAAGACGTACACGCCACAACAATTCTTTTCGAGATACAACGTGTAGTTTTGGAGATACAAGCTAATTTTGTACGATGCGTTATTTCTTCTCCTAAAGAGTTTCCAATGCGTACGTATATGTCTTTACTCTGCAAAACTGTATTTCCTTATGAAGTGGTATTCTTACATATCCTTTCGAGAGAAAACTGTCCTGTGCCTTCTCTTTTGAGGCTACACACTTAGACATACACGCAACATGAAAGCTTTTCGACTTACAACGTGTTGTTTAGGAAAAACAAGATAATTTCGCACGATGCGGGATTTCCTTAAAACGTGATTTTCTGAAAAATTTTGACGAAAGAAAATTCTCCTTTTGGTTCTCTTTAGATGCTACATGTTAAGACGTACACGCCACAACAATTCTTTTCGAGATACAACGTGTAGTTTTGGAGATACAACTAATTTTGTACGATGCGTTATTTCTTCTCGTAAAGAGTTTCCAATGCGTACGTATATGTCTTTACTCTGCAAAACTGTATTTCCTTATGAAGTGGTATTCTTACATATCCTTTCGAGAGAAAACTGTCCTGTGCCTTCTCTTTTGAGGCTACACACTTAGACATACACGCAACATGAAAGCTTTTCGACTTACAACGTGTTGTTTAGGAAAAACAAGATAATTTCGCACGATGCGGGATTTCCTTAAAACGTGATTTTCTGAAAAATTTTGACGAAAGAAAATTCTCCTTTTGGTTCTCTTTAGATGCTACATGTTAAGACGTACACGCCACAACAATTCTTTTCGAGATACAACGTGTAGTTTTGGAGATACAAGCTAATTTTGTACGATGCGTTATTTCTTCTCGTAAAGAGTTTCCAATGCGCACGTATATGTCTTTACTCTGCAAAACTGTATTTCCTTATGAAGTGGTATTCTTACATATCCTTTCGAGAGAAAACTGTCCTGTGCCTTCTCTTTTGAGGCTACACACTTAGACATACACGCAACATGAAAGCTTTTCGACTTACAACGTGTTGTTTAGGAAAAACAAGATAATTTCGCACGATGCGGGATTTCCTTAAAACGTGATTTTCTGAAAAATTTTGACGAAAGAAAATTCTCCTTTTGGTTCTCTTTAGATGCTACATGTTAAGACGTACACGCCACAACAATTCTTTTCGAGATACAACGTGTAGTTTTGGAGATACAAGCTAATTTTGTACGATGCGTTATTTCTTCTCGTAAAGAGTTTCCAATGCGCACGTATATGTCTTTACTCTGCAAAACTGTATTTCCTTATGAAGTGGTATTCTTACATATCCTTTCGAGAGAAAACTGTCCTGTGCCTTCTCTTTTGAGGCTACACACTTAGACATACACGCAACATGAAAGCTTTTCGACTTACAACGTGTTGTTTAGGAAAAACAAGATAATTTCGCACGATGCGGGATTTCCTTAAAACGTGATTTTCTGAAAAATTTTGACGAAAGAAAATTCTCCTTTTGGTTCTCTTTAGATGCTACATGTTAAGACGTACACGCCACAACAATTCTTTTCGAGATACAACGTGTAGTTTTGGAGATACAAGCTAATTTTGTACGATGCGTTATTTCTTCTCGTAAAGAGTTTCCAATGCGTACGTATATGTCTTTACTCTGCAAAACTGTATTTCCTTATGAAGTGGTATTCTTACATATCCTTTCGAGAGAAAACTGTCCTGTGCCTTCTCTTTTGAGGCTACACACTTAGACATACACGCAACATGAAAGCTTTTCGACTTACAACGTGTTGTTTAGGAAAAACAAGATAATTTCGCACGATGCGGGATTTCCTTAAAACGTGATTTTCTGAAAAATTTTGACGAAAGAAAATTCTCCTTTTGGTTCTCTTTAGATGCTACATGTTAAGACGTACACGCCACAACAATTCTTTTCGAGATACAACGTGTAGTTTTGGAGATACAAGCTAATTTTGTACGATGCGTTATTTCTTCTCGTAAAGAGTTTCCAATGCGTACGTATATGTCTTTACTCTGCAAAACTGTATTTCCTTATGAAGTGGTATTCTTACATATCCTTTCGAGAGAAAACTGTCCTGTGCCTTCTCTTTTGAGGCTACACACTTAGACATACACGCAACATGAAAGCTTTTCGACTTACAACGTGTTGTTTAGGAAAAACAAGATAATTTCGCACGATGCGGGATTTCCTTAAAACGTGATTTTCTGAAAAATTTTGACGAAAGAAAATTCTCCTTTTGGTTCTCTTTAGATGCTACATGTTAAGACGTACACGCCACAACAATTCTTTTCGAGATACAACGTGTAGTTTTGGAGATACAAGCTAATTTTGTACGATGCGTTATTTCTTCTCGTAAAGAGTTTCCAATGCGTACGTATATGTCTTTACTCTGCAAAACTGTATTTCCTTATGAAGTGGTATTCTTACATATCCTTTCGAGAGAAAACTGTCCTGTGCCTTCTCTTTTGAGGCTACACACTTAGACATACACGCAACATGAAAGCTTTTCGACTTACAACGTGTTGTTTAGGAAAAAGAAGATAATTTCGCACGATGCGGGATTTCCTTAAAACGTGATTTTCTGAAAAATTTTGACGAAAGAAAATTCTCCTTTTGGTTCTCTTTAGATGCTACATGTTAAGACGTACACGCCACAACAATTCTTTTCGAGATACAACGTGTAGTTTTGGAGATACAAGCTAATTTTGTACGATGCGTTATTTCTTCTCGTAAAGAGTTTCCAATGCGTACGTATATGTCTTTACTCTGCAAAACTGTATTTCCTTATGAAGTGGTATTCTTACATATCCTTTCGAGAGAAAACTGTCCTGTGCCTTCTCTTTTGAGGCTACACACTTAGACATACATGCAACATGAAAGCTTTTCGACTTACAACGTGTTGTTTAGGAAAAACAAGATAATTTCGCACGATGCGGGATTTCCTTAAAACGTGATTTTCTGAAAAATTTTGACGAAAGAAAATTCTCCTTTTGGTTCTCTTTAGATGCTACATGTTAAGACGTACACGCCACAACAATTCTTTTCGAGATACAACGTGTAGTTTTGGAGATACAAGCTAATTTTGTACGATGCGTTATTTCTTCTCGTAAAGAGTTTCCAATGCGTACGTATATGTCTTTACTCTGCAAAACTGTATTTCCTTATGAAGTGGTATTCTTACATATCCTTTCGAGAGAAAACTGTCCTGTGCCTTCTCTTTTGAGGCTACACACTTAGACATACACGCAACATGAAAGCTTTTCGACTTACAACGTGTTGTTTAGGAAAAACAAGATAATTTCGCACGATGCGGGATTTCCTTAAAACGTGATTTTCTGAAAAATTTTGACGAAAGAAAATTCTCCTTTTGGTTCTCTTTAGATGCTACATGTTAAGACGTACACGCCACAACAATTCTTTTCGAGATACAACGTGTAGTTTTGGAGATACAAGCTAATTTTGTACGATGCGTTATTTCTTCTCCTAAAGAGTTTCCAATGCGTACGTATATGTCTTTACTCTGCAAAACTGTATTTCCTTATGAAGTGGTATTCTTACATATCCTTTCGAGAGAAAACTGTCCTGTGCCTTCTCTTTTGAGGCTACACACTTAGACATACACGCAACATGAAAGCTTTTCGACTTACAACGTGTTGTTTAGGAAAAACAAGATAATTTCGCACGATGCGGGATTTCCTTAAAACGTGATTTTCTGAAAAATTTTGACGAAAGAAAATTCTCCTTTTGGTTCTCTTTAGATGCTACATGTTAAGACGTACACGCCACAACAATTCTTTTCGAGATACAACGTGTAGTTTTGGAGATACAAGCTAATTTTGTACGATGCGTTATTTCTTCTCGTAAAGAGTTTCCAATGCGCACGTATATGTCTTTACTCTGCAAAACTGTATTTCCTTATGAAGTGGTATTCTTACATATCCTTTCGAGAGAAAACTGTCCTGTGCCTTCTCTTTTGAGGCTACACACTTAGACATACACGCAACATGAAAGCTTTTCGACTTACAACGTGTTGTTTAGGAAAAACAAGATAATTTCGCACGATGCGGGATTTCCTTAAAACGTGATTTTCTGAAAAATTTTGACGAAAGAAAATTCTCCTTTTGGTTCTCTTTAGATGCTACATGTTAAGACGTACACGCCACAACAATTCTTTTCGAGATACAACGTGTAGTTTTGGAGATACAAGCTAATTTTGTACGATGCGTTATTTCTTCTCGTAAAGAGTTTCCAATGCGCACGTATATGTCTTTACTCTGCAAAACTGTATTTCCTTATGAAGTGGTATTCTTACATATCCTTTCGAGAGAAAACTGTCCTGTGCCTTCTCTTTTGAGGCTACACACTTAGACATACACGCAACATGAAAGCTTTTCGACTTACAACGTGTTGTTTAGGAAAAACAAGATAATTTCGCACGATGCGGGATTTCCTTAAAACGTGATTTTCTGAAAAATTTTGACGAAAGAAAATTCTCCTTTTGGTTCTCTTTAGATGCTACATGTTAAGACGTACACGCCACAACAATTCTTTTCGAGATACAACGTGTAGTTTTGGAGATACAAGCTAATTTTGTACGATGCGTTATTTCTTCTCCTAAAGAGTTTCCAATGCGTACGTATATGTCTTTACTCTGCAAAACTGTATTTCCTTATGAAGTGGTATTCTTACATATCCTTTCGAGAGAAAACTGTCCTGTGCCTTCTCTTTTGAGGCTACACACTTAGACATACACGCAACATGAAAGCTTTTCGACTTACAACGTGTTGTTTAGGAAAAACAAGATAATTTCGCACGATGCGGGATTTCCTTAAAACGTGATTTTCTGAAAAATTTTGACGAAAGAAAATTCTCCTTTTGGTTCTCTTTAGATGCTACATGTTAAGACGTACACGCCACAACAATTCTTTTCGAGATACAACGTGTAGTTTTGGAGATACAAGCTAATTTTGTACGATGCGTTATTTCTTCTCGTAAAGAGTTTCCAATGCGCACGTATATGTCTTTACTCTGCAAAACTGTATTTCCTTATGAAGTGGTATTCTTACATATCCTTTCGAGAGAAAACTGTCCTGTGCCTTCTCTTTTGAGGCTACACACTTAGACATACACGCAACATGAAAGCTTTTCGACTTACAACGTGTTGTTTAGGAAAAACAAGATAATTTCGCACGATGCGGGATTTCCTTAAAACGTGATTTTCTGAAAAATTTTGACGAAAGAAAATTCTCCTTTTGGTTCTCTTTAGATGCTACATGTTAAGACGTACACGCCACAACAATTCTTTTCGAGATACAACGTGTAGTTTTGGAGATACAAGCTAATTTTGTACGATGCGTTATTTCTTCTCGTAAAGAGTTTCCAATGCGTACGTATATGTCTTTACTCTGCAAAACTGTATTTCCTTATGAAGTGGTATTCTTACATATCCTTTCGAGAGAAAACTGTCCTGTGCCTTCTCTTTTGAGGCTACACACTTAGACATACACGCAACATGAAAGCTTTTCGACTTACAACGTGTTGTTTAGGAAAAACAAGATAATTTCGCACGATGCGGGATTTCCTTAAAACGTGATTTTCTGAAAAATTTTGACGAAAGAAAATTCTCCTTTTGGTTCTCTTTAGATGCTACATGTTAAGACGTACACGCCACAACAATTCTTTTCGAGATACAACGTGTAGTTTTGGAGATACAAGCTAATTTTGTACGATGCGTTATTTCTTCTCGTAAAGAGTTTCCAATGCGTACGTATATGTCTTTACTCTGCAAAACTGTATTTCCTTATGAAGTGGTATTCTTACATATCCTTTCGAGAGAAAACTGTCCTGTGCCTTCTCTTTTGAGGCTACACACTTAGACATACACGCAACATGAAAGCTTTTCGACTTACAACGTGTTGTTTAGGAAAAACAAGATAATTTCGCACGATGCGGGATTTCCTTAAAACGTGATTTTCTGAAAAATTTTGACGAAAGAAAATTCTCCTTTTGGTTCTCTTTAGATGCTACATGTTAAGACGTACACGCCACAACAATTCTTTTCGAGATACAACGTGTAGTTTTGGAGATACAAGCTAATTTTGTACGATGCGTTATTTCTTCTCGTAAAGAGTTTCCAATGCGTACGTATATGTCTTTACTCTGCAAAACTGTATTTCCTTATGAAGTGGTATTCTTACATATCCTTTCGAGAGAAAACTGTCCTGTGCCTTCTCTTTTGAGGCTACACACTTAGACATACACGCAACATGAAAGCTTTTCGACTTACAACGTGTTGTTTAGGAAAAACAAGATAATTTCGCACGATGCGGGATTTCCTTAAAACGTGATTTTCTGAAAAATTTTGACGAAAGAAAATTCTCCTTTTGGTTCTCTTTAGATGCTACATGTTAAGACGTACACGCCACAACAATTCTTTTCGAGATACAACGTGTAGTTTTGGAGATACAAGCTAATTTTGTACGATGCGTTATTTCTTCTCGTAAAGAGTTTCCAATGCGCACGTATATGTCTTTACTCTGCAAAACTGTATTTCCTTATGAAGTGGTATTCTTACATATCCTTTCGAGAGAAAACTGTCCTGTGCCTTCTCTTTTGAGGCTACACACTTAGACATACACGCAACATGAAAGCTTTTCGACTTACAACGTGTTGTTTAGGAAAAACAAGATAATTTCGCACGATGCGGGATTTCCTTAAAACGTGATTTTCTGAAAAATTTTGACGAAAGAAAATTCTCCTTTTGGTTCTCTTTAGATGCTACATGTTAAGACGTACACGCCACAACAATTCTTTTCGAGATACAACGTGTAGTTTTGGAGATACAAGCTAATTTTGTACGATGCGTTATTTCTTCTCGTAAAGAGTTTCCAATGCGCACGTATATGTCTTTACTCTGCAAAACTGTATTTCCTTATGAAGTGGTATTCTTACATATCCTTTCGAGAGAAAACTGTCCTGTGCCTTCTCTTTTGAGGCTACACACTTAGACATACACGCAACATGAAAGCTTTTCGACTTACAACGTGTTGTTTAGGAAAAACAAGATAATTTCGCACGATGCGGGATTTCCTTAAAACGTGATTTTCTGAAAAATTTTGACGAAAGAAAATTCTCCTTTTGGTTCTCTTTAGATGCTACATGTTAAGACGTACACGCCACAACAATTCTTTTCGAGATACAACGTGTAGTTTTGGAGATACAAGCTAATTTTGTACGATGCGTTATTTCTTCTCCTAAAGAGTTTCCAATGCGTACGTATATGTCTTTACTCTGCAAAACTGTATTTCCTTATGAAGTGGTATTCTTACATATCCTTTCGAGAGAAAACTGTCCTGTGCCTTCTCTTTTGAGGCTACACACTTAGACATACACGCAACATGAAAGCTTTTCGACTTACAACGTGTTGTTTAGGAAAAACAAGATAATTTCGCACGATGCGGGATTTCCTTAAAACGTGATTTTCTGAAAAATTTTGACGAAAGAAAATTCTCCTTTTGGTTCTCTTTAGATGCTACATGTTAAGACGTACACGCCACAACAATTCTTTTCGAGATACAACGTGTAGTTTTGGAGATACAAGCTAATTTTGTACGATGCGTTATTTCTTCTCGTAAAGAGTTTCCAATGCGCACGTATATGTCTTTACTCTGCAAAACTGTATTTCCTTATGAAGTGGTATTCTTACATATCCTTTCGAGAGAAAACTGTCCTGTGCCTTCTCTTTTGAGGCTACACACTTAGACATACACGCAACATGAAAGCTTTTCGACTTACAACTTGTTGTTTAGGAAAAACAAGATAATTTCGCACGATGCGGGATTTCCTTAAAACGTGATTTTCTGAAAAATTTTGACGAAAGAAAATTCTCCTTTTGGTTCTCTTTAGATGCTACATGTTAAGACGTACACGCCACAACAATTCTTTTCGAGATACAACGTGTAGTTTTGGAGATACAAGCTAATTTTGTACGATGCGTTATTTCTTCTCGTAAAGAGTTTCCAATGCGTATGTATATGTCTTTACTCTGCAAAACTGTATTTCCTTATGAAGTGGTATTCTTACATATCCTTTCGAGAGAAAACTGTCCTGTGCCTTCTCTTTTGAGGCTACACACTTAGACATACACGCAACATGAAAGCTTTTCGACTTACAACGTGTTGTTTAGGAAAAACAAGATAATTTCGCACGATGCGGGATTTCCTTAAAACGTGATTTTCTGAAAAATTTTGACGAAAGAAAATTCTCCTTTTGGTTCTCTTTAGATGCTACATGTTAAGACGTACACGCCACAACAATTCTTTTCGAGATACAACGTGTAGTTTTGGAGATACAAGCTAATTTTGTACGATGCGTTATTTCTTCTCGTAAAGAGTTTCCAATGCGTACGTATATGTCTTTACTCTGCAAAACTGTATTTCCTTATGAAGTGGTATTCTTACATATCCTTTCGAGAGAAAACTGTCCTGTGCCTTCTCTTTTGAGGCTACACACTTAGACATACACGCAACATGAAAGCTTTTCGACTTACAACGTGTTGTTTAGGAAAAACAAGATAATTTCGCACGATGCGGGATTTCCTTAAAACGTGATTTTCTGAAAAATTTTGACGAAAGAAAATTCTCCTTTTGGTTCTCTTTAGATGCTACATGTTAAGACGTACACGCCACAACAATTCTTTTCGAGATACAACGTGTAGTTTTGGAGATACAAGCTAATTTTGTACGATGCGTTATTTCTTCTCGTAAAGAGTTTCCAATGCGTACGTATATGTCTTTACTCTGCAAAACTGTATTTCCTTATGAAGTGGTATTCTTACATATCCTTTCGAGAGAAAACTGTCCTGTGCCTTCTCTTTTGAGGCTACACACTTAGACATACACGCAACATGAAAGCTTTTCGACTTACAACGTGTTGTTTAGGAAAAACAAGATAATTTCGCACGATGTGGGATTTCCTTAAAACGTGATTTTCTGAAAAATTTTGACGAAAGAAAATTCTCCTTTTGGTTCTCTTTAGATGCTACATGTTAAGACGTACACGCCACAACAATTCTTTTCGAGATACAACGTGTAGTTTTGGAGATACAAGCTAATTTTGTACGATGCGTTATTTCTTCTCGTAAAGAGTTTCCAATGCGTACGTATATGTCTTTACTCTGCAAAACTGTATTTCCTTATGAAGTGGTATTCTTACATATCCTTTCGAGAGAAAACTGTCCTGTGCCTTCTCTTTTGAGGCTACACACTTAGACATACACGCAACATGAAAGCTTTTCGACTTACAACGTTTTGTTTAGGAAAAACAAAATAATTTCGCACGATGCGGGATTTCCTTAAAACGTGATTTTCTGAAAAATTTTGACGAAAGAAAATTCTCCTTTTGGTTCTCTTTAGATGCTACATGTTAAGACGTACACGCCACAACAATTCTTTTCGAGATACAACGTGTAGTTTTGGAGATACAAGCTAATTTTGTACGATGCATTATTTCTTCTCGTAAAGAGTTTCCAATGCGTACGTATATGTCTTTACTCTGCAAAACTGTATTTCCTTATGAAGTGGTATTCTTACATATCCTTTCGAGAGAAAACTGTCCTGTGCCTTCTCTTTTGAGGCTACACACTTAGACATACACGCAACATGAAAGCTTTTCGACTTACAACGTCTTGTTTAGGAAAAACAAGATAATTTCGCACGATGCGGGATTTCCTTAAAACGTGATTTTCTGAAAAATTTTGACGAAAGAAAATTCTCCTTTTGGTTCTCTTTAGATGCTACATGTTAAGACGTACACGCCACAACAATTCTTTTCGAGATACAACGTGTAGTTTTGGAGATACAAGCTAATTTTGTACGATGCGTTATTTCTTCTCGTAAAGAGTTTCCAATGCGTACGTATATGTCTTTACTCTGCAAAACTGTATTTCCTTATGAAGTGGTATTCTTACATATCCTTTCGAGAGAAAACTGTCCTGTGCCTTCTCTTTTGAGGCTACACACTTAGACATACACGCAACATGAAAGCTTTTCGACTTACAACGTGTTGTTTAGGAAAAACAAGATAATTTCGCACGATGCGGGATTTCCTTAAAACGTGATTTTCTGAAAAATTTTGACGAAAGAAAATTCTCCTTTTGGTTCTCTTTAGATGCTACATGTTAAGACGTACACGCCACAACAATTCTTTTCGAGATACAACGTGTAGTTTTGGAGATACAAACTAATTTTGTACGATGCGTTATTTCTTCTCGTAAAGAGTTTCCAATGCGCACGTATATGTCTTTACTCTGCAAAACTGTATTTCCTTATGAAGTGGTATTCTTACATATCCTTTCGAGAGAAAACTGTCCTGTGCCTTCTCTTTTGAGGCTACACACTTAGACATACACGCAACATGAAAGCTTTTCGACTTACAACGTGTTGTTTAGGAAAAACAAGATAATTTCGCACGATGCGGGATTTCCTTAAAACGTGATTTTCTGAAAAATTTTGACGAAAGAAAATTCTCCTTTTGGTTCTCTTTAGATGCTACATGTTAAGACGTACACGCCACAACAATTCTTTTCGAGATACAACGTGTAGTTTTGGAGATACAAGCTAATTTTGTACGATGCGTTATTTCTTCTCATAAAGAGTTTCCAATGCGCACGTATATGTCTTTACTCTGCAAAACTGTATTTCCTTATGAAGTGGTATTCTTACATATCCTTTCGAGAGAAAACTGTCCTGTGCCTTCTCTTTTGAGGCTACACACTTAGACATACACGCAACATGAAAGCTTTTCGACTTACAACGTGTTGTTTAGGAAAAACAAGATAATTTCGCACGATGCGGGATTTCCTTAAAACGTGATTTTCTGAAAAATTTTGACGAAAGAAAATTCTCCTTTTGGTTCTCTTTAGATGCTACATGTTAAGACGTACACGCCACAACAATTCTTTTCGAGATACAACGTGTAGTTTTGGAGATACAACTAATTTTGTACGATGCGTTATTTCTTCTCGTAAAGAGTTTCCAATGCGTACGTATATGTCTTTACTCTGCAAAACTGTATTTCCTTATGAAGTGGTATTCTTACATATCCTTTCGAGAGAAAACTGTCCTGTGCCTTCTCTTTTGAGGCTACACACTTAGACATACACGCAACATGAAAGCTTTTCGACTTACAACGTGTTGTTTAGGAAAAACAAGATAATTTCGCACGATGCGGGATTTCCTTAAAACGTGATTTTCTGAAAAATTTTGACGAAAGAAAATTCTCCTTTTGGTTCTCTTTAGATGCTACATGTTAAGACGTACACGCCACAACAATTCTTTTCGAGATACAACGTGTAGTTTTGGAGATACAAGCTAATTTTGTACGATGCGTTATTTCTTCTCGTAAAGTGTTTCCAATGCGTACGTATATGTCTTTACTCTGCAAAACTGTATTTCCTTATGAAGTGGTATTCTTACATATCCTTTCGAGAGAAAACTGTCCTGTGCCTTCTCTTTTGAGGCTACACACTTAGACATACACGCAACATGAAAGCTTTTCGACTTACAACGTGTTGTTTAGGAAAAACAAGATAATTTCGCACGATGCGGGATTTCCTTAAAACGTGATTTTCTGAAAAATTTTGACGAAAGAAAATTCTCCTTTTGGTTCTCTTTAGATGCTACATGTTAAGACGTACACGCCACAACAATTCTTTTCGAGATACAACGTGTAGTTTTGGAGATACAAGCTAATTTTGTACGATGCGTTATTTCTTCTCGTAAAGAGTTTCCAATGCGCACGTATATGTCTTTACTCTGCAAAACTGTATTTCCTTATGAAGTGGTATTCTTACATATCCTTTCGAGAGAAAACTGTCCTGTGCCTTCTCTTTTGAGGCTACACACTTAGACATACACGCAACATGAAAGCTTTTCGACTTACAACGTGTTGTTTAGGAAAAACAAGATAATTTCGCACGATGCGGGATTTCCTTAAAACGTGATTTTCTGAAAAATTTTGACGAAAGAAAATTCTCCTTTTGGTTCTCTTTAGATGCTACATGTTAAGACGTACACGCCACAACAATTCTTTTCGAGATACAACGTGTAGTTTTGGAGATACAAGCTAATTTTGTACGATGCGTTATTTCTTCTCCTAAAGAGTTTCCAATGCGTACGTATATGTCTTTACTCTGCAAAACTGTATTTCCTTATGAAGTGGTATTCTTACATATCCTTTCGAGAGAAAACTGTCCTGTGCCTTCTCTTTTGAGGCTACACACTTAGACATACACGCAACATGAAAGCTTTTCGACTTACAACGTGTTGTTTAGGAAAAACAAGATAATTTCGCACGATGCGGGATTTCCTTAAAACGTGATTTTCTGAAAAATTTTGACGAAAGAAAATTCTCCTTTTGGTTCTCTTTAGATGCTACATGTTAAGACGTACACGCCACAACAATTCTTTTCGAGATACAACGTGTAGTTTTGGAGATACAAGCTAATTTTGTACGATGCGTTATTTCTTCTCGTAAAGAGTTTCCAATGCGCACGTATATGTCTTTACTCTGCAAAACTGTATTTCCTTATGAAGTGGTATTCTTACATATCCTTTCGAGAGAAAACTGTCCTGTGCCTTCTCTTTTGAGGCTACACACTTAGACATACACGCAACATGAAAGCTTTTCGACTTACAACGTGTTGTTTAGGAAAAACAAGATAATTTCGCACGATGCGGGATTTCCTTAAAACGTGATTTTCTGAAAAATTTTGACGAAAGAAAATTCTCCTTTTGGTTCTCTTTAGATGCTACATGTTAAGACGTACACGCCACAACAATTCTTTTCGAGATACAACGTGTAGTTTTGGAGATACAAGCTAATTTTGTACGATGCGTTATTTCTTCTCCTAAAGAGTTTCCAATGCGTACGTATATGTCTTTACTCTGCAAAACTGTATTTCCTTATGAAGTGGTATTCTTACATATCCTTTCGAGAGAAAACTGTCCTGTGCCTTCTCTTTTGAGGCTACACACTTAGACATACACGCAACATGAAAGCTTTTCGACTTACAACGTGTTGTTTAGGAAAAACAAGATAATTTCGCACGATGCGGGATTTCCTTAAAACGTGATTTTCTGAAAAATTTTGACGAAAGAAAATTCTCCTTTTGGTTCTCTTTAGATGCTACATGTTAAGACGTACACGCCACAACAATTCTTTTCGAGATACAACGTGTAGTTTTGGAGATACAAGCTAATTTTGTACGATGCGTTATTTCTTCTCGTAAAGAGTTTCCAATGCGTACGTATATGTCTTTACTCTGCAAAACTGTATTTCCTTATGAAGTGGTATTCTTACATATCCTTTCGAGAGAAAACTGTCCTGTGCCTTCTCTTTTGAGGCTACACACTTAGACATACACGCAACATGAAAGCTTTTCGACTTACAACGTGTTGTTTAGGAAAAACAAGATAATTTCGCACGATGCGGGATTTCCTTAAAACGTGATTTTCTGAAAAATTTTGACGAAAGAAAATTCTCCTTTTGGTTCTCTTTAGATGCTACATGTTAAGACGTACACGCCACAACAATTCTTTTCGAGATACAACGTGTAGTTTTGGAGATACAAGCTAATTTTGTACGATGCGTTATTTCTTCTCGTAAAGAGTTTCCAATGCGTACGTATATGTCTTTACTCTGCAAAACTGTATTTCCTTATGAAGTGGTATTCTTACATATCCTTTCGAGAGAAAACTGTCCTGTGCCTTCTCTTTTGAGGCTACACACTTAGACATACACGCAACATGAAAGCTTTTCGACTTACAACGTGTTGTTTAGGAAAAACAAGATAATTTCGCACGATGCGGGATTTCCTTAAAACGTGATTTTCTGAAAAATTTTGACGAAAGAAAATTCTCCTTTTGGTTCTCTTTAGATGCTACATGTTAAGACGTACACGCCACAACAATTCTTTTCGAGATACAACGTGTAGTTTTGGAGATACAAGCTAATTTTGTACGATGCGTTATTTCTTCTCGTAAAGAGTTTCCAATGCGCACGTATATGTCTTTACTCTGCAAAACTGTATTTCCTTATGAAGTGGTATTCTTACATATCCTTTCGAGAGAAAACTGTCCTGTGCCTTCTCTTTTGAGGCTACACACTTAGACATACACGCAACATGAAAGCTTTTCGACTTACAACGTGTTGTTTAGGAAAAACAAGATAATTTCGCACGATGCGGGATTTCCTTAAAACGTGATTTTCTGAAAAATTTTGACGAAAGAAAATTCTCCTTTTGGTTCTCTTTAGATGCTACATGTTAAGACGTACACGCCACAACAATTCTTTTCGAGATACAACGTGTAGTTTTGGAGATACAAGCTAATTTTGTACGATGCGTTATTTCTTCTCGTAAAGAGTTTCCAATGCGCACGTATATGTCTTTACTCTGCAAAACTGTATTTCCTTATGAAGTGGTATTCTTACATATCCTTTCGAGAGAAAACTGTCCTGTGCCTTCTCTTTTGAGGCTACACACTTAGACATACACGCAACATGAAAGCTTTTCGACTTACAACGTGTTGTTTAGGAAAAACAAGATAATTTCGCACGATGCGGGATTTCCTTAAAACGTGATTTTCTGAAAAATTTTGACGAAAGAAAATTCTCCTTTTGGTTCTCTTTAGATGCTACATGTTAAGACGTACACGCCACAACAATTCTTTTCGAGATACAACGTGTAGTTTTGGAGATACAAGCTAATTTTGTACGATGCGTTATTTCTTCTCCTAAAGAGTTTCCAATGCGTACGTATATGTCTTTACTCTGCAAAACTGTATTTCCTTATGAAGTGGTATTCTTACATATCCTTTCGAGAGAAAACTGTCCTGTGCCTTCTCTTTTGAGGCTACACACTTAGACATACACGCAACATGAAAGCTTTTCGACTTACAACGTGTTGTTTAGGAAAAACAAGATAATTTCGCACGATGCGGGATTTCCTTAAAACGTGATTTTCTGAAAAATTTTGACGAAAGAAAATTCTCCTTTTGGTTCTCTTTAGATGCTACATGTTAAGACGTACACGCCACAACAATTCTTTTCGAGATACAACGTGTAGTTTTGGAGATACAAGCTAATTTTGTACGATGCGTTATTTCTTCTCGTAAAGAGTTTCCAATGCGCACGTATATGTCTTTACTCTGCAAAACTGTATTTCCTTATGAAGTGGTATTCTTACATATCCTTTCGAGAGAAAACTGTCCTGTGCCTTCTCTTTTGAGGCTACACACTTAGACATACACGCAACATGAAAGCTTTTCGACTTACAACTTGTTGTTTAGGAAAAACAAGATAATTTCGCACGATGCGGGATTTCCTTAAAACGTGATTTTCTGAAAAATTTTGACGAAAGAAAATTCTCCTTTTGGTTCTCTTTAGATGCTACATGTTAAGACGTACACGCCACAACAATTCTTTTCGAGATACAACGTGTAGTTTTGGAGATACAAGCTAATTTTGTACGATGCGTTATTTCTTCTCGTAAAGAGTTTCCAATGCGTATGTATATGTCTTTACTCTGCAAAACTGTATTTCCTTATGAAGTGGTATTCTTACATATCCTTTCGAGAGAAAACTGTCCTGTGCCTTCTCTTTTGAGGCTACACACTTAGACATACACGCAACATGAAAGCTTTTCGACTTACAACGTGTTGTTTAGGAAAAACAAGATAATTTCGCACGATGCGGGATTTCCTTAAAACGTGATTTTCTGAAAAATTTTGACGAAAGAAAATTCTCCTTTTGGTTCTCTTTAGATGCTACATGTTAAGACGTACACGCCACAACAATTCTTTTCGAGATACAACGTGTAGTTTTGGAGATACAAGCTAATTTTGTACGATGCATTATTTCTTCTCGTAAAGAGTTTCCAATGCGTACGTATATGTCTTTACTCTGCAAAACTGTATTTCCTTATGAAGTGGTATTCTTACATATCCTTTCGAGAGAAAACTGTCCTGTGCCTTCTCTTTTGAGGCTACACACTTAGACATACACGCAACATGAAAGCTTTTCGACTTACAACGTCTTGTTTAGGAAAAACAAGATAATTTCGCACGATGCGGGATTTCCTTAAAACGTGATTTTCTGAAAAATTTTGACGAAAGAAAATTCTCCTTTTGGTTCTCTTTAGATGCTACATGTTAAGACGTACACGCCACAACAATTCTTTTCGAGATACAACGTGTAGTTTTGGAGATACAAGCTAATTTTGTACGATGCGTTATTTCTTCTCGTAAAGAGTTTCCAATGCGTACGTATATGTCTTTACTCTGCAAAACTGTATTTCCTTATGAAGTGGTATTCTTACATATCCTTTCGAGAGAAAACTGTCCTGTGCCTTCTCTTTTGAGGCTACACACTTAGACATACACGCAACATGAAAGCTTTTCGACTTACAACGTGTTGTTTAGGAAAAACAAGATAATTTCGCACGATGCGGGATTTCCTTAAAACGTGATTTTCTGAAAAATTTTGACGAAAGAAAATTCTCCTTTTGGTTCTCTTTAGATGCTACATGTTAAGACGTACACGCCACAACAATTCTTTTCGAGATACAACGTGTAGTTTTGGAGATACAAACTAATTTTGTACGATGCGTTATTTCTTCTCGTAAAGAGTTTCCAATGCGCACGTATATGTCTTTACTCTGCAAAACTGTATTTCCTTATGAAGTGGTATTCTTACATATCCTTTCGAGAGAAAACTGTCCTGTGCCTTCTCTTTTGAGGCTACACACTTAGACATACACGCAACATGAAAGCTTTTCGACTTACAACGTGTTGTTTAGGAAAAACAAGATAATTTCGCACGATGCGGGATTTCCTTAAAACGTGATTTTCTGAAAAATTTTGACGAAAGAAAATTCTCCTTTTGGTTCTCTTTAGATGCTACATGTTAAGACGTACACGCCACAACAATTCTTTTCGAGATACAACGTGTAGTTTTGGAGATACAAGCTAATTTTGTACGATGCGTTATTTCTTCTCATAAAGAGTTTCCAATGCGCACGTATATGTCTTTACTCTGCAAAACTGTATTTCCTTATGAAGTGGTATTCTTACATATCCTTTCGAGAGAAAACTGTCCTGTGCCTTCTCTTTTGAGGCTACACACTTAGACATACACGCAACATGAAAGCTTTTCGACTTACAACGTGTTGTTTAGGAAAAACAAGATAATTTCGCACGATGCGGGATTTCCTTAAAACGTGATTTTCTGAAAAATTTTGACGAAAGAAAATTCTCCTTTTGGTTCTCTTTAGATGCTACATGTTAAGACGTACACGCCACAACAATTCTTTTCGAGATACAACGTGTAGTTTTGGAGATACAACTAATTTTGTACGATGCGTTATTTCTTCTCGTAAAGAGTTTCCAATGCGTACGTATATGTCTTTACTCTGCAAAACTGTATTTCCTTATGAAGTGGTATTCTTACATATCCTTTCGAGAGAAAACTGTCCTGTGCCTTCTCTTTTGAGGCTACACACTTAGACATACACGCAACATGAAAGCTTTTCGACTTACAACGTGTTGTTTAGGAAAAACAAGATAATTTCGCACGATGCGGGATTTCCTTAAAACGTGATTTTCTGAAAAATTTTGACGAAAGAAAATTCTCCTTTTGGTTCTCTTTAGATGCTACATGTTAAGACGTACACGCCACAACAATTCTTTTCGAGATACAACGTGTAGTTTTGGAGATACAAGCTAATTTTGTACGATGCGTTATTTCTTCTCGTAAAGTGTTTCCAATGCGTACGTATATGTCTTTACTCTGCAAAACTGTATTTCCTTATGAAGTGGTATTCTTACATATCCTTTCGAGAGAAAACTGTCCTGTGCCTTCTCTTTTGAGGCTACACACTTAGACATACACGCAACATGAAAGCTTTTCGACTTACAACGTGTTGTTTAGGAAAAACAAGATAATTTCGCACGATGCGGGATTTCCTTAAAACGTGATTTTCTGAAAAATTTTGACGAAAGAAAATTCTCCTTTTGGTTCTCTTTAGATGCTACATGTTAAGACGTACACGCCACAACAATTCTTTTCGAGATACAACGTGTAGTTTTGGAGATACAAGCTAATTTTGTACGATGCGTTATTTCTTCTCGTAAAGAGTTTCCAATGCGTACGTATATGTCTTTACGCTGCAAAACTGTATTTCCTTATGAAGTGGTATTCTTACATATCCTTTCGAGAGAAAACTGTCCTGTGCCTTCTCTTTTGAGGCTACACACTTAGACATACACGCAACATGAAAGCTTTTCGACTTACAACGTGTTGTTTAGGAAAAACAAGATAATTTCGCACGATGCGGGATTTCCTTAAAACGTGATTTTCTGAAAAATTTTGACGAAAGAAAATTCTCCTTTTGGTTCTCTTTAGATGCTACATGTTAAGACGTACACGCCACAACAATTCTTTTCGAGATACAACGTGTAGTTTTGGAGATACAAGCTAATTTTGTACGATGCGTTATTTCTTCTCGTAAAGAGTTTCCAATGCGTACGTATATGTCTTTACTCTGCAAAACTGTATTTCCTTATGAAGTGGTATTCTTACATATCCTTTCGAGAGAAAACTGTCCTGTGCCTTCTCTTTTGAGGCTACACACTTAGACATACACGCAACATGAAAGCTTTTCGACTTACAACGTGTTGTTTAGGAAAAACAAAATAATTTCGCACGATGCGGGATTTCCTTAAAACGTGATTTTCTGAAAAATTTTGACGAAAGAAAATTCTCCTTTTGGTTCTCTTTAGATGCTACATGTTAAGACGTACACGCCACAACAATTCTTTTCGAGATAGAACGTGTAGTTTTGGAGATACAAGCTAATTTGGTACGATGCGTTATTTCTTCTCGTAAAGAGTTTCCAATGCGTACGTATATGTCTTTACTCTGCAAAACTGTATTTCCTTATGAAGTGGTATTCTTACATATCCTTTGGAGAGAAAACTGTCCTGTGCCTTCTCTTTTGAGGCTACACACTTAGACATACACGCAACATGAAAGCTTTTCGACTTACAACGTGTTGTTTAGGAAAAACAAGATAATTTCGCACGATGCGGGATTTCCTTAAAACGTGATTTTCTGAAAAATTTTGACGAAAGAAAATTCTCCTTTTGGTTCTCTTTAGATGCTACATGTTAAGACGTACACGCCACAACAATTCTTTTCGAGATACAACGTGTAGTTTTGGAGATACAAGCTAATTTTGTACGATGCGTTATTTCTTCTCGTAAAGAGTTTCCAATGCGTACATATATGTCTTTACTCTGCAAAACTGTATTTCCTTATGAAGTGGTATTCTTACATATCCTTTCGAGAGAAAACTGTCCTGTGCCTTCTCTTTTGAGGCTACACACTTAGACATACACGCAACATGAAAGCTTTTCGACTTACAACGTGTTGTTTAGGAAAAACAAGATAATTTCGCACGATGCGGGATTTCCTTAAAACGTGATTTTCTGAAAATTTTTGACGAAAGAAAATTCTCCTTTTGGTTCTCTTTAGATGCTACATGTTAAGACGTACACGCCACAACAATTCTTTTCGAGATACAAAGTGTAGTTTTGGAGATACAAGCTAATTTTGTACTATGCGTTATTTCTTCTCGTAAAGAGTTTCCAATGCGTACGTATATGTCTTTACTCTGCAAAACTGTATTTCCTTATGAAGTGGTATTCTTACATATCCTTTCGAGAGAAAACTGTCCTGTGCCTTCTCTTTTGAGGCTACACACTTAGACATACACGCAACATGAAAGCTTTTCGACTTACAACGTGTTGTTTAGGAAAAACAAGATAATTTCGCACGATGCGGGATTTCCTTAAAACGTGATTTTCTGAAAAATTTTGACGAAAGAAAATTCTCCTTTTGGTTCTCTTTAGATGCTACATGTTAAGACGTACACGCCACAACAATTCTTTTCGAGATACAACGTGTAGTTTTGGAGATACAAGCTAATTTTGTACGATGCGTTATTTGTTCTCGTAAAGAGTTTCCAATGCGTACGTATATGTCTTTACTCTGCAAAACTGTATTTCCTTATGAAGTGGTATTCTTACATATCCTTTCGAGAGAAAACTGTCCTGTGCCTTCTCTTTTGAGGCTACACACTTAGACATACACGCAACATGAAAGCTTTTCGACTTACAACGTGTTGTTTAGGAAAAACAAGATAATTTCGCACGATGCGGGATTTCCTTAAAACGTGATTTTCTGAAAAATTTTGACGAAAGAAAATTCTCCTTTTGGTTCTCTTTAGATGCTACATGTTAAGACGTACACGCCACAACAATTCTTTTCGAGATACAACGTGTAGTTTTGGAGATACAAACTAATTTTGTACGATGCGTTATTTCTTCTCGTAAAGAGTTTCCAATGCGCACGTATATGTCTTTACTCTGCAAAACTGTATTTCCTTATGAAGTGGTATTCTTACATATCCTTTCGAGAGAAAACTGTCCTGTGCCTTCTCTTTTGAGGCTACACACTTAGACATACACGCAACATGAAAGCTTTTCGACTTACAACGTGTTGTTTAGGAAAAACAAGATAATTTCGCACGATGCGGGATTTCCTTAAAACGTGATTTTCTGAAAAATTTTGACGAAAGAAAATTCTCCTTTTGGTTCTCTTTAGATGCTACATGTTAAGACGTACACGCCACAACAATTCTTTTCGAGATACAACGTGTAGTTTTGGAGATACAAGCTAATTTTGTACGATGCGTTA
Source organism: Apodemus sylvaticus (assembly GCF_947179515.1). Lineage (NCBI taxonomy): Eukaryota > Metazoa > Chordata > Mammalia > Rodentia > Muridae > Apodemus > Apodemus sylvaticus. The sequence continues at coordinate 1,429,772 of NW_026263017.1, forward strand.
TTTCTTCTCATAAAGAGTTTCCAATGCGCACGTATATGTCTTTACTCTGCAAAACTGTATTTCCTTATGAAGTGGTATTCTTACATATCCTTTCGAGAGAAAACTGTCCTGTGCCTTCTCTTTTGAGGCTACACACTTAGACATACACGCAACATGAAAGCTTTTCGACTTACAACGTGTTGTTTAGGAAAAACAAGATAATTTCGCACGATGCGGGATTTCCTTAAAACGTGATTTTCTGAAAAATTTTGACGAAAGAAAATTCTCCTTTTGGTTCTCTTTAGATGCTACATGTTAAGACGTACACGCCACAACAATTCTTTTCGAGATACAACGTGTAGTTTTGGAGATACAACTAATTTTGTACGATGCGTTATTTCTTCTCGTAAAGAGTTTCCAATGCGTACGTATATGTCTTTACTCTGCAAAACTGTATTTCCTTATGAAGTGGTATTCTTACATATCCTTTCGAGAGAAAACTGTCCTGTGCCTTCTCTTTTGAGGCTACACACTTAGACATACACGCAACATGAAAGCTTTTCGACTTACAACGTGTTGTTTAGGAAAAACAAGATAATTTCGCACGATGCGGGATTTCCTTAAAACGTGATTTTCTGAAAAATTTTGACGAAAGAAAATTCTCCTTTTGGTTCTCTTTAGATGCTACATGTTAAGACGTACACGCCACAACAATTCTTTTCGAGATACAACGTGTAGTTTTGGAGATACAAGCTAATTTTGTACGATGCGTTATTTCTTCTCGTAAAGTGTTTCCAATGCGTACGTATATGTCTTTACTCTGCAAAACTGTATTTCCTTATGAAGTGGTATTCTTACATATCCTTTCGAGAGAAAACTGTCCTGTGCCTTCTCTTTTGAGGCTACACACTTAGACATACACGCAACATGAAAGCTTTTCGACTTACAACGTGTTGTTTAGGAAAAACAAGATAATTTCGCACGATGCGGGATTTCCTTAAAACGTGATTTTCTGAAAAATTTTGACGAAAGAAAATTCTCCTTTTGGTTCTCTTTAGATGCTACATGTTAAGACGTACACGCCACAACAATTCTTTTCGAGATACAACGTGTAGTTTTGGAGATACAAGCTAATTTTGTACGATGCGTTATTTCTTCTCGTAAAGAGTTTCCAATGCGTACGTATATGTCTTTACGCTGCAAAACTGTATTTCCTTATGAAGTGGTATTCTTACATATCCTTTCGAGAGAAAACTGTCCTGTGCCTTCTCTTTTGAGGCTACACACTTAGACATACACGCAACATGAAAGCTTTTCGACTTACAACGTGTGGTTTAGGAAAAACAAGATAATTTCGCACGATGCGGGATTTCCTTAAAACGTGATTTTCTGAAAAATTTTGACGAAAGAAAATTCTCCTTTTGGTTCTCTTTAGATGCTACATGTTAAGACGTACACGCCACAACAATTCTTTTCGAGATACAACGTGTAGTTTTGGAGATACAAGCTAATTTTGTACGATGCGTTATTTCTTCTCGTAAAGAGTTTCCAATGCGTACATATATGTCTTTACTCTGCAAAACTGTATTTCCTTATGAAGTGGTATTCTTACATATCCTTTCGAGAGAAAACTGTCCTGTGCCTTCTCTTTTGAGGCTACACACTTAGACATACACGCAACATGAAAGCTTTTCGACTTACAACGTGTTGTTTAGGAAAAACAAAATAATTTCGCACGATGCGGGATTTCCTTAAAACGTGATTTTCTGAAAAATTTTGACGAAAGAAAATTCTCCTTTTGGTTCTCTTTAGATGCTACATGTTAAGACGTACACGCCACAACAATTCTTTTCGAGATAGAACGTGTAGTTTTGGAGATACAAGCTAATTTTGTACTATGCGTTATTTCTTCTCGTAAAGAGTTTCCAATGCGTACGTATATGTCTTTACTCTGCAAAACTGTATTTCCTTATGAAGTGGTATTCTTACATATCCTTTGGAGAGAAAACTGTCCTGTGCCTTCTCTTTTGAGGCTACACACTTAGACATACACGCAACATGAAAGCTTTTCGACTTACAACGTGTTGTTTAGGAAAAACAAGATAATTTCGCACGATGCGGGATTTCCTTAAAACGTGATTTTCTGAAAAATTTTGACGAAAGAAAATTCTCCTTTTGGTTCTCTTTAGATGCTACATGTTAAGACGTACACGCCACAACAATTCTTTTCGAGATACAACGTGTAGTTTTGGAGATACAAGCTAATTTTGTACGATGCGTTATTTCTTCTCGTAAAGAGTTTCCAATGCGTACGTATATGTCTTTACTCTGCAAAACTGTATTTCCTTATGAAGTGGTATTCTTACATATCCTTTCGAGAGAAAACTGTCCTGTGCCTTCTCTTTTGAGGCTACACACTTAGACATACACGCAACATGAAAGCTTTTCGACTTACAACGTGTTGTTTAGGAAAAACAAGATAATTTCGCACGATGCGGGATTTCCTTAAAACGTGATTTTCTGAAAAATTTTGACGAAAGAAAATTCTCCTTTTGGTTCTCTTTAGATGCTACATGTTAAGACGTACACGCCACAACAATTCTTTTCGAGATACAAAGTGTAGTTTTGGAGATACAAGCTAATTTTGTACTATGCGTTATTTCTTCTCGTAAAGAGTTTCCAATGCGTACGTATATGTCTTTACTCTGCAAAACTGTATTTCCTTATGAAGTGGTATTCTTACATATCCTTTCGAGAGAAAACTGTCCTGTGCCTTCTCTTTTGAGGCTACACACTTAGACATACACGCAACATGAAAGCTTTTCGACTTACAACGTGTTGTTTAGGAAAAACAAGATAATTTCGCACGATGCGGGATTTCCTTAAAACGTGATTTTCTGAAAAATTTTGACGAAAGAAAATTCTCCTTTTGGTTCTCTTTAGATGCTACATGTTAAGACGTACACGCCACAACAATTCTTTTCGAGATACAACGTGTAGTTTTGGAGATACAAGCTAATTTTGTACTATGCGTTATTTCTTCTCGGAAAGAGTTTCCAATGCGTAAGTATATGTCTTTACTCTGCAAAACTGTATTTCCTTATGAAGTGGTATTCTTACATATCCTTTCGAGAGAAAACTGTCCTGTGCCTTCTCTTTTGAGGCTACACACTTAGACATACACGCAACATGAAAGCTTTTCGACTTACAACGTGTTGTTTAGGAAAAACAAGATAATTTCGCACGATGCGGGATTTCCTTAAAACGTGATTTTCTGAAAAATTTTGACGAAAGATAATTCTCCTTTTGGTTCTCTTTAGATGCTACATGTTAAGACGTACACGCCACAGCAATTCTTTTCGAGATACAACGTGTAGTTTTGGAGATACAAGCTAATTTTGTACTATGCGTTATTTCTTCTCGTAAAGAGTTTCCAATGCGTACGTATATGTCTTTACTCTGCAAAACTGTATTTCCTTATGAAGTGGTATTCTTACATATCCTTTCGAGAGAAAACTGTCCTGTGCCTTCTCTTTTGAGGCTACACACTTAGACATACACGCAACATGAAAGCTTTTCGACTTACAACGTGTTGTTTAGGAAAAACAAGATAATTTCGCACGATGCGGGATTTCCTTAAAACGTGATTTTCTGAAAAATTTTGACGAAAGAAAATTCTCCTTTTGGTTCTCTTTAGATGCTACATGTTAAGACGTACACGCCACAACAATTCTTTTCGAGATACAACGTGTAGTTTTGGAGATACAAGCTAATTTTGTACTATGCGTTATTTCTTCTCGTAAAGAGTTTCCAATGCGTACGTATATGTCTTTACTCTGCAAAACTGTATTTCCTTATGAAGTGGTATTCTTACATATCCTTTCGAGAGAAAACTGTCCTGTGCCTTCTCTTTTGAGGCTACACACTTAGACATACACGCAACATGAAAGCTTTTCGACTTACAACGTGTTGTTTAGGAAAAACAAGATAATTTCGCACGATGCGGGATTTCCTTAAAACGTGATTTTCTGAAAAATTTTGACGAAAGAAAATTCTCCTTTTGGTTCTCTTTAGATGCTACATATTAAGACGTACACGCCACAACAATTCTTTTCGAGATACAACGTGTAGTTTTGGAGATACAAGCTAATTTTGTACTATGCGTTATTTCTTCTCGTAAAGAGTTTCCAATGCGTACGTATATGTCTTTACTCTGCAAAGCTGTATTTCCTTATGAAGTGGTATTCTTACATATCCTTTCGAGAGAAAACTGTCCTGTGCCTTCTCTTTTGAGGCTACACACTTAGACATACACGCAACATGAAAGCTTTTCGACTTACAACGTGTTGTTTAGGAAAAACAAGATAATTTCGCACGATGCGGGATTTCCTTAAAACGTGATTTTCTGAAAAATTTTGACGAAAGAAAATTCTCCTTTTGGTTCTCTTTAGATGCTACATGTTAAGACGTACACGCCACAAAATTCTTTTCGAGATACAACGTGTAGTTTTGGAGATACAAGCTAATTTTGTACTATGCGTTATTTCTTCTCGTAAAGAGTTTCCAATGCGTACGTATATGTCTTTACTCTGCAAAGCTGTATTTCCTTATGAAGTGGTATTCTTACATATCCTTTCGAGAGAATACTGTCCTGTGCCTTCGCTTTTGAGGCTACACACTTAGACATACACGCAACATGAAAGCTTTTCGACTTACAACGTGTTGTTTAGGAAAAACAAGATAATTTCGCACGATGCGGGATTTCCTTAAAACGTGATTTTCTGAAAAATTTTGACGAAAGATAATTCTCCTTTTGGTTCTCTTTAGATGCTACATGTTAAGACGTACACGCCACAACAATTCTTTTCGAGATACAACGTGTAGTTTTGGAGATACAAGCTAATTTTGTACTATGCGTTATTTCTTCTCGTAAAGAGTTTCCAATGCGTACGTATATGTCTTTACTCTGCAAAACTGTATTTCCTTATGAAGTGGTATTCTTACATATCCTTTGAGAGAAAACTCTCCTGTGCCTTCTCTTTTGAGGCTACACACTTAGACATACACGCAACATGAAAGCTTTTCGACTTACAACGTGTTGTTTAGGAAAAACAAGATAATTTCGCACGTTGCGGGATTTCCTTAAAACGTGATTTTCTGAAAAATTTTGAGGAAAGAAAATTCTCCTTTTGGTTCTCTTTAGATGCTACATGTTAAGACGTACACGCCACAACAATTCTTTTCGAGATACAACGTGTAGTTTTGGAGATACAAGCTAATTTTGTACTATGCGTTATTTCTTCTCGTAAAGAGTTTCCAATGCGTACGTATATGTCTTTACTCTGCAAAGTTGTATTTCCTTATGAAGTGGTATTCTTACATATCCTTTCGAGAGAAAACTGTCCTGTGCCTTCTCTTTTGAGGCTACACACTTAGACATACACGCAACATGAAAGCTTTTCGACTTACAACGTGTTGTTTAGGAAAAACAAGATAATTTCGCACGATGCGGGATTTCCTTAAAACGTGATTTTCTGAAAAATTTTGACGAAAGAAAATTATCCTTTTGGCTCTCTTTAGATGCTACATGTTAAGACGTACACGCCACAACAATTCTTTTCGAGATACAACGTGTAGTTTTGGAGATACAAGCTAATTTTGTACTATGCGTTATTTCTTCTCGTAAAGAGTTTCCAATGCGTACGTATATGTCTTTACTCTGCAAAGCAGTATTTCCTTATGAAGTGGTATTCTTACATATCCTTTCGAGAGAAAACTGTCCTGTGCCTTCTCTTTTGAGGCTACACACTTAGACATACACGCAACATGAAAGCTTTTCGACTTACAACGTGTTGTTTAGGAAAAACAAGATAATTTCGCACGATGCGGGATTTCCTTAAAACGTGATTTTCTGAAAAATTTTGACGAAAGAAAATTCTCCTTTTGGTTCTCTTTAGATGCTACATGTTAAGACGTACACGCCACAACAATTCTTTTCGAGATACAACGTGTAGTTCTGGAGATACAAGCTAATTTTGTACTATGCGTTATTTCTTCTCGTAAAGAGTTTCCAATGCGTACGTATATGTCTTTACTCTGCAAAACTGTATTTCCTTATGAAGTGGTATTCTTACATATCCTTTCGAGAGAAAACTCTCCTGTGCCTTCTCTTTTGAGGCTACACACTTAGACATACACGCAACATGAAAGCTTTTCGACTTACAACGTGTTGTTTAGGAAAAACAAGATAATTTCGCACGATGCGGGATTTCCTTAAAACGTGATTTTCTGAAAAATTTTGACGAAAGAAAATTCTCCCTTTGGTTCTCTTTAGATGCTACATGTTAAGACGTACACGCCACAACAATTCTTTTCGAGATACAACGTGTAGTTTTGGAGATACAAGCTAATTTTGTACGATGCGTTATTTCTTCTCGTAAAGAGTTTCCAATGCGTACGTATATGTCTTTACTCTGCAAAACTGTATTTCCTTATGAAGTGGTATTCTTACATATCCTTTCGAGAGAAAACTGTCCTGTGCCTTCTCTTTTGAGGCTACACACTTAGACATACACGCATGATGAAAGCTTTTCGACTTACAACGTGTTGTTTAGGAAAAACAAGATAATTTCGCACGATGCGGGATTTCCTTAAAACGTGATTTTCTGAAAAATTTTGACGAAAGATAATTCTCCTTTTGGTTCTCTTTAGATGCTACATGTTAAGACGTACACGCCACAGCAATTCTTTTCGAGATACAACGTGTAGTTTTGGAGATACAAGCTAATTTTGTACTATGCGTTATTTCTTCTCGTAAAGAGTTTCCAATGCGTACGTATATGTCTTTACTCTGCAAAACTGTATTTCCTTATGAAGTGGTATTCTTACATATCCTTTCGAGAGAAAACTGTCCTGTGCCTTCTCTTTTGAGGCTACACACTTAGACATACACGCAACATGAAAGCTTTTCGACTTACAACCTGTTGTTTAGGAAAAACAAGATAATTTCGCACGATGCGGGATTTCCTTAAAACGTGATTTTCTGAAAAATTTTGACGAAAGAAAATTCTCCTTTTGGTTCTCTTTAGATGCTACATGTTAAGACGTACACACCACAACAATTCTTTTCGAGATACAACGTGTAGTTTTGGAGATACAAGCTAATTTTGTACTATGCGTTATTTCTTCTCGTAAAGAGTTTCCAATGCGTACGTATATGTCTTTACTCTGCAAAGTTGTATTTCCTTATGAAGTGGTATTCTTACATATCCTTTCGAGAGAAAACTGTCCTGTGCCTTCTCTTTTGAGGCTACACACTTAGACATACACGCAACATGAAAGCTTTTCGACTTACAACGTGTTGTTTAGGAAAAACAAGATAATTTCGCACGATGCGGGATTTCCTTAAAACGTGATTTTCTGAAAAATTTTGACGAAAGAAAATTCTCCTTTTGGTTCTCTTTAGATGCTACATGTTAAGACGTACACGCCACAACAATTCTTTTCGAGATACAACGTGTAGTTTTGGAGATACAAGCTAATTTTGTACTATGCGTTATTTCTTCTCGTAAAGAGTTTCCAATGCGTACGTATATGTCTTTACTCTGCAAAGCTGTATTTCCTTATGAAGTGGTATTCTTACATATCCTTTCGAGAGAAAACTGTCCTGTGCCTTCTCTTTTGAGGCTACACACTTAGACATACACGCAACATGAAAGCTTTTCGACTTACAACGTGTTGTTTAGGAAAAACAAGATAATTTCGCACGATGCGGGATTTCCTTAAAACGTGATTTTCTGAAAAATTTTGACGAAAGAAAATTCTCCTTTTGGTTCTCTTTAGATGCTACATGTTAAGACGTACACGCCACAAAATTCTTTTCGAGAAACAACGTGTAGTTTTGGAGATACAAGCTAATTTTGTACTATGCGTTATTTCTTCTCGTAAAGAGTTTCCAATGCGTACGTATATGTCTTTACTCTGCAAAGCTGTATTTCCTTATGAAGTGGTATTCTTACATATCCTTTCGAGAGAAAACTGTCCTGTGCCTTCGCTTTTGAGGCTACACACTTAGACATACACGCAACATGAAAGCTTTTCGACTTACAACGTGTTGTTTAGGAAAAACAAGATAATTTCGCACGATGCGGGATTTCCTTAAAACGTGATTTTCTGAAAAATTTTGACGAAAGATAATTCTCCTTTTGGTTCTCTTTAGATGCTACATGTTAAGACGTACACGCCACAACAATTCTTTTCGAGATACAACGTGTAGTTTTGGAGATACAAGCTAATTTTGTACTATGCGTTATTTCTTCTCGTAAAGAGTTTCCAATGCGTACGTATATGTCTTTACTCTGCAAAACTGTATTTCCTTATGAAGTGGTATTCTTACATATCCTTTCGAGAGAAAACTGTCCTGTGCCTTCTCTTTTGAGGCTACACACTTAGACATACACGCAACATGAAAGCTTTTCGACTTACAACGTGTTGTTTAGGAAAAACAAGATAATTTCGCACGATGCGGGATTTCCTTAAAACGTGATTTTCTGAAAAATTTTGACGAAAGATAATTCTCCTTTTGGTTCTCTTTAGATGCTACATGTTAAGACGTACACGCCACAACAATTCTTTTCGAGATACAACGTGTAGTTTTGGAGATACAAGCTAATTTTGTACTATGCGTTATTTCTTCTCGTAAAGAGTTTCCAATGCGTACGTATATGTCTTTACTCTGCAAAACTGTATTTCCTTATGAAGTGGTATTCTTACATATCCTTTCGAGAGAAAACTCTCCTGTGCCTTCTCTTTTGAGGCTACACACTTAGACATACACGCAACATGAAAGCTTTTCGACTTACAACGTGTTGTTTAGGAAAAACAAGATAATTTCGCACGATGCGGGATTTCCTTAAAACGTGATTTTCTGAAAAATTTTGACGAAAGAAAATTCTCCTTTTGGTTCTCTTTAGATGCTACATGTTAAGACGTACACGCCACAACAATTCTTTTCGAGATACAACGTGTAGTTTTGGAGATACAAGCTAATTTTGTACTATGCGTTATTTCTTCTCGTAAAGAGTTTCCAATGCGTACGTATATGTCTTTACTCTGCAAAGTTGTATTTCCTTATGAAGTGGTATTCTTACATATCCTTTCGAGAGAAAACTGTCCTGTGCCTTCTCTTTTGAGGCTACACACTTAGACATACACGCAACATGAAAGCTTTTCGACTTACAACGTGTTGTTTAGGAAAAACAAGATAATTTCGCACGATGCGGGATTTCCTTAAAACGTGATTTTCTGAAAAATTTTGACGAAAGAAAATTATCCTTTTGGCTCTCTTTAGATGCTACATGTTAAGACGTACACGCCACAACAATTCTTTTCGAGATACAACGTGTAGTTTTGGAGATACAAGCTAATTTTGTACTATGCGTTATTTCTTCTCGTAAAGAGTTTCCAATGCGTACGTATATGTCTTTACTCTGCAAAGCAGTATTTCCTTATGAAGTGGTATTCTTACATATCCTTTCGAGAGAAAACTGTCCTGTGCCTTCTCTTTTGAGGCTACACACTTAGACATACACGCAACATGAAAGCTTTTCGACTTACAACGTGTTGTTTAGGAAAAACAAGATAATTTCGCACGATGCGGGATTTCCTTAAAACGTGATTTTCTGAAAAATTTTGACGAAAGAAAATTCTCCTTTTGGTTCTCTTTAGATGCTACATGTTAAGACGTACACGCCACAACAATTCTTTTCGAGATACAACGTGTAGTTCTGGAGATACAAGCTAATTTTGTACTATGCGTTATTTCTTCTCGTAAAGAGTTTCCAATGCGTACGTATATGTCTTTACTCTGCAAAACTGTATTTCCTTATGAAGTGGTATTCTTACATATCCTTTCGAGAGAAAACTCTCCTGTGCCTTCTCTTTTGAGGCTACACACTTAGACATACACGCAACATGAAAGCTTTTCGACTTACAACGTGTTGTTTAGGAAAAACAAGATAATTTCGCACGATGCGGGATTTCCTTAAAACGTGATTTTCTGAAAAATTTTGACGAAAGAAAATTCTCCCTTTGGTTCTCTTTAGATGCTACATGTTAAGACGTACACGCCACAACAATTCTTTTCGAGATACAACGTGTAGTTTTGGAGATACAAGCTAATTTTGTACGATGCGTTATTTCTTCTCGTAAAGAGTTTCCAATGCGTACGTATATGTCTTTACTCTGCAAAACTGTATTTCCTTATGAAGTGGTATTCTTACATATCCTTTCGAGAGAAAACTGTCCTGTGCCTTCTCTTTTGAGGCTACACACTTAGACATACACGCAACATGAAAGCTTTTCGACTTACAACGTGTTGTTTAGGAAAAACAAGATAATTTCGCACGATGCGGGATTTCCTTAAAACGTGATTTTCTGAAAAATTTTGACGAAAGATAATTCTCCTTTTGGTTCTCTTTAGATGCTACATGTTAAGACGTACACGCCACAGCAATTCTTTTCGAGATACAACGTGTAGTTTTGGAGATACAAGCTAATTTTGTACTATGCGTTATTTCTTCTCGTAAAGAGTTTCCAATGCGTACGTATATGTCTTTACTCTGCAAAACTGTATTTCCTTATGAAGTGGTATTCTTACATATCCTTTCGAGAGAAAACTGTCCTGTGCCTTCTCTTTTGAGGCTACACACTTAGACATACACGCAACATGAAAGCTTTTCGACTTACAACGTGTTGTTTAGGAAAAACAAGATAATTTCGCACGATGCGGGATTTCCTTAAAACGTGATTTTCTGGAAAATTTTGACGAAAGAAAATTCTCCTTTTGGTTCTCTTTAGATGCTACATGTTAAGACGTACACGCCACAACAATTCTTTTCGAGATACAACGTGTAGTTTTGGAGATACAAGCTAATTTTGTACTATGCGTTATTTCTTCTCGTAAAGAGTTTCCAATGCGTACGTATATGTCTTTACTCTGCAAAGTTGTATTTCCTTATGAAGTGGTATTCTTACATATCCTTTCGAGAGAAAACTGTCCTGTGCCTTCTCTTTTGAGGCTACACACTTAGACATACACGCAACATGAAAGCTTTTCGACTTACAACGTGTTGTTTAGGAAAAACAAGATAATTTCGCACGATGCGGGATTTCCTTAAAACGTGATTTTCTGAAAAATTTTGACGAAAGAAAATTCTCCTTTTGGTTCTCTTTAGATGCTACATGTTAAGACGTACACGCCACAACAATTCTTTTCGAGATACAACGTGTAGTTTTGGAGATACAAGCTAATTTTGTACTATGCGTTATTTCTTCTCGTAAAGAGTTTCCAATGCGTACGTATATGTCTTTACTCTGCAAAGCTGTATTTCCTTATGAAGTGGTATTCTTACATATCCTTTCGAGAGAAAACTGTCCTGTGCCTTCTCTTTTGAGGCTACACACTTAGACATACACGCAACATGAAAGCTTTTCGACTTACAACGTGTTGTTTAGGAAAAACAAGATAATTTCGCACGATGCGGGATTTCCTTAAAACGTGATTTTCTGAAAAATTTTGACGAAAGAAAATTCTCCTTTTGGTTCTCTTTAGATGCTACATGTTAAGACGTACACGCCACAAAATTCTTTTCGAGAAACAACGTGTAGTTTTGGAGATACAAGCTAATTTTGTACTATGCGTTATTTCTTCTCGTAAAGAGTTTCCAATGCGTACGTATATGTCTTTACTCTGCAAAGCTGTATTTCCTTATGAAGTGGTATTCTTACATATCCTTTCGAGAGAAAACTGTCCTGTGCCTTCGCTTTTGAGGCTACACACTTAGACATACACGCAACATGAAAGCTTTTCGACTTACAACGTGTTGTTTAGGAAAAACAAGATAATTTCGCACGATGCGGGATTTCCTTAAAACGTGATTTTCTGAAAAATTTTGACGAAAGATAATTCTCCTTTTGGTTCTCTTTAGATGCTACATGTTAAGACGTACACGCCACAACAATTCTTTTCGAGATACAACGTGTAGTTTTGGAGATACAAGCTAATTTTGTACTATGCGTTATTTCTTCTCGTAAAGAGTTTCCAATGCGTACGTATATGTCTTTACTCTGCCAAACTGTATTTCCTTATGAAGTGGTATTCTTACATATCCTTTCGAGAGAAAACTCTCCTGTGCCTTCTCTTTTGAGGCTACACACTTAGACATACACGCAACATGAAAGCTTTTCGACTTACAACGTGTTGTTTAGGAAAAACAAGATAATTTCGCACGATGCGGGATTTCCTTAAAACGTGATTTTCTGAAAAATTTTGACGAAAGAAAATTCTCCTTTTGGTTCTCTTTAGATGCTACATGTTAAGACGTACACGCCACAACAATTCTTTTCGAGATACAACGTGTAGTTTTGGAGATACAAGCTAATTTTGTACTATGCGTTATTTCTTCTCGTAAAGAGTTTCCAATGCGTACGTATATGTCTTTACTCTGCAAAACTGTATTTCCTTATTAAGTGGTATTCTTACATATCCTTTCGAGAGAAAACTGTCCTGTGCCTTCTCTTTTGAGGCTACACACTTAGACATACACGCAACATGAAAGCTTTTCGACTTACAACGTGTTGTTTAGGAAAAACAAGATAATTTCGCACGATGCGGGATTTCCTTAAAACGTGATTTTCTGAAAAATTTTGACGAAAGAAAATTCTCCTTTTGGTTCTCTTTAGATGCTACATATTAAGACGTACACGCCACAACAATTCTTTTCGAGATACAACGTGTAGTTTTGGAGATACAAGCTAATTTTGTACTATGCGTTATTTCTTCTCGTAAAGAGTTTCCAATGCGTACGTATATGTCTTTACTCTGCAAAGCTGTATTTCCTTATGAAGTGGTATTCTTACATATCCTTTCGAGAGAAAACTGTCCTGTGCCTTCTCTTTTGAGGCTACACACTTAGACATACACGCAACATGAAAGCTTTTCGACTTACAACGTGTTGTTTAGGAAAAACAAGATAATTTCGCACGATGCGGGATTTCCTTAAAACGTGATTTTCTGAAAAATTTTGACGAAAGAAAATTCTCCTTTTGGTTCTCTTTAGATGCTACATGTTAAGACGTACACGCCACAAAATTCTTTTCGAGATACAACGTGTAGTTTTGGAGATACAAGCTAATTTTGTACTATGCGTTATTTCTTCTCGTAAAGAGTTTCCAATGCGTACGTATATGTCTTTACTCTGCAAAGCTGTATTTCCTTATGAAGTGGTATTCTTACATATCCTTTCGAGAGAAAACTGTCCTGTGCCTTCGCTTTTGAGGCTACACACTTAGACATACACGCAACATGAAAGCTTTTCGACTTACAACGTGTTGTTTAGGAAAAACAAGATAATTTCGCACGATGCGGGATTTCCTTAAAACGTGATTTTCTGAAAAATTTTGACGAAAGATAATTCTCCTTTTGGTTCTTTTTAGATGCTACATGTTAAGACGTACACGCCACAACAATTCTTTTCGAGATACAACGTGTAGTTTTGGAGATACAAGCTAATTTTGTACTATGCGTTATTTCTTCTCGTAAAGAGTTTCCAATGCGTACGTATATGTCTTTACTCTGCAAAACTGTATTTCCTTATGAAGTGGTATTCTTACATATCCTTTCGAGAGAAAACTCTCCTGTGCCTTCTCTTTTGAGGCTACACACTTAGACATACACGCAACATGAAAGCTTTTCGACTTACAACGTGTTGTTTAGGAAAAACAAGATAATTTCGCACGTTGCGGGATTTCCTTAAAACGTGATTTTCTGAAAAATTTTGACGAAAGAAAATTCTCCTTTTGGTTCTCTTTAGATGCTACATGTTAAGACGTACACGCCACAACAATTCTTTTCGAGATACAACGTGTAGTTTTGGAGATACAAGCTAATTTTGTACTATGCGTTATTTCTTCTCGTAAAGAGTTTCCAATGCGTACGTATATGTCTTTACTCTGCAAAGTTGTATTTCCTTATGAAGTGGTATTCTTACATATCCTTTCGAGAGAAAACTGTCCTGTGCCTTCTCTTTTGAGGCTACACACTTAGACATACACGCAACATGAAAGCTTTTCGACTTACAACGTGTTGTTTAGGAAAAACAAGATAATTTCGCACGATGCGGGATTTCCTTAAAACGTGATTTTCTGAAAAATTTTGACGAAAGAAAATTATCCTTTTGGCTCTCTTTAGATGCTACATGTTAAGACGTACACGCCACAACAATTCTTTTCGAGATACAACGTGTAGTTTTGGAGATACAAGCTAATTTTGTACTATGCGTTATTTCTTCTCGTAAAGAGTTTCCAATGCGTACGTATATGTCTTTACTCTGCAAAGCAGTATTTCCTTATGAAGTGGTATTCTTACATATCCTTTCGAGAGAAAACTGTCCTGTGCCTTCTCTTTTGAGGCTACACACTTAGACATACACGCAACATGAAAGCTTTTCGACTTACAACGTGTTGTTTAGGAAAAACAAGATAATTTCGCACGATGCGGGATTTCCTTAAAACGTGATTTTCTGAAAAATTTTGACGAAAGAAAATTCTCCTTTTGGTTCTCTTTAGATGCTACATGTTAAGACGTACACGCCACAACAATTCTTTTCGAGATACAACGTGTAGTTCTGGAGATACAAGCTAATTTTGTACTATGCGTTATTTCTTCTCGTAAAGAGTTTCCAATGCGTACGTATATGTCTTTACTCTGCAAAACTGTATTTCCTTATGAAGTGGTATTCTTACATATCCTTTCGAGAGAAAACTCTCCTGTGCCTTCTCTTTTGAGGCTACACACTTAGACATACACGCAACATGAAAGCTTTTCGACTTACAACGTGTTGTTTAGGAAAAACAAGATAATTTCGCACGATGCGGGATTTCCTTAAAACGTGATTTTCTGAAAAATTTTGACGAAAGAAAATTCTCCCTTTGGTTCTCTTTAGATGCTACATGTTAAGACGTACACGCCACAACAATTCTTTTCGAGATACAACGTGTAGTTTTGGAGATACAAGCTAATTTTGTACGATGCGTTATTTCTTCTCGTAAAGAGTTTCCAATGCGTACGTATATGTCTTTACTCTGCAAAACTGTATTTCCTTATGAAGTGGTATTCTTACATATCCTTTCGAGAGAAAACTGTCCTGTGCCTTCTCTTTTGAGGCTACACACTTAGACATACACGCAACATGAAAGCTTTTCGACTTACAACGTGTTGTTTAGGAAAAACAAGATAATTTCGCACGATGCGGGATTTCCTTAAAACGTGATTTTCTGAAAAATTTTGACGAAAGATAATTCTCCTTTTGGTTCTCTTTAGATGCTACATGTTAAGACGTACACGCCACAGCAATTCTTTTCGAGATACAACGTGTAGTTTTGGAGATACAAGCTAATTTTGTACTATGCGTTATTTCTTCTCGTAAAGAGTTTCCAATGCGTACGTATATGTCTTTACTCTGCAAAACTGTATTTCCTTATGAAGTGGTATTCTTACATATCCTTTCGAGAGAAAACTGTCCTGTGCCTTCTCTTTTGAGGCTACACACTTAGACATACACGCAACATGAAAGCTTTTCGACTTACAACGTGTTGTTTAGGAAAAACAAGATAATTTCGCACGATGCGGGATTTCCTTAAAACGTGATTTTCTGAAAAATTTTGACGAAAGAAAATTCTCCTTTTGGTTCTCTTTAGATGCTACATGTTAAGACGTACACGCCACAACAATTCTTTTCGAGATACAACGTGTAGTTTTGGAGATACAAGCTAATTTTGTACTATGCGTTATTTCTTCTCGTAAAGAGTTTCCAATGCGTACGTATATGTCTTTACTCTGCAAAGTTGTATTTCCTTATGAAGTGGTATTCTTACATATCCTTTCGAGAGAAAACTGTCCTGTGCCTTCTCTTTTGAGGCTACACACTTAGACATACACGCAACATGAAAGCTTTTCGACTTACAACGTGTTGTTTAGGAAAAACAAGATAATTTCGCACGATGCGGGATTTCCTTAAAACGTGATTTTCTGAAAAATTTTGACGAAAGAAAATTCTCCTTTTGGTTCTCTTTAGATGCTACATGTTAAGACGTACACGCCACAACAATTCTTTTCGAGATACAACGTGTAGTTTTGGAGATACAAGCTAATTTTGTACTATGCGTTATTTCTTCTCGTAAAGAGTTTCCAATGCGTACGTATATGTCTTTACTCTGCAAAGCTGTATTTCCTTATGAAGTGGTATTCTTACATATCCTTTCGAGAGAAAACTGTCCTGTGCCTTCTCTTTTGAGGCTACACACTTAGACATACACGCAACATGAAAGCTTTTCGACTTACAACGTGTTGTTTAGGAAAAACAAGATAATTTCGCACGATGCGGGATTTCCTTAAAACGTGATTTTCTGAAAAATTTTGACGAAAGATAATTCTCCTTTTGGTTCTCTTTAGATGCTACATGTTAAGACGTACACGCCACAACAATTCTTTTCGAGATACAACGTGTAGTTTTGGAGATACAAGCTAATTTTGTACTATGCGTTATTTCTTCTCGTAAAGAGTTTCCAATGCGTACGTATATGTCTTTACTCTGCAAAACTGTATTTCCTTATGAAGTGGTATTCTTACATATCCTTTCGAGAGAAAACTCTCCTGTGCCTTCTCTTTTGAGGCTACACACTTAGACATACACGCAACATGAAAGCTTTTCGACTTACAACGTGTTGTTTAGGAAAAACAAGATAATTTCGCACGATGCGGGATTTCCTTAAAACGTGATTTTCTGAAAAATTTTGACGAAAGAAAATTCTCCTTTTGGTTCTCTTTAGATGCTACATGTTAAGACGTACACGCCACAACAATTCTTTTCGAGATACAACGTGTAGTTTTGGAGATACAAGCTAATTTTGTACTATGCGTTATTTCTTCTCGTAAAGAGTTTCCAATGCGTACGTATATGTCTTTACTCTGCAAAGTTGTATTTCCTTATGAAGTGGTATTCTTACATATCCTTTCGAGAGAAAACTGTCCTGTGCCTTCTCTTTTGAGGCTACACACTTAGACATACACGCAACATGAAAGCTTTTCGACTTACAACGTGTTGTTTAGGAAAAACAAGATAATTTCGCACGATGCGGGATTTCCTTAAAACGTGATTTTCTGAAAAATTTTGACGAAAGAAAATTATCCTTTTGGCTCTCTTTAGATGCTACATGTTAAGACGTACACGCCACAACAATTCTTTTCGAGATACAACGTGTAGTTTTGGAGATACAAGCTAATTTTGTACTATGCGTTATTTCTTCTCGTAAAGAGTTTCCAATGCGTACGTATATGTCTTTACTCTGCAAAGCAGTATTTCCTTATGAAGTGGTATTCTTACATATCCTTTCGAGAGAAAACTGTCCTGTGCCTTCTCTTTTGAGGCTACACACTTAGACATACACGCAACATGAAAGCTTTTCGACTTACAACGTGTTGTTTAGGAAAAACAAGATAATTTCGCACGATGCGGGATTTCCTTAAAACGTGATTTTCTGAAAAATTTTGACGAAAGAAAATTCTCCTTTTGGTTCTCTTTAGATGCTACATGTTAAGACGTACACGCCACAACAATTCTTTTCGAGATACAACGTGTAGTTCTGGAGATACAAGCTAATTTTGTACTATGCGTTATTTCTTCTCGTAAAGAGTTTCCAATGCGTACGTATATGTCTTTACTCTGCAAAACTGTATTTCCTTATGAAGTGGTATTCTTACATATCCTTTCGAGAGAAAACTCTCCTGTGCCTTCTCTTTTGAGGCTACACACTTAGACATACACGCAACATGAAAGCTTTTCGACTTACAACGTGTTGTTTAGGAAAAACAAGATAATTTCGCACGATGCGGGATTTCCTTAAAACGTGATTTTCTGAAAAATTTTGACGAAAGAAAATTCTCCCTTTGGTTCTCTTTAGATGCTACATGTTAAGACGTACACGCCACAACAATTCTTTTCGAGATACAACGTGTAGTTTTGGAGATACAAGCTAATTTTGTACGATGCGTTATTTCTTCTCGTAAAGAGTTTCCAATGCGTACGTATATGTCTTTACTCTGCAAAACTGTATTTCCTTATGAAGTGGTATTCTTACATATCCTTTCGAGAGAAAACTGTCCTGTGCCTTCTCTTTTGAGGCTACACACTTAGACATACACGCAACATGAAAGCTTTTCGACTTACAACGTGTTGTTTAGGAAAAACAAGATAATTTCGCACGATGCGGGATTTCCTTAAAACGTGATTTTCTGAAAAATTTTGACGAAAGATAATTCTCCTTTTGGTTCTCTTTAGATGCTACATGTTAAGACGTACACGCCACAGCAATTCTTTTCGAGATACAACGTGTAGTTTTGGAGATACAAGCTAATTTTGTACTATGCGTTATTTCTTCTCGTAAAGAGTTTCCAATGCGTACGTATATGTCTTTACTCTGCAAAACTGTATTTCCTTATGAAGTGGTATTCTTACATATCCTTTCGAGAGAAAACTGTCCTGTGCCTTCTCTTTTGAGGCTACACACTTAGACATACACGCAACATGAAAGCTTTTCGACTTACAACGTGTTGTTTAGGAAAAACAAGATAATTTCGCACGATGCGGGATTTCCTTAAAACGTGATTTTCTGGAAAATTTTGACGAAAGAAAATTCTCCTTTTGGTTCTCTTTAGATGCTACATGTTAAGACGTACACGCCACAACAATTCTTTTCGAGATACAACGTGTAGTTTTGGAGATACAAGCTAATTTTGTACTATGCGTTATTTCTTCTCGTAAAGAGTTTCCAATGCGTACGTATATGTCTTTACTCTGCAAAGTTGTATTTCCTTATGAAGTGGTATTCTTACATATCCTTTCGAGAGAAAACTGTCCTGTGCCTTCTCTTTTGAGGCTACACACTTAGACATACACGTAACATGAAAGCTTTTCGACTTACAACGTGTTGTTTAGGAAAAACAAGATAATTTCGCACGATGCGGGATTTCCTTAAAACGTGATTTTCTGAAAAATTTTGACGAAAGAAAATTCTCCTTTTGGTTCTCTTTAGATGCTACATGTTAAGACGTACACGCCACAACAATTCTTTTCGAGATACAACGTGTAGTTTTGGAGATACAAGCTAATTTTGTACTATGCGTTATTTCTTCTCGTAAAGAGTTTCCAATGCGTACGTATATGTCTTTACTCTGCAAAGCTGTATTTCCTTATGAAGTGGTATTCTTACATATCCTTTCGAGAGAAAACTGTCCTGTGCCTTCTCTTTTGAGGCTACACACTTAGACATACACGCAACATGAAAGCTTTTCGACTTACAACGTGTTGTTTAGGAAAAACAAGATAATTTCGCACGATGCGGGATTTCCTTAAAACGTGATTTTCTGAAAAATTTTGACGAAAGAAAATTCTCCTTTTGGTTCTCTTTAGATGCTACATGTTAAGACGTACACGCCACAAAATTCTTTTCGAGAAACAACGTGTAGTTTTGGAGATACAAGCTAATTTTGTACTATGCGTTATTTCTTCTCGTAAAGAGTTTCCAATGCGTACGTATATGTCTTTACTCTGCAAAGCTGTATTTCCTTATGAAGTGGTATTCTTACATATCCTTTCGAGAGAAAACTGTCCTGTGCCTTCGCTTTTGAGGCTACACACTTAGACATA
Source organism: Apodemus sylvaticus (assembly GCF_947179515.1). Classification (NCBI taxonomy): domain Eukaryota; kingdom Metazoa; phylum Chordata; class Mammalia; order Rodentia; family Muridae; genus Apodemus; species Apodemus sylvaticus. The sequence goes on from NW_026263017.1 coordinate 1,449,514, forward strand.
CACGCAACATGAAAGCTTTTCGACTTACAACGTGTTGTTTAGGAAAAACAAGATAATTTCGCACGATGCGGGATTTCCTTAAAACGTGATTTTCTGAAAAATTTTGACGAAAGATAATTCTCCTTTTGGTTCTCTTTAGATGCTACATGTTAAGACGTACACGCCACAACAATTCTTTTCGAGATACAACGTGTAGTTTTGGAGATACAAGCTAATTTTGTACTATGCGTTATTTCTTCTCGTAAAGAGTTTCCAATGCGTACGTATATGTCTTTACTCTGCCAAACTGTATTTCCTTATGAAGTGGTATTTTTACATATCCTTTCGAGAGAAAACTCTCCTGTGCCTTCTCTTTTGAGGCTACACACTTAGACATACACGCAACATGAAAGCTTTTCGACTTACAACGTGTTGTTTAGGAAAAACAAGATAATTTCGCACGATGCGGGATTTCCTTAAAACGTGATTTTCTGAAAAATTTTGACGAAAGAAAATTCTCCTTTTGGTTCTCTTTAGATGCTACATGTTAAGACGTACACGCCACAACAATTCTTTTCGAGATACAACGTGTAGTTTTGGAGATACAAGCTAATTTTGTACTATGCGTTATTTCTTCTCGTAAAGAGTTTCCAATGCGTACGTATATGTCTTTACTCTGCAAAACTGTATTTCCTTATGAAGTGGTATTCTTACATATCCTTTCGAGAGAAAACTGTCCTGTGCCTTCTCTTTTGAGGCTACACACTTAGACATACACGCAACATGAAAGCTTTTCGACTTACAACGTGTTGTTTAGGAAAAACAAGATAATTTCGCACGATGCGGGATTTCCTTAAAACGTGATTTTCTGAAAAATTTTGACGAAAGAAAATTCTCCTTTTGGTTCTCTTTAGATGCTACATGTTAAGACGTACACGCCACAACAATTCTTTTCGAGATACAACGTGTAGTTTTGGAGATACAAGCTAATTTTGTACTATGCGTTATTTCTTCTCGGAAAGAGTTTCCAATGCGTAAGTATATGTCTTTACTCTGCAAAACTGTATTTCCTTATGAAGTGGTATTCTTACATATCCTTTCGAGAGAAAACTGTCCTGTGCCTTCTCTTTTGAGGCTACACACTTAGACATACACGCAACATGAAAGCTTTTCGACTTACAACGTGTTGTTTAGGAAAAACAAGATAATTTCGCACGATGCGGGATTTCCTTAAAACGTGATTTTCTGAAAAATTTTGACGAAAGAAAATTCTCCTTTTGGTTCTCTTTAGATGCTACATGTTAAGACGTACACGCCACAACAATTCTTTTCGAGATACAACGTGTAGTTTTGGAGATACAAGCTAATTTTGTACTATGCGTTATTTCTTCTCGTAAAGAGTTTCCAATGCGTACGTATATGTCTTTACTCTGCAAAACTGTATTTCCTTATGAAGTGGTATTCTTACATATCCTTTCGAGAGAAAACTGTCCTGTGCCTTCTCTTTTGAGGCTACACACTTAGACATACACGCAACATGAAAGCTTTTCGACTTACAACGTGTTGTTTAGGAAAAACAAGATAATTTCGCACGATGCGGGATTTCCTTAAAACGTGATTTTCTGAAAAATTTTGACGAAAGAAAATTCTCCTTTTGGTTCTCTTTAGATGCTACATGTTAAGACGTACACGCCACAACAATTCTTTTCGAGATACAACGTGTAGTTTTGGAGATACAAGCTAATTTTGTACTATGCGTTATTTCTTCTCGTAAAGAGTTTCCAATGCGTACGTATATGTCTTTACTCTGCAAAACTGTATTTCCTTATGAAGTGGTATTCTTACATATCCTTTCGAGAGAAAACTGTCCTGTGCCTTCTCTTTTGAGGCTACACACTTGGACATACACGCAACATGAAAGCTTTTCGACTTACAACGTGTTGTTTAGGAAAAACAAGATAATTTCGCACGATGCGGGATTTCCTTAAAACGTGATTTTCTGAAAAATTTTGACGAAAGAAAATTCTCCTTTTGGTTCTCTTTAGATGCTACATGTTAAGACGTACACGCCACAACAATTCTTTTCGAGATACAACGTGTAGTTTTGGAGATACAAGCTAATTTTGTACTATGCGTTATTTCTTCTCGGAAAGAGTTTCCAATGCGTAAGTATATGTCTTTACTCTGCAAAACTGTATTTCCTTATGAAGTGGTATTCTTACATATCCTTTCGAGAGAAAACTGTCCTGTGCCTTCTCTTTTGAGGCTACACACTTAGACATACACGCAACATGAAAGCTTTTCGACTTACAACGTGTTGTTTAGGAAAAACAAGATAATTTCGCACGATGCGGGATTTCCTTAAAACGTGATTTTCTGAAAAATTTTGACGAAAGAAAATTCTCCTTTTGGTTCTCTTTAGATGCTACATGTTAAGACGTACACGCCACAACAATTCTTTTCGAGATACAACGTGTAGTTTTGGAGATACAAGCTAATTTTGTACTATGCGTTATTTCTTCTCGTAAAGAGTTTCCAATGCGTACGTATATGTCTTTACTCTGCAAAGTTGTATTTCCTTATGAAGTGGTATTCTTACATATCCTTTCGAGAGAAAACTGTCCTGTGCCTTCTCTTTTGAGGCTACACACTTAGACATACACGCAACATGAAAGCTTTTCGACTTACAACGTGTTGTTTAGGAAAAACAAGATAATTTCGCACGATGTGGGATTTCCTTAAAACGTGATTTTCTGAAAAATTTTGACGAAAGAAAATTATCCTTTTGGCTCTCTTTAGATGCTACATGTTAAGACGTACACGCCACAACAATTCTTTTCGAGATACAACGTGTAGTTTTGGAGATACAAGCTAATATTGTTCTATGCGTTATTTCTTCTCGTAAAGAGTTTCCAATGCGTACGTATATGTCTTTACTCTGCAAAGCAGTATTTCCTTATGAAGTGGTATTCTTACATATCCTTTCGAGAGAAAACTGTCCTGTGCCTTCTCTTTTGAGGCTACACACTTAGACATACACGCAACATGAAAGCTTTTCGACTTACAACGTGTTGTTTAGGAAAAACAAGATAATTTCGCACGATGCGGGATTTCCTTAAAACGTGATTTTCTGAAAAATTTTGACGAAAGAAAATTCTCCTTTTGGTTCTCTTTAGATGCTACATGTTAAGACGTACACGCCACAACAATTCTTTTCGAGATACAACGTGTAGTTTTGGAGATACAAGCTAATTTTGTACTATGCGTTATTTCTTCTCGTAAAGAGTTTCCAATGCGTACGTATATGTCTTTACTCTGCAAAACTGTATTTCCTTATGAAGTGGTATTCTTACATATCCTTTCGAGAGAAAACTGTCCTGTGCCTTCTCTTTTGAGGCTACACACTTGGACATACACGCAACATGAAAGCTTTTCGACTTACAACGTGTTGTTTAGGAAAAACAAGATAATTTCGCACGATGCGGGATTTCCTTAAAACGTGATTTTCTGAAAAATTTTGACGAAAGAAAATTCTCCCTTTGGTTCTCTTTAGATGCTACATGTTAAGACGTACACGCCACAGCAATTCTTTTCGAGATACAACGTGTAGTTTTGGAGATACAAGCTAATTTTGTACTATGCGTTATTTCTTCTCGTAAAGAGTTTCCAATGCGTACGTATATGTCTTTACTCTGCAAAACTGTATTTCCTTATGAAGTGGTATTCTTACATATCCTTTCGAGAGAATACTGTCCTGTGCCTTCTCTTTTGAGGCTACACATTTAGACATACACGCAACATGAAAGCTTTTCGACTTACAACGTGTTGTTTAGGAAAAACAAGATAATTTCGCACGATGCGGGATTTCCTTAAAACGTGATTTTCTGAAAAATTTTGACGAAAGAAAATTCTCCTTTTGGTTCTCTTTAGATGCTACATGTTAAGACGTACACGCAACAACAATTCTTTTCGAGATACAACGTGTAGTTTTGGAGATACAAGCTAATTTTGTACTATGCGTTACTTCTTCTCGTAAAGAGTTTCCAATGCGTACGTATATGTCTTTACTCTGCAAAGTTGTATTTCCTTATGAAGTGGTATTCTTACATATCCTTTCGAGAGAATACTGTCCTGTGCCTTCTCTTTTGAGGCTACACACTTAGACATACACGCAACATGAAAGCTTTTCGACTTACAACGTGTTGTTTAGGAAAAACAAGATAATTTCGCACGATGCTGGATTTCCTTAAAACGTGATTTTCTGAAAAATTTTGACGAAAGAAAATTATCCTTTTGGTTCTCTTTAGATGCTACATGTTAAGACGTACACGCCACAACAATTCTTTTCGAGATACAACGTGTAGTTTTGGAGATACAAGCTAATTTTGTACTATGCGTTATTTCTTCTCGTAAAGAGTTTCCAATGCCTACGTATATGTCTTTACTCTGCAAAACTGTATTTCCTTATGAAGTGGTATTTTTACATATCCTTTCGAGAGAAAACTCTCCTGTGCCTTCTCTTTTGAGGCTACACACTTAGACATACACGCAACATGAAAGCTTTTCGACTTACAACGTGTTGTTTAGGAAAAACAAGATAATTTCGCACGATGCGGGATTTCCTTAAAACGTGATTTTCTGAAAAATTTTGACGAAAGAAAATTCTCCTTTTGGTTCTCTTTAGATGCTACATGTTAAGACGTACACGCCACAACAATTCTTGTCGAGATACAACGTGTAGTTTTGGAGATACAAGCTAATTTTGTACTATGCGTTATTTCTTCTCGTAAAGAGTTTCCAATGCGTACGTATATGTCTTTACTCTGCAAAGTTGTATTTCCTTATGAAGTGGTATTCTTACATATCCTTTCGAGAGAAAACTGTCCTGTGCCTTCTCTTTTGAGGCTACACACTTAGACATACACGCAACATGAAAGCTTTTCGACTTACAACGTGTTGTTTAGGAAAAACAAGATAATTTCGCACGATGCGGGATTTCCTTAAAACGTGATTTTCTGAAAAATTTTGACGAAAGAAAATTCTCCTTTTGGTTCTCTTTAGATGCTACATGTTAAGACGTACACGCCACAACAATTCTTGTCGAGATACAACGTGTAGTTTTGGAGATACAAGCTAATTTTGTACTATGCGTTATTTCTTCTCGTAAAGAGTTTCCAATGCGTACGTATATGTCTTTACTCTGCAAAGTTGTATTTCCTTATGAAGTGGTATTCTTACATATCCTTTCGAGAGAAAACTGTCCTGTGCCTTCTCTTTTGAGGCTACACACTTAGACATACACGCAACATGAAAGCTTTTCGACTTACAACGTGTTGTTTAGGAAAAACAAGATAATTTCGCACGATGCGGGATTTCCTTAAAACGTGATTTTCTGAAAAATTTTGACGAAAGAAAATTCTCCTTTTGGTTCTCTTTAGATGCTACATGTTAAGACGTACACGCCACAACAATTCTTTTCGAGATACAACGTGTAGTTTTGGAGATACAAGCTAATTTTGTACTATGCGTTATTTCTTCTCGTAAAGAGTTTCCAATGCGTACGTTTATGTCTTTACTCTGCAAAGCAGTATTTCCTTATGAAGTGGTATTCTTACATATCCTTTCGAGAGAAAACTGTCCTGTGCCTTCTCTTTTGAGGCTACACACTTAGACATACACGCAACATGAAAGCTTTTCGACTTACAACGTGTTGTTTAGGAAAAACAAGATAATTTCGCACGATGCGGGATTTCCTTAAAACGTGATTTTCTGAAAAATTTTGACGAAAGAAAATTCTCCTTTTGGTTCTCTTTAGATGCTACATGTTAAGACGTACACGCCACAGCAATTCTTTTCGAGATACAACGTGTAGTTTTGGAGATACAAGCTAATTTTGTACTATGCGTTATTTCTTCTCGTAAAGAGTTTCCAATGCGTACGTATATGTCTTTACTCTGCAAAACTGTATTTCCTTATGAAGTGGTATTCTTACATATCCTTTCGAGAGAAAACTCTCCTGTGCCTTCTCTTTTGAGGCTACACACTTAGACATACACGCAACATGAAAGCTTTTCGACTTACAACGTGTTGTTTAGGAAAAACAAGATAATTTCGCACGATGCGGGATTTCCTTAAAACGTGATTTTCTGAAAAATTTTGACGAAAGAAAATTCTCCTTTTGGTTCTCTTTAGATGCTACATGTTAAGACGTACACGCCACAACAATTCTTGTCGAGATACAACGTGTAGTTTTGGAGATACAAGCTAATTTTGTACTATGCGTTATTTCTTCTCGTAAAGAGTTTCCAATGCGTACGTATATGTCTTTACTCTGCAAAGTTGTATTTCCTTATGAAGTGGTATTCTTACATATCCTTTCGAGAGAAAACTGTCCTGTGCCTTCTCTTTTGAGGCTACACACTTAGACATACACGCAACATGAAAGCTTTTCGACTTACAACGTGTTGTTTAGGAAAAACAAGATAATTTCGCACGATGCGGGATTTCCTTAAAACGTGATTTTCTGAAAAATTTTGACGAAAGAAAATTCTCCTTTTGGTTCTCTTTAGATGCTACATGTTAAGACGTACACGCCACAGCAATTCTTTTCGAGATACAACGTGTAGTTTTGGAGATACAAGCTAATTTTGTACTATGCGTTATTTCTCCTCGTAAAGAGTTTCCAATGCGTACGTATATGTCTTTACTCTGCAAAACTGTATTTCCTTATGAAGTGGTATTCTTACATATCCTTTCGAGAGAAAACTGTCCTGTGCCTTCTCTTTTGAGGCTACACACTTAGACATACACGCAACATGAAAGCTTTTCGACTTACAACGTGTTGTTTAGGAAAAACAAGATAATTTCGCACGATGCGGGATTTCCTTAAAACGTGATTTTCTGAAAAATTTTGACGAAAGAAAATTCTCCTTTTGGTTCTCTTTAGATGCTACATGTTAAGACGTACACGCAACAACAATTCTTTTCGAGATACAACGTGTAGTTTTGGAGATACAAGCTAATTTTGTACTATGCGTTATTTCTTCTCGTAAAGAGTTTCCAATGCGTACGTATATGTCTTTACTCTGCAAAGTTGTATTTCCTTATGAAGTGGTATTCTTACATATCCTTTCGAGAGAATACTGTCCTGTGCCTTCTCTTTTGAGGCTACACACTTAGACATACACGCAACATGAAAGCTTTTCGACTTACAACGTGTTGTTTAGGAAAAACAAGATAATTTCGCACGATGCGGGATTTCCTTAAAACGTGATTTTCTGAAAAATTTTGACGAAAGAAAATTATCCTTTTGGTTCTCTTTAGATGCTACATGTTAAGACGTACACGCCACAACAATTCTTTTCGAGATACAACGTGTAGTTTTGGAGATACAAGCTAATTTTGTACTATGCGTTATTTCTTCTCGTAAAGAGTTTCCAATGCGTACGTATATGTCTTTACTCTGCAAAACTGTATTTCCTTATGAAGTGGTATTCTTACATATCCTTTCGAGAGAAAACTGTCCTGTTCCTTCTCTTTTGAGGCTACACACTTAGACATACACGCAACATGAAAGCTTTTCGACTTACAACGTGTTGTTTAGGAAAAACAAGATAATTTCGCACGATGCGGGATTTCCTTAAAACGTGATTTTCTGAAAAATTTTGACGAAAGAAAATTCTCCTTTTGGTTCTCTTTAGATGCTCCATGTTAAGACGTATACGCCACAACAATTCATTTCGAGATACAACGTGTAGTTTTGGAGATACAAGCTAATTTTGTACTATGCGTTATTTCTTCTCGTAAAGAGTTTCCAATGCGTACGTATATGTCTTTACTCTGCAAAACTGTATTTCCTTATGAAGTGGTATTCTTACATATCCTTTCGAGAGAAAACTGTCCTGTGCCTTCTCTTTTGAGGCTACACACTTAGACATACACGCAACATGAAAGCTTTTCGACTTACAACGTGTTGTTTAGGAAAAACAAGATAATTTCGCACGATGCGGGATTTCCTTAAAACGTGATTTTCTGGAAAATTTTGACGAAAGAAAATTCTCCTTTTGGTTCTCTTTAGATGCTACATGTTAAGACGTACACGCCACAACAATTCTTTTCGAGATACAACGTGTAGTTTTGGAGATACAAGCTAATTTTGTACTATGCGTTATTTCTTCTCATTTCTTCTCGTAAAGAGTTTCCAATGCGTACGTATATGTCTTTACTCTGCAAAGCTGTATTTCCTTATGAAGTGGTATTCTTACATATCCTTTCGAGAGAAAACTGTCCTGTGCCTTCTCTTTTGAGGCTACACACTTAGACATACACGCAACATGAAAGCTTTTCGACTTACAACGTGTTGTTTAGGAAAAACAAGATAATTTCGCACGATGCGGGATTTCCTTAAAACGTGATTTTCTGAAAAATTTTGACGAAAGAAAATTCTCCTTTTGGTTCTCTTTAGATGCTACCTGTTAAGACGTACACGCCACAACAATTCTTTTCGAGATACAACGTGTAGTTTTGGAGATACAAGCTAATTTTGTACTATGCGTTATTTCTTCTCGTAAAGAGTTTCCAATGCGTACGTATATGTCTTTACTCTGCAAAACTGTATTTCTTTATGAAGTGGTATTCTTACATATCCTTTCGAGAGAAAACTGTCCTGTGCCTTCTCTTTTGAGGCTACACACTTAGACATACACGCAACATGAAAGCTTTTCGACTTACAACGTGTTGTTTAGGAAAAACAAGATAATTTCGCACGATGCGGGATTTCCTTAAAACGTGATTTTCTGAAAAATTTTGACGAAAGAAAATTCTCCTTTTGGTTCTCTTTAGATGCTACATGTTAAGACGTACACGCCACAACAATTCTTTTCGAGATACAACGTGTAGTTTTGGAGATACAAGCTAATTTTGTACTATGCGTTATTTCTTCTCGTAAAGAGTTTCCAATGCGTACGTATATGTCTTTACTCTGCAAAACTGTATTTCCTTATGAAGTGGTATTCTTACATATCCTTTCGAGAGAAAGCTGTCCTGTGCCTTCTCTTTTGAGGCTACACACTTAGACATACACGCAACATGAAAGCTTTTCGACTTACAACGTGTTGTTTAGGAAAAACAAGATAATTTCGCACGATGCGGGATTTCCTTAAAACGTGATTTTCTGAAAAATTTTGACGAAAGAAAATTCTCCTTTTGGTTCTCTTTAGATGCTACATGTTAAGACGTACACGCCACAAGAATTCTTTTCGAGATACAACGTGTAGTTTTGGAGATACAAGCTAATTTTGTACTATGCGTTATTTCTTCTCGTAAAGAGTTTCCAATGCGTACGTATATGTCTTTACTCTGCAAAACTGTATTTCCTTATGAAGTGGTATTCTTACATATCCTTTCGAGAGAAAACTGTCCTGTGCCTTCTCTTTTGAGGCTACACACTTAGACATACACGCAACATGAAAGCTTTTCGACTTACAACGTGTTGTTTAGGAAAAACAAGATAATTTCGCACGATGCGGGATTTCCTTAAAACGTGATTTTCTGAAAAATTTTGACGAAAGAAAATTCTCCTTTTGGTTCTCTTCAGATGCTACATGTTAAGACGTACACGCCACAACAATTCTTTTCGAGATACAACGTGTAGTTTTGGAGATACAAGCTAATTTTGTACTATGCGTTATTTCTTCTCGTAAAGAGTTTCCAATGCATACGTATATGTCTTTACTCTGCAAAACTGTATTTCCTTATGAAGTGGTATTCTTACATATCCTTTCGAGAGAAAACTGTCCTGTTCCTTCTCTTTTGAGGCTACACACTTAGACATACACGCAACATGAAAGCTTTTCGACTTACAACCTGTTGTTTAGGAAAAACAAGATAATTTCGCACGATGCGGGATTTCCTTAAAACGTGATTTTCTGAAAAATTTTGACGAAAGAAAATTCTCCTTTTGGTTCTCTTTAGATGCTACATGTTAAGACGTATACGCCACAACAATTCATTTCGAGATACAACGTGTAGTTTTGGAGATACAAGCTAATTTTGTACTATGCGTTATTTCTTCTCGTAAAGAGTTTCCAATGCGTACGTTTATGTCTTTACTCTGCAAAACTGTATTTCCTTATGAAGTGGTATTCTTACATATCCTTTCGAGAGAAAACTGTCCTGTGCCTTCTCTTTTGAGGCTACACACTTAGACATACACGCAACATGAAAGCTTTTCGACTTACAACGTGTTGTTTAGGAAAAACAAGATAATTTCGCACGATGCGGGATTTCCTTAAAACGTGATTTTCTGAAAAATTTTGACGAAAGAAAATTCTCCTTTTGGTTCTCTTTAGATGCTACATGTTAAGACGTACACGCCACAACAATTCTTTTCGAGATACAACGTGTAGTTTTGGAGATACAAGCTAATTTTGTACTATGCGTTATTTCTTCTCGTAAAGAGTTTCCAGTGCGTACTTATATGTCTTTACTCTGCAAAACTGTATTTCCTTATGAAGTGGTATTCTTACATATCCTTTCGAGAGAAAACTGTCCTGTGCCTTCTCTTTTGAGGCTACACACTTAGACATACACGCAACATGAAAGCTTTTCGATTTACAACGTGTTGTTTAGGAAAAACAAAATAATTTCGCACGATGCGGGATTTCCTTAAAACGTGATATTCTGAAAAATTTTGACGAAAGAAAATTCTCCTTTTGGTTCTCTTTAGATGCTACATGTTAAGACGTACACGCCACAGCAATTCTTTTCGAGATACAACGTGTAGTTTTGGAGATACAAGCTAATTTTGTACTATGCGTTATTTCTTCTCGTAAAGAGTTTCCAATGCGTACGTATATGTCTTTACTCTGCAAAACTGTATTTCCTTATGAAGTGGTATTCTTACATATCCTTTCGAGAGAAAACTGTCCTGTGCCTTCTCTTTTGAGGCTACACACTTAGACATACACGCAACATGAAAGCTTTTCGACTTACAACGTGTTGTTTAGGAAAAACAAGATAATTTCGCACGATGCGGGATTTCCTTAAAACGTGATTTTCTGAAAAATTTTGACGAAAGAAAATTCTCCTTTTGGTTCTCTTTAGATTCTACATGTTAAGACGTACACGCCACAGCAATTCTTTTCGAGATACAACGTGTAGTTTTGGAGATACAAGCTAATTTTGTACTATGCGTTATTTCTTCTCGTAAAGAGTTTCCAATGCGTACGTATATGTCTTTACTCTGCAAAACTGTATTTCCTTATGAAGTGTTATTCTTACATATCCTTTCGAGAGAAAACTGTCCTGTGCCTTCTCTTTTGAGGCTACACACTTAGACATACACGCAACATGAAAGCTTTTCGACTTACAACGTGTTGTTTAGGAAAAACAAGATAATTTCGCACGATGCGGGATTTCCTTAAAACGTGATTTTCTGAAAAATTTTGACGAAAGAAAATTCTCCTTTTGGTTCTCTTTAGATGCTACATGTTAAGACGTACACGCCACAACAATTCTTTTCGAGATACAACGTGTAGTTTTGGAGATACAAGCTAATTTTGTACTATGCGTTATTTCTTCTCGTAAAGAGTTTCCAATGCGTACGTATATGTCTTTACTCTGCAAAGCTGTATTTCCTTATGAAGTGGTATTCTTACATATCCTTTCGAGAGAAAACTCTCCTGTGCCTTCTCTTTTGAGGCTACACACTTAGACATACACGCAACATGAAAGCTTTTCGACTTACAACGTGTTGTTTAGGAAAAACAAGATAATTTCGCACGATGCGGGATTTCCTTAAAACGTGATTTTCTGAAAAATTTTGACGAAAGAAAATTCTCCTTTTGGTTCTCTTTAGATGCTACATGTTAAGACGTACACGCCACAACAATTCTTTTCGAGATACAACGTGTAGTTTTGGAGATACAAGCTAATTTTGTACTATGCGTTATTTCTTCTCGTAAAGAGTTTCCAATGCGTACGTATATGTCTTTACTCTGCAAAACTGTATTTCCTTATGAAGTGGTATTCTTACATATCCTTTCGAGAGAAAACTGTCCTGTGCCTTCTCTTTTGAGGCTACACACTTAGACATACACGCAACATGAAAGCTTTTCGACTTACAACGTGTTGTTTAGGAAAAACAAGATAATTTCGCACGATGCGGGATTTCCTTAAAACGTGATTTTCTGAAAAATTTTGACGAAAGAAAATTCTCCTTTTGGTTCTCTTTAGATGCTACATGTTAAGACGTACACGCCACAACAATTCTTTTCGAGATACAACGTGTAGTTTTGGAGATACAAGCTAATTTTGTACTATGCGTTATTTCTTCTCGTAAAGAGTTTCCAATGCGTACGTATATGTCTTTACTCTGCAAAACTGTATTTCCTTATGAAGTGGTATTCTACATATCCTTTTGAGAGAAAACTGCCCTGTGCCTTCTCTTTTGAGGCTACACACTTAGACATACACGCAACATGAAAGCTTTTCGACTTACAACGTGTTGTTTAGGAAAAACAAGATAATTTCGCACGATGCGGGATTTCCTTAAAACGTGATTTTCTGAAAAATTTTGACGAAAGAAAATTCTCCTTTTGGTTCTCTTTAGATTCTACATGTTAAGACGTACACGCCACAGCAATTCTTTTCGAGATACAACGTGTAGTTTTGGAGATACAAGCTAATTTTGTACTATGCGTTATTTCTTCTCGTAAAGAGTTTCCAATGCGTACGTATATGTCTTTACTCTGCAAAACTGTATTTCCTTATGAAGTGTTATTCTTACATATCCTTTCGAGAGAAAACTGTCCTGTGCCTTCTCTTTTGAGGCTACACACTTAGACATACACGCAACATGAAAGCTTTTCGACTTACAACGTGTGGTTTAGGAAAAACAAGATAATTTCGCACGATGCGGGATTTCCTTAACACGTGATTTTCTGAAAAATTTTGACGAAAGAAAATTCTCCTTTTGGTTCTCTTTAGATGCTACATGTTAAGACGTACACGCCACAACAATTCTTTTCGAGATACAACGTGTAGTTTTGGAGATACAAGCTAATTTTGTACTATGCGTTATTTCTTCTCGTAAAGAGTTTCCAATGCGTACGTATATGTCTTTACTCTGCAAAACTGTATTTCCTTATGAAGTGGTATTCTTACATATCCTTTCGAGAGAAAACTGTCCTGTGCCTTCTCTTTTGAGGCTACACACTTAGACATACACGCAACATGAAAGCTTTTCGACTTACAACGTGTTGTTTAGGAAAAACAAGATAATTTCGCACGATGCGGGATTTCCTTAAAACGTGATTTTCTGGAAAATTTTGACGAAAGAAAATTCTCCTTTTGGTTCTCTTTAGATGCTACATGTTAAGACGTACACGCCACAACAATTCTTTTCGAGATACAACGTGTAGTTTTGGAGATACAAGCTAATTTTGTACTATGCGTTATTTCTTCTCATTTCTTCTCGTAAAGAGTTTCCAATGCGTACGTATATGTCTTTACTCTGCAAAGCTGTATTTCCTTATGAAGTGGTATTCTTACATATCCTTTCGAGAGAAAACTGTCCTGTGCCTTCTCTTTTGAGGCTACACACTTAGACATACACGCAACATGAAAGCTTTTCGACTTACAACGTGTTGTTTAGGAAAAACAAGATAATTTCGCACGATGCGGGATTTCCTTAAAACGTGATTTTCTGAAAAATTTTGACGAAAGAAAATTCTCCTTTTGGTTCTCTTTAGATGCTACCTGTTAAGACGTACACGCCACAACAATTCTTTTCGAGATACAACGTGTAGTTTTGGAGATACAAGCTAATTTTGTACTATGCGTTATTTCTTCTCGGAAAGAGTTTCCAATGCGTACGTATATGTCTTTACTCTGCAAAACTGTATTTCTTTATGAAGTGGTATTCTTACATATCCTTTCGAGAGAAAACTGTCCTGTGCCTTCTCTTTTGAGGCTACACACTTAGACATACACGCAACATGAAAGCTTTTCGACTTACAACGTGTTGTTTAGGAAAAACAAGATAATTTCGCACGATGCGGGATTTCCTTAAAACGTGATTTTCTGAAAAATTTTGACGAAAGAAAATTCTCCTTTTGGTTCTCTTTAGATGCTACATGTTAAGACGTACACGCCACAACAATTCTTTTCGAGATACAACGTGTAGTTTTGGAGATACAAGCTAATTTTGTACTATGCGTTATTTCTTCTCGTAAAGAGTTTCCAATGCGTACGTATATGTCTTTACTCTGCAAAACTGTATTTCCTTATGAAGTGGTATTCTTACATATCCTTTCGAGAGAAAGCTGTCCTGTGCCTTCTCTTTTGAGGCTACACACTTAGACATACACGCAACATGAAAGCTTTTCGACTTACAACGTGTTGTTTAGGAAAAACAAGATAATTTCGCACGATGCGGGATTTCCTTAAAACGTGATTTTCTGAAAAATTTTGACGAAAGAAAATTCTCCTTTTGGTTCTCTTTAGATGCTACATGTTAAGACGTACACGCCACAAGAATTCTTTTCGAGATACAACGTGTAGTTTTGGAGATACAAGCTAATTTTGTACTATGCGTTATTTCTTCTCGTAAAGAGTTTCCAATGCGTACGTATATGTCTTTACTCTGCAAAACTGTATTTCCTTATGAAGTGGTATTCTTACATATCCTTTCGAGAGAAAACTGTCCTGTGCCTTCTCTTTTGAGGCTACACACTTAGACATACACGCAACATGAAAGCTTTTCGACTTACAACGTGTTGTTTAGGAAAAACAAGATAATTTCGCACGATGCGGGATTTCCTTAAAACGTGATTTTCTGAAAAATTTTGACGAAAGAAAATTCTCCTTTTGGTTCTCTTCAGATGCTACATGTTAAGACGTACACGCCACAACAATTCTTTTCGAGATACAACGTGTAGTTTTGGAGATACAAGCTAATTTTGTACTATGCGTTATTTCTTCTCGTAAAGAGTTTCCAATGCATACGTATATGTCTTTACTCTGCAAAACTGTATTTCCTTATGAAGTGGTATTCTTACATATCCTTTCGAGAGAAAACTGTCCTGTTCCTTCTCTTTTGAGGCTACACACTTAGACATACACGCAACATGAAAGCTTTTCGACTTACAACCTGTTGTTTAGGAAAAACAAGATAATTTCGCACGATGCGGGATTTCCTTAAAACGTGATTTTCTGAAAAATTTTGACGAAAGAAAATTCTCCTTTTGGTTCTCTTTAGATGCTACATGTTAAGACGTATACGCCACAACAATTCATTTCGAGATACAACGTGTAGTTTTGGAGATACAAGCTAATTTTGTACTATGCGTTATTTCTTCTCGTAAAGAGTTTCCAATGCGTACGTTTATGTCTTTACTCTGCAAAACTGTATTTCCTTATGAAGTGGTATTCTTACATATCCTTTCGAGAGAAAACTGTCCTGTGCCTTCTCTTTTGAGGCTACACACTTAGACATACACGCAACATGAAAGCTTTTCGACTTACAACGTGTTGTTTAGGAAAAACAAGATAATTTCGCACGATGCGGGATTTCCTTAAAACGTGATTTTCTGAAAAATTTTGACGAAAGAAAATTCTCCTTTTGGTTCTCTTTAGATGCTACATGTTAAGACGTACACGCCACAACAATTCTTTTCGAGATACAACGTGTAGTTTTGGAGATACAAGCTAATTTTGTACTATGCGTTATTTCTTCTCGTAAAGAGTTTCCAGTGCGTACTTATATGTCTTTACTCTGCAAAACTGTATTTCCTTATGAAGTGGTATTCTTACATATCCTTTCGAGAGAAAACTGTCCTGTGCCTTCTCTTTTGAGGCTACACACTTAGACATACACGCAACATGAAAGCTTTTCGACTTACAACGTGTTGTTTAGGAAAAACAAAATAATTTCGCACGATGCGGGATTTCCTTAAAACGTGATATTCTGAAAAATTTTGACGAAAGAAAATTCTCCTTTTGGTTCTCTTTAGATGCTACATGTTAAGACGTACACGCCACAGCAATTCTTTTCGAGATACAACGTGTAGTTTTGGAGATACAAGCTAATTTTGTACTATGCGTTATTTCTTCTCGTAAAGAGTTTCCAATGCGTACGTATATGTCTTTACTCTGCAAAACTGTATTTCCTTATGAAGTGGTATTCTTACATATCCTTTCGAGAGAAAACTGTCCTGTGCCTTCTCTTTTGAGGCTACACACTTAGACATACACGCAACATGAAAGCTTTTCGACTTACAACGTGTTGTTTAGGAAAAACAAGATAATTTCGCACGATGCGGGATTTCCTTAAAACGTGATTTTCTGAAAAATTTTGACGAAAGAAAATTCTCCTTTTGGTTCTCTTTAGATTCTACATGTTAAGACGTACACGCCACAGCAATTCTTTTCGAGATACAACGTGTAGTTTTGGAGATACAA
Organism: Apodemus sylvaticus; assembly: GCF_947179515.1. Taxonomy (NCBI): domain Eukaryota; kingdom Metazoa; phylum Chordata; class Mammalia; order Rodentia; family Muridae; genus Apodemus; species Apodemus sylvaticus. The sequence goes on from NW_026263017.1 coordinate 1,465,954, forward strand.
GCTAATTTTGTACTATGCGTTATTTCTTCTCGTAAAGAGTTTCCAATGCGTACGTATATGTCTTTACTCTGCAAAACTGTATTTCCTTATGAAGTGTTATTCTTACATATCCTTTCGAGAGAAAACTGTCCTGTGCCTTCTCTTTTGAGGCTACACACTTAGACATACACGCAACATGAAAGCTTTTCGACTTACAACGTGTTGTTTAGGAAAAACAAGATAATTTCGCACGATGCGGGATTTCCTTAAAACGTGATTTTCTGAAAAATTTTGACGAAAGAAAATTCTCCTTTTGGTTCTCTTTAGATGCTACATGTTAAGACGTACACGCCACAACAATTCTTTTCGAGATACAACGTGTAGTTTTGGAGATACAAGCTAATTTTGTACTATGCGTTATTTCTTCTCGTAAAGAGTTTCCAATGCGTACGTATATGTCTTTACTCTGCAAAGCTGTATTTCCTTATGAAGTGGTATTCTTACATATCCTTTCGAGAGAAAACTCTCCTGTGCCTTCTCTTTTGAGGCTACACACTTAGACATACACGCAACATGAAAGCTTTTCGACTTACAACGTGTTGTTTAGGAAAAACAAGATAATTTCGCACGATGCGGGATTTCCTTAAAACGTGATTTTCTGAAAAATTTTGACGAAAGAAAATTCTCCTTTTGGTTCTCTTTAGATGCTACATGTTAAGACGTACACGCCACAACAATTCTTTTCGAGATACAACGTGTAGTTTTGGAGATACAAGCTAATTTTGTACTATGCGTTATTTCTTCTCGTAAAGAGTTTCCAATGCGTACGTATATGTCTTTACTCTGCAAAACTGTATTTCCTTATGAAGTGGTATTCTTACATATCCTTTCGAGAGAAAACTGTCCTGTGCCTTCTCTTTTGAGGCTACACACTTAGACATACACGCAACATGAAAGCTTTTCGACTTACAACGTGTTGTTTAGGAAAAACAAGATAATTTCGCACGATGCGGGATTTCCTTAAAACGTGATTTTCTGAAAAATTTTGACGAAAGAAAATTCTCCTTTTGGTTCTCTTTAGATGCTACATGTTAAGACGTACACGCCACAACAATTCTTTTCGAGATACAACGTGTAGTTTTGGAGATACAAGCTAATTTTGTACTATGCGTTATTTCTTCTCGTAAAGAGTTTCCAATGCGTACGTATATGTCTTTACTCTGCAAAACTGTATTTCCTTATGAAGTGGTATTCTACATATCCTTTTGAGAGAAAACTGCCCTGTGCCTTCTCTTTTGAGGCTACACACTTAGACATACACGCAACATGAAAGCTTTTCGACTTACAACGTGTTGTTTAGGAAAAACAAGATAATTTCGCACGATGCGGGATTTCCTTAAAACGTGATTTTCTGAAAAATTTTGACGAAAGAAAATTCTCCTTTTGGTTCTCTTTAGATTCTACATGTTAAGACGTACACGCCACAGCAATTCTTTTCGAGATACAACGTGTAGTTTTGGAGATACAAGCTAATTTTGTACTATGCGTTATTTCTTCTCGTAAAGAGTTTCCAATGCGTACGTATATGTCTTTACTCTGCAAAACTGTATTTCCTTATGAAGTGTTATTCTTACATATCCTTTCGAGAGAAAACTGTCCTGTGCCTTCTCTTTTGAGGCTACACACTTAGACATACACGCAACATGAAAGCTTTTCGACTTACAACGTGTGGTTTAGGAAAAACAAGATAATTTCGCACGATGCGGGATTTCCTTAACACGTGATTTTCTGAAAAATTTTGACGAAAGAAAATTCTCCTTTTGGTTCTCTTTAGATGCTACATGTTAAGACGTACACGCCACAACAATTCTTTTCGAGATACAACGTGTAGTTTTGGAGATACAAGCTAATTTTGTACTATGCGTTATTTCTTCTCGTAAAGAGTTTCCAATGCGTACGTATATGTCTTTACTCTGCAAAGCTGTATTTCCTTATGAAGTGGTATTCTTACATATCCTTTCGAGAGAAAACTGTCCTGTGCCTTCTCTTTTGAGGCTACACACTTAGACATACACGCAACATGAAAGCTTTTCGACTTACAACGTGTTGTTTAGGAAAAACAAGATAATTTCGCACGATGCGGGATTTCCTTAAAACGTGATTTTCTGAAAAATTTTGACGAAAGAAAATTCTCCTTTTGGTTCTCTTTAGATGCTACATGTTAAGACGTACACGCCACAACAATTCTTTTCGAGATACAACGTGTAGTTTTGGAGATACAAGCTAATTTTGTACTATGCGTTATTTCTTCTCGTAAAGAGTTTCCAATGCGTACGTATATGTCTTTACTCTGCAAAACTGTATTTCCTTATGAAGTGGTATTCTTACATATCCTTTCGAGAGAAAACTGTCCTGTGCCTTCTCTTTTGAGGCTACACACTTAGACATACACGCAACATGAAAGCTTTTCGACTTACAACGTGTTGTTTAGGAAAAACAAGATAATTTCGCACGATGCGGGATTTCCTTAAAACGTGATTTTCTGAAAAATTTTGACGAAAGAAAATTCTCCTTTTGGTTCTCTTTAGATGCTACATGTTAAGACGTACACGCCACAACAATTCTTTTCGAGATACAACGTGTAGTTTTGGAGATACAAGCTAATTTTGTACTATGCGTTATTTCTTCTCGTAAAGAGTTTCCAATGCGTACGTATATGTCTTTACTCTGCAAAACTGTATTTCCTTATGAAGTGGTATTCTTACATATCCTTTTGAGAGAAAACTGCCCTGTGCCTTCTCTTTTGAGGCTACACACTTAGACATACACGCAACATGAAAGCTTTTCGACTTACAACGTGTTGTTTAGGAAAAACAAGATAATTTCGCACGATGCGGGATTTCCTTAAAACGTGATTTTCTGAAAAATTTTGACGAAAGAAAATTCTCCTTTTGGTTCTCTTTAGATTCTACATGTTAAGACGTACACGCCACAGCAATTCTTTTCGAGATACAACGTGTAGTTTTGGAGATACAAGCTAATTTTGTACTATGCGTTATTTCTTCTCGTAAAGAGTTTCCAATGCGTACGTATATGTCTTTACTCTGCAAAACTGTATTTCCTTATGAAGTGTTATTCTTACATATCCTTTCGAGAGAAAACTGTCCTGTGCCTTCTCTTTTGAGGCTACACACTTAGACATACACGCAACATGAAAGCTTTTCGACTTACAACGTGTTGTTTAGGAAAAACAAGATAATTTCGCACGATGCGGGATTTCCTTAACACGTGATTTTCTGAAAAATTTTGACGAAAGAAAATACTCCTTTTGGTTCTCTTTAGATGCTACATGTTAAGACGTACACGCCACAACAATTCTTTTCCAGATACAACGTGTAGTTTTGGAGATACAAGCTAATTTTGTACTATGCGTTATTTCTTCTCGTAAAGAGTTTCCAATGCGTACGTATATGTCTTTACTCTGCAAAGCTGTATTTCCTTATGAAGTGGTATTCTTACATATCCTTTCGAGAGAAAACTGTCCTGTGCCTTCTCTTTTGAGGCTACACACTTAGACATACACGCAACATGAAAGCTTTTCGACTTACAACGTGTTGTTTAGGAAAAACAAGATAATTTCGCACGATGCGGGATTTCCTTAAAACGTGATTTTCTGAAAAATTTTGACGAAAGAAAATTCTCCTTTTGGTTCTCTTTAGATGCTACATGTTAAGACGTACACGCCACAACAATTCTTTTCGAGATACAACGTGTAGTTTTGGAGATACAAGCTAATTTTGTACGATGCGTTATTTCTTCTCGTAAAGAGTTTCCAATGCGTACGTATATGTCTTTACTCTGCAAAACTGTATTTCCTTATGAAGTGGTATTCTTACATATCCTTTCGAGAGAAAACTGTCCTGTGCCTTCTCTTTTGAGGCTACACACTTAGACATACACGCAACATGAAAGCTTTTCGACTTACAACGTGTTGTTTAGGAAAAACAAGATAATTTCGCACGATGCGGGATTTCCTTAAAACGTGATTTTCTGAAAAATTTTGACGAAAGAAAATTCTCCTTTTGGTTCTCTTTAGATGCTACATGTTAAGACGTACACGCCACAACAATTCTTTTCGAGATACAACGTGTAGTTTTGGAGATACAAGCTAATTTTGTACTATGCGTTATTTCTTCTCGTAAAGAGTTTCCAATGCGTACGTATATGTCTTTACTCTGCAAAGCTGTATTTCCTTATGAAGTGGTATTCTTACATATCCTTTCGAGAGAAAACTGTCCTGTGCCTTCTCTTTTGAGGCTACACACTTAGACATACACGCAACATGAAAGCTTTTCGACTTACAACGTGTTGTTTAGGAAAAACAAGATAATTTCGCACGATGCGGGATTTCCTTAAAACGTGATTTTCTGAAAAATTTTGACGAAAGAAAATTCTCCTTTTGGTTCTCTTTAGATGCTACATGTTAAGACGTACACGCCACAACAATTCTTTTCGAGATACAACGTGTAGTTTTGGAGATACAAGCTAATTTTGTACTATGCGTTATTTCTTCTCGTAAAGTTTCCAATGCGTACGTATATGTCTTTACTCTGCAAAGCTGTATTTCCTTATGAAGTGGTATTCTTACATATCCTTTCGAGAGAAAACTGTCCTGTGCCTTCTCTTTTGAGGCTACACACTTAGACATACACGCAACATGAAAGCTTTTCGACTTACAACGTGTTGTTTAGGAAAAACAAGATAATTTCGCACGATGCGGGATTTCCTTAAAACGTGATTTTCTGAAAAATTTTGACGAAAGAAAATTCTCCTTTTGGTTCTCTTTAGATGCTCCATGTTAAGACGTATACGCCACAACAATTCATTTCGAGATACAACGTGTAGTTTTGGAGATACAAGCTAATTTTGTACTATGCGTTATTTCTTCTCGTAAAGAGTTTCCAATGCGTACGTATATGTCTTTACTCTGCAAAACTGTATTTCCTTATGAAGTGGTATTCTTACATATCCTTTCGAGAGAAAACTGTCCTGTGCCTTCTCTTTTGAGGCTACACACTTAGACATACACGCAACATGAAAGCTTTTCGACTTACAACGTGTTGTTTAGGAAAAACAAGATAATTTCGCACGATGCGGGATTTCCTTAAAACGTGATTTTCTGGAAAATTTTGACGAAAGAAAATTCTCCTTTTGGTTCTCTTTAGATGCTACATGTTAAGACGTACACGCCACAACAATTCTTTTCGAGATACAACGTGTAGTTTTGGAGATACAAGCTAATTTTGTACTATGCGTTATTTCTTCTCATTTCTTCTCGTAAAGAGTTTCCAATGCGTACGTATATGTCTTTACTCTGCAAAGCTGTATTTCCTTATGAAGTGGTATTCTTACATATCCTTTCGAGAGAAAACTGTCCTGTGCCTTCTCTTTTGAGGCTACACACTTAGACATACACGCAACATGAAAGCTTTTCGACTTACAACGTGTTGTTTAGGAAAAACAAGATAATTTCGCACGATGCGGGATTTCCTTAAAACGTGATTTTCTGAAAAATTTTGACGAAAGAAAATTCTCCTTTTGGTTCTCTTTAGATGCTACCTGTTAAGACGTACACGCCACAACAATTCTTTTCGAGATACAACGTGTAGTTTTGGAGATACAAGCTAATTTTGTACTATGCGTTATTTCTTCTCGTAAAGAGTTTCCAATGCGTACGTATATGTCTTTACTCTGCAAAACTGTATTTCTTTATGAAGTGGTATTCTTACATATCCTTTCGAGAGAAAACTGTCCTGTGCCTTCTCTTTTGAGGCTACACACTTAGACATACACGCAACATGAAAGCTTTTCGACTTACAACGTGTTGTTTAGGAAAAACAAGATAATTTCGCACGATGCGGGATTTCCTTAAAACGTGATTTTCTGAAAAATTTTGACGAAAGAAAATTCTCCTTTTGGTTCTCTTTAGATGCTACATGTTAAGACGTACACGCCACAACAATTCTTTTCGAGATACAACGTGTAGTTTTGGAGATACAAGCTAATTTTGTACTATGCGTTATTTCTTCTCGTAAAGAGTTTCCAATGCGTACGTATATGTCTTTACTCTGCAAAACTGTATTTCCTTATGAAGTGGTATTCTTACATATCCTTTCGAGAGAAAGCTGTCCTGTGCCTTCTCTTTTGAGGCTACACACTTAGACATACACGCAACATGAAAGCTTTTCGACTTACAACGTGTTGTTTAGGAAAAACAAGATAATTTCGCACGATGCGGGATTTCCTTAAAACGTGATTTTCTGAAAAATTTTGACGAAAGAAAATTCTCCTTTTGGTTCTCTTTAGATGCTACATGTTAAGACGTACACGCCACAAGAATTCTTTTCGAGATACAACGTGTAGTTTTGGAGATACAAGCTAATTTTGTACTATGCGTTATTTCTTCTCGTAAAGAGTTTCCAATGCGTACGTATATGTCTTTACTCTGCAAAACTGTATTTCCTTATGAAGTGGTATTCTTACATATCCTTTCGAGAGAAAACTGTCCTGTGCCTTCTCTTTTGAGGCTACACACTTAGACATACACGCAACATGAAAGCTTTTCGACTTACAACGTGTTGTTTAGGAAAAACAAGATAATTTCGCACGATGCGGGATTTCCTTAAAACGTGATTTTCTGAAAAATTTTGACGAAAGAAAATTCTCCTTTTGGTTCTCTTCAGATGCTACATGTTAAGACGTACACGCCACAACAATTCTTTTCGAGATACAACGTGTAGTTTTGGAGATACAAGCTAATTTTGTACTATGCGTTATTTCTTCTCGTAAAGAGTTTCCAATGCATACGTATATGTCTTTACTCTGCAAAACTGTATTTCCTTATGAAGTGGTATTCTTACATATCCTTTCGAGAGAAAACTGTCCTGTTCCTTCTCTTTTGAGGCTACACACTTAGACATACACGCAACATGAAAGCTTTTCGACTTACAACCTGTTGTTTAGGAAAAACAAGATAATTTCGCACGATGCGGGATTTCCTTAAAACGTGATTTTCTGAAAAATTTTGACGAAAGAAAATTCTCCTTTTGGTTCTCTTTAGATGCTACATGTTAAGACGTATACGCCACAACAATTCATTTCGAGATACAACGTGTAGTTTTGGAGATACAAGCTAATTTTGTACTATGCGTTATTTCTTCTCGTAAAGAGTTTCCAATGCGTACGTTTATGTCTTTACTCTGCAAAACTGTATTTCCTTATGAAGTGGTATTCTTACATATCCTTTCGAGAGAAAACTGTCCTGTGCCTTCTCTTTTGAGGCTACACACTTAGACATACACGCAACATGAAAGCTTTTCGACTTACAACGTGTTGTTTAGGAAAAACAAGATAATTTCGCACGATGCGGGATTTCCTTAAAACGTGATTTTCTGAAAAATTTTGACGAAAGAAAATTCTCCTTTTGGTTCTCTTTAGATGCTACATGTTAAGACGTACACGCCACAACAATTCTTTTCGAGATACAACGTGTAGTTTTGGAGATACAAGCTAATTTTGTACTATGCGTTATTTCTTCTCGTAAAGAGTTTCCAGTGCGTACTTATATGTCTTTACTCTGCAAAACTGTATTTCCTTATGAAGTGGTATTCTTACATATCCTTTCGAGAGAAAACTGTCCTGTGCCTTCTCTTTTGAGGCTACACACTTAGACATACACGCAACATGAAAGCTTTTCGACTTACAACGTGTTGTTTAGGAAAAACAAAATAATTTCGCACGATGCGGGATTTCCTTAAAACGTGATATTCTGAAAAATTTTGACGAAAGAAAATTCTCCTTTTGGTTCTCTTTAGATGCTACATGTTAAGACGTACACGCCACAGCAATTCTTTTCGAGATACAACGTGTAGTTTTGGAGATACAAGCTAATTTTGTACTATGCGTTATTTCTTCTCGTAAAGAGTTTCCAATGCGTACGTATATGTCTTTACTCTGCAAAACTGTATTTCCTTATGAAGTGGTATTCTTACATATCCTTTCGAGAGAAAACTGTCCTGTGCCTTCTCTTTTGAGGCTACACACTTAGACATACACGCAACATGAAAGCTTTTCGACTTACAACGTGTTGTTTAGGAAAAACAAGATAATTTCGCACGATGCGGGATTTCCTTAAAACGTGATTTTCTGAAAAATTTTGACGAAAGAAAATTCTCCTTTTGGTTCTCTTTAGATTCTACATGTTAAGACGTACACGCCACAGCAATTCTTTTCGAGATACAACGTGTAGTTTTGGAGATACAAGCTAATTTTGTACTATGCGTTATTTCTTCTCGTAAAGAGTTTCCAATGCGTACGTATATGTCTTTACTCTGCAAAACTGTATTTCCTTATGAAGTGTTATTCTTACATATCCTTTCGAGAGAAAACTGTCCTGTGCCTTCTCTTTTGAGGCTACACACTTAGACATACACGCAACATGAAAGCTTTTCGACTTACAACGTGTTGTTTAGGAAAAACAAGATAATTTCGCACGATGCGGGATTTCCTTAAAACGTGATTTTCTGAAAAATTTTGACGAAAGAAAATTCTCCTTTTGGTTCTCTTTAGATGCTACATGTTAAGACGTACACGCCACAACAATTCTTTTCGAGATACAACGTGTAGTTTTGGAGATACAAGCTAATTTTGTACTATGCGTTATTTCTTCTCGTAAAGAGTTTCCAATGCGTACGTATATGTCTTTACTCTGCAAAGCTGTATTTCCTTATGAAGTGGTATTCTTACATATCCTTTCGAGAGAAAACTCTCCTGTGCCTTCTCTTTTGAGGCTACACACTTAGACATACACGCAACATGAAAGCTTTTCGACTTACAACGTGTTGTTTAGGAAAAACAAGATAATTTCGCACGATGCGGGATTTCCTTAAAACGTGATTTTCTGAAAAATTTTGACGAAAGAAAATTCTCCTTTTGGTTCTCTTTAGATGCTACATGTTAAGACGTACACGCCACAACAATTCTTTTCGAGATACAACGTGTAGTTTTGGAGATACAAGCTAATTTTGTACTATGCGTTATTTCTTCTCGTAAAGAGTTTCCAATGCGTACGTATATGTCTTTACTCTGCAAAACTGTATTTCCTTATGAAGTGGTATTCTTACATATCCTTTCGAGAGAAAACTGTCCTGTGCCTTCTCTTTTGAGGCTACACACTTAGACATACACGCAACATGAAAGCTTTTCGACTTACAACGTGTTGTTTAGGAAAAACAAGATAATTTCGCACGATGCGGGATTTCCTTAAAACGTGATTTTCTGAAAAATTTTGACGAAAGAAAATTCTCCTTTTGGTTCTCTTTAGATGCTACATGTTAAGACGTACACGCCACAACAATTCTTTTCGAGATACAACGTGTAGTTTTGGAGATACAAGCTAATTTTGTACTATGCGTTATTTCTTCTCGTAAAGAGTTTCCAATGCGTACGTATATGTCTTTACTCTGCAAAACTGTATTTCCTTATGAAGTGGTATTCTTACATATCCTTTTGAGAGAAAACTGCCCTGTGCCTTCTCTTTTGAGGCTACACACTTAGACATACACGCAACATGAAAGCTTTTCGACTTACAACGTGTTGTTTAGGAAAAACAAGATAATTTCGCACGATGCGGGATTTCCTTAAAACGTGATTTTCTGAAAAATTTTGACGAAAGAAAATTCTCCTTTTGGTTCTCTTTAGATTCTACATGTTAAGACGTACACGCCACAGCAATTCTTTTCGAGATACAACGTGTAGTTTTGGAGATACAAGCTAATTTTGTACTATGCGTTATTTCTTCTCGTAAAGAGTTTCCAATGCGTACGTATATGTCTTTACTCTGCAAAACTGTATTTCCTTATGAAGTGTTATTCTTACATATCCTTTCGAGAGAAAACTGTCCTGTGCCTTCTCTTTTGAGGCTACACACTTAGACATACACGCAACATGAAAGCTTTTCGACTTACAACGTGTGGTTTAGGAAAAACAAGATAATTTCGCACGATGCGGGATTTCCTTAACACGTGATTTTCTGAAAAATTTTGACGAAAGAAAATTCTCCTTTTGGTTCTCTTTAGATGCTACATGTTAAGACGTACACGCCACAACAATTCTTTTCGAGATACAACGTGTAGTTTTGGAGATACAAGCTAATTTTGTACTATGCGTTATTTCTTCTCGTAAAGAGTTTCCAATGCGTACGTATATGTCTTTACTCTGCAAAGCTGTATTTCCTTATGAAGTGGTATTCTTACATATCCTTTCGAGAGAAAACTGTCCTGTGCCTTCTCTTTTGAGGCTACACACTTAGACATACACGCAACATGAAAGCTTTTCGACTTACAACGTGTTGTTTAGGAAAAACAAGATAATTTCGCACGATGCGGGATTTCCTTAAAACGTGATTTTCTGAAAAATTTTGACGAAAGAAAATTCTCCTTTTGGTTCTCTTTAGATGCTACATGTTAAGACGTACACGCCACAACAATTCTTTTCGAGATACAACGTGTAGTTTTGGAGATACAAGCTAATTTTGTACTATGCGTTATTTCTTCTCGTAAAGAGTTTCCAATGCGTACGTATATGTCTTTACTCTGCAAAACTGTATTTCCTTATGAAGTGGTATTCTTACATATCCTTTCGAGAGAAAACTGTCCTGTGCCTTCTCTTTTGAGGCTACACACTTAGACATACACGCAACATGAAAGCTTTTCGACTTACAACGTGTTGTTTAGGAAAAACAAGATAATTTCGCACGATGCGGGATTTCCTTAAAACGTGATTTTCTGAAAAATTTTGACGAAAGAAAATTCTCCTTTTGGTTCTCTTTAGATGCTACATGTTAAGACGTACACGCCACAACAATTCTTTTCGAGATACAACGTGTAGTTTTGGAGATACAAGCTAATTTTGTACTATGCGTTATTTCTTCTCGTAAAGAGTTTCCAATGCGTACGTATATGTCTTTACTCTGCAAAACTGTATTTCCTTATGAAGTGGTATTCTTACATATCCTTTTGAGAGAAAACTGCCCTGTGCCTTCTCTTTTGAGGCTACACACTTAGACATACACGCAACATGAAAGCTTTTCGACTTACAACGTGTTGTTTAGGAAAAACAAGATAATTTCGCACGATGCGGGATTTCCTTAAAACGTGATTTTCTGAAAAATTTTGACGAAAGAAAATTCTCCTTTTGGTTCTCTTTAGATTCTACATGTTAAGACGTACACGCCACAGCAATTCTTTTCGAGATACAACGTGTAGTTTTGGAGATACAAGCTAATTTTGTACTATGCGTTATTTCTTCTCGTAAAGAGTTTCCAATGCGTACGTATATGTCTTTACTCTGCAAAACTGTATTTCCTTATGAAGTGGTATTCTTACATATCCTTTCGAGAGAAAACTGTCCTGTGCCTTCTCTTTTGAGGCTACACACTTAGACATACACGCAACATGAAAGCTTTTCGACTTACAACGTGTTGTTTAGGAAAAACAAGATAATTTCGCACGATGCGGGATTTCCTTAACACGTGATTTTCTGAAAAATTTTGACGAAAGAAAATACTCCTTTTGGTTCTCTTTAGATGCTACATGTTAAGACGTACACGCCACAACAATTCTTTTCCAGATACAACGTGTAGTTTTGGAGATACAAGCTAATTTTGTACTATGCGTTATTTCTTCTCGTAAAGAGTTTCCAATGCGTACGTATATGTCTTTACTCTGCAAAGCTGTATTTCCTTATGAAGTGGTATTCTTACATATCCTTTCGAGAGAAAACTGTCCTGTGCCTTCTCTTTTGAGGCTACACACTTAGACATACACGCAACATGAAAGCTTTTCGACTTACAACGTGTTGTTTAGGAAAAACAAGATAATTTCGCACGATGCGGGATTTCCTTAAAACGTGATTTTCTGAAAAATTTTGACGAAAGAAAATTCTCCTTTTGGTTCTCTTTAGATGCTACATGTTAAGACGTACACGCCACAACAATTCTTTTCGAGATACAACGTGTAGTTTTGGAGATACAAGCTAATTTTGTACGATGCGTTATTTCTTCTCGTAAAGAGTTTCCAATGCGTACGTATATGTCTTTACTCTGCAAAACTGTATTTCCTTATGAAGTGGTATTCTTACATATCCTTTCGAGAGAAAACTGTCCTGTGCCTTCTCTTTTGAGGCTACACACTTAGACATACACGCAACATGAAAGCTTTTCGACTTACAACGTGTTGTTTAGGAAAAACAAGATAATTTCGCACGATGCGGGATTTCCTTAAAACGTGATTTTCTGAAAAATTTTGACGAAAGAAAATTCTCCTTTTGGTTCTCTTTAGATGCTACATGTTAAGACGTACACGCCACAACAATTCTTTTCGAGATACAAGGTGTAGTTTTGGAGATACAAGCTAATTTTGTACTATGCGTTATTTCTTCTCGTAAAGAGTTTCCAATGCGTACGTATATGTCTTTACTCTGCAAAGCTGTATTTCCTTATGAAGTGGTATTCTTACATATCCTTTCGAGAGAAAACTGTCCTGTGCCTTCTCTTTTGAGGCTACACACTTAGACATACACGCAACATGAAAGCTTTTCGACTTACAACGTGTTGTTTAGGAAAAACAAGATAATTTCGCACGATGCGGGATTTCCTTAAAACGTGATTTTCTGAAAAATTTTGACGAAAGAAAATTCTCCTTTTGGTTCTCTTTAGATGCTACATGTTAAGACGTACACGCCACAACAATTCTTTTCGAGATACAACGTGTAGTTTTGGAGATACAAGCTAATTTTGTACTATGCGTTATTTCTTCTCGTAAAGTTTCCAATGCGTACGTATATGTCTTTACTCTGCAAAGCTGTATTTCCTTATGAAGTGGTATTCTTACATATCCTTTCGAGAGAAAACTGTCCTGTGCCTTCTCTTTTGAGGCTACACACTTAGACATACACGCAACATGAAAGCTTTTCGACTTACAACGTGTTGTTTAGGAAAAACAAGATAATTTCGCACGATGCGGGATTTCCTTAAAACGTGATTTTCTGAAAAATTTTGACGAAAGAAAATTCTCCTTTTGGTTCTCTTTAGATGCTACATGTTAAGACGTACACGCCACAACAATTCTTTTCGAGATACAACGTGTAGTTTTGGAGATACAAGCTAATTTTGTACTATGCGTTATTTCTTCTCGTAAAGAGTTTCCAATGCGTACGTATATGTCTTTACTCTGCAAAGCTGTATTTCCTTATGAAGTGGTATTCTTACATATCCTTTCGAGAGAAAACTGTCCTGTGCCTTCTCTTTTGAGGCTACACACTTAGACATACACGCAACATGAAAGCTTTTCGACTTACAACGTGTTGTTTAGGAAAAACAAGATAATTTCGCACGATGCGGGATTTCCTTAAAACGTGATTTTCTGAAAAATTTTGACGAAAGAAAATTCTCCTTTTGGTTCTCTTTAGATGCTACATGTTAAGACGTACACGCCACAACAATTCTTTTCGAGATACAACGTGTAGTTTTGGAGATACAAGCTAATTTTGTACTATGCGTTATTTCTTCTCGTAAAGAGTTTCCAATGCGTACGTATATGTCTTTACTCTGCAAAACTGTATTTCCTTATGAAGTGGTATTCTTACATATCCTTTCGAGAGAAAACTGTCCTGTGCCTTCTCTTTTGAGGCTACACACTTAGACATACACGCAACATGAAAGCTTTTCGACTTACAACGTGTTGTTTAGGAAAAACAAGATAATTTCGCACGATGCGGGATTTCCTTAAAACGTGATTTTCTGAAAAATTTTGACGAAAGAAAATTCTCCTTTTGGTTCTCTTTAGATGCTACATGTTAAGACGTACACGCCACAACAATTCTTTTCGAGATACAACGTGTAGTTTTGGAGATACAAGCTAATTTTGTACTATGCGTTATTTCTTCTCGTAAAGAGTTTCCAATGCGTACGTATATGTCTTTACTCTGCAAAACTGTATTTCCTTATGAAGTGGTATTCTTACATATCCTTTCGAGAGAAAACTGTCCTGTGCCTTCTCTTTTGAGGCTACACACTTAGACATACACGCAACATGAAAGCTTTTCGACTTACAACGTGTTGTTTAGGAAAAACAAGATAATTTCGCACGATGCGGGATTTCCTTAAAACGTGATTTTCTGAAAAATTTTGACGAAAGAAAATTCTCCTTTTGGTTCTCTTTAGATTCTACATGTTAAGACGTACACGCCACAGCAATTCTTTTCGAGATACAACGTGTAGTTTTGGAGATACAAGCTAATTTTGTACTATGCGTTATTTCTTCTCGTAAAGAGTTTCCAATGCGTACGTATATGTCTTTACTCTGCAAAACTGTATTTCCTTATGAAGTGTTATTCTTACATATCCTTTCGAGAGAAAACTGTCCTGTGCCTTCTCTTTTGAGGCTACACACTTAGACATACACGCAACATGAAAGCTTTTCGACTTACAACGTGTTGTTTAGGAAAAACAAGATAATTTCGCACGATGCGGGATTTCCTTAAAACGTGATTTTCTGAAAAATTTTGACGAAAGAAAATTCTCCTTTTGGTTCTCTTTAGATGCTACATGTTAAGACGTACACGCCACAACAATTCTTTTCGAGATACAACGTGTAGTTTTGGAGATACAAGCTAATTTTGTACTATGCGTTATTTCTTCTCGTAAAGAGTTTCCAATGCGTACGTATATGTCTTTACTCTGCAAAGCTGTATTTCCTTATGAAGTGGTATTCTTACATATCCTTTCGAGAGAAAACTGTCCTGTGCCTTCTCTTTTGAGGCTACACACTTAGACATACACGCAACATGAAAGCTTTTCGACTTACAACGTGTTGTTTAGGAAAAACAAGATAATTTCGCACGATGCGGGATTTCCTTAAAACGTGATTTTCTGAAAAATTTTGACGAAAGAAAATTCTCCTTTTGGTTCTCTTTAGATGCTACATGTTAAGACGTACACGCCACAACAATTCTTTTCGAGATACAACGTGTAGTTTTGGAGATACAAGCTAATTTTGTACTATGCGTTATTTCTTCTCGTAAAGAGTTTCCAATGCGTACGTATATGTCTTTACTCTGCAAAGCTGTATTTCCTTATGAAGTGGTATTCTTACATATCCTTTCGAGAGAAAACTGTCCTGTGCCTTCTCTTTTGAGGCTACACACTTAGACATACACGCAACATGAAAGCTTTTCGACTTACAACGTGTTGTTTAGGAAAAACAAGATAATTTCGCACGATGCGGGATTTCCTTAAAACGTGATTTTCTGAAAAATTTTGACGAAAGAAAATTCTCCTTTTGGTTCTCTTTAGATGCTACATGTTAAGACGTACACGCCACAACAATTCTTTTCGAGATACAACGTGTAGTTTTGGAGATACAAGCTAATTTTTTACTATGCGTTATTTCTTCTCGTAAAGAGTTTCCAATGCGTACGTATATGTCTTTACTCTGCAAAGCTGTATTTCCTTATGAAGTGGTATTCTTACATATCCTTTCGAGAGAAAACTGTCCTGTGCCTTCTCTTTTGAGGCTACACACTTAGACATACACGCAACATGAAAGCTTTTCGACTTACAACGTGTTGTTTAGGAAAAACAAGATAATTTCGCACGATGCGGGATTTCCTTAAAACGTGATTTTCTGAAAAATTTTGACGAAAGAAAATTCTCCTTTTGGTTCTCTTTAGATGCTACATGTTAAGACGTACACGCCACAACAATTCTTTTCGAGATACAACGTGTAGTTTTGGAGATACAAGCTAATTTTGTACTATGCGTTATTTCTTCTCGTAAAGAGTTTCCAATGCGTACGTATATGTCTTTACTCTGCAAAACTGTATTTCCTTATGAAGTGGTATTCTTACATATCCTTTCGAGAGAAAACTGTCCTGTGCCTTCTCTTTTGAGGCTACACACTTAGACATACACGCAACATGAAAGCTTTTCGACTTACAACGTGTTGTTTAGGAAAAACAAGATAATTTCGCACGATGCGGGATTTCCTTAAAACGTGATTTTCTGAAAAATTTTGACGAAAGAAAATTCTCCTTTTGGTTCTCTTTAGATGCTACATGTTAAGACGTACACGCCACAACAATTCTTTTCGAGATACAACGTGTAGTTTTGGAGATACAAGCTAATTTTGTACTATGCGTTATTTCTTCTCGTAAAGAGTTTCCAATGCGTACGTATATGTCTTTACTCTGCAAAACTGTATTTCCTTATGAAGTGGTATTCTTACATATCCTTTCGAGAGAAAACTGTCCTGTGCCTTCTCTTTTGAGGCTACACACTTAGACATACACGCAACATGAAAGCTTTTCGACTTACAACGTGTTGTTTAGGAAAAACAAGATAATTTCGCACGATGCGGGATTTCCTTAAAACGTGATTTTCTGAAAAATTTTGACGAAAGAAAATTCTCCTTTTGGTTCTCTTTAGATGCTACATGTTAAGACGTACACGCCACAACAATTCTTTTCGAGATACAACGTGTAGTTTTGGAGATACAAGCTAATTTTGTACTATGCGTTATTTCTTCTCGTAAAGAGTTTCCAATGCGTACGTATATGTCTTTACTCTCAAAGCTGTATTTCCTTATGAAGTGGTATTCTTACATATCCTTTCGAGAGAAAACTGTCCTGTGCCTTCTCTTTTGAGGCTACACACTTAGACATACACGCAACATGAAAGCTTTTCGACTTACAACGTGTTGTTTAGGAAAAACAAGATAATTTCGCACGATGCGGGATTTCCTTAAAACGTGATTTTCTGAAAAATTTTGACGAAAGAAAATTCTCCTTTTGGTTCTCTTTAGATGCTACATGTTAAGACGTACACGCCACAACAATTCTTTTCGAGATACAACGTGTAGTTTTGGAGATACAAGCTAATTTTGTACTATGCGTTATTTCTTCTCGTAAAGAGTTTCCAATGCGTACGTATATGTCTTTACTCTGCAAAGCTGTATTTCCTTATGAAGTGGTATTCTTACATATCCTTTCGAGAGAAAACTGTCCTGTGCCTTCTCTTTTGAGGCTACACACTTAGACATACACGCAACATGAAAGCTTTTCGACTTACAACGTGTTGTTTAGGAAAAACAAGATAATTTCGCACGATGCGGGATTTCCTTAAAACGTGATTTTCTGAAAAATTTTGACGAAAGAAAATTCTCCTTTTGGTTCTCTTTAGATGCTACATGTTAAGACGTACACGCCACAACAATTCTTTTCGAGATACAACGTGTAGTTTTGGAGATACAAGCTAATTTTGTACTATGCGTTATTTCTTCTCGTAAAGAGTTTCCAATGCGTACGTATATGTCTTTACTCTGCAAAGCTGTATTTCCTTATGAAGTGGTATTCTTACATATCCTTTCGAGAGAAAACTGTCCTGTGCCTTCTCTTTTGAGGCTACACACTTAGACATACACGCAACATGAAAGCTTTTCGACTTACAACGTGTTGTTTAGGAAAAACAAGATAATTTCGCACGATGCGGGATTTCCTTAAAACGTGATTTTCTGAAAAATTTTGACGAAAGAAAATTCTCCTTTTGGTTCTCTTTAGATGCTACATGTTAAGACGTACACGCCACAACAATTCTTTTCGAGATACAACGTGTAGTTTTGGAGATACAAGCTAATTTTGTACTATGCGTTATTTCTTCTCGTAAAGAGTTTCCAATGCGTACGTATATGTCTTTACTCTGCAAAACTGTATTTCCTTATGAAGTGGTATTCTTACATATCCTTTCGAGAGAAAACTGTCCTGTGCCTTCTCTTTTGAGGCTACACACTTAGACATACACGCAACATGAAAGCTTTTCGACTTACAACGTGTTGTTTAGGAAAAACAAGATAATTTCGCACGATGCGGGATTTCCTTAAAACGTGATTTTCTGAAAAATTTTGACGAAAGAAAATTCTCCTTTTGGTTCTCTTTAGATGCTACATGTTAAGACGTACACGCCACAACAATTCTTTTCGAGATACAGCGTGTAGTTTTGGAGATACAAGCTAATTTTGTACTATGCGTTATTTCTTCTCGTAAAGAGTTTCCAATGCGTACGTATATGTCTTTACTCTGCAAAACTGTATTTCCTTATGAAGTGGTATTCTTACATATCCTTTCGAGAGAAAACTGTCCTGTGCCTTCTCTTTTGAGGCTACACACTTAGACATACACGCAACATGAAAGCTTTTCGACTTACAACGTGTTGTTTAGGAAAAACAAGATAATTTCGCACGATGCGGGATTTCCTTAAAACGTGATTTTCTGAAAAATTTTGACGAAAGAAAATTCTCCTTTTGGTTCTCTTTAGATTCTACATGTTAAGACGTACACGCCACAGCAATTCTTTTCGAGATACAACGTGTAGTTTTGGAGATACAAGCTAATTTTGTACTATGCGTTATTTCTTCTCGTAAAGAGTTTCCAATGCGTACGTATATGTCTTTACTCTGCAAAACTGTATTTCCTTATGAAGTGTTATTCTTACATATCCTTTCGAGAGAAAACTGTCCTGTGCCTTCTCTTTTGAGGCTACACACTTAGACATACACGCAACATGAAAGCTTTTCGACTTACAACGTGTTGTTTAGGAAAAACAAGATAATTTCGCACGATGCGGGATTTCCTTAAAACGTGATTTTCTGAAAAATTTTGACGAAAGAAAATTCTCCTTTTGGTTCTCTTTAGATTCTACATGTTAAGACGTACACGCCACAGCAATTCTTTTCGAGATACAACGTGTAGTTTTGGAGATACAAGCTAATTTTGTACTATGCGTTATTTCTTCTCGTAAAGAGTTTCCAATGCGTACGTATATGTCTTTACTCTGCAAAACTGTATTTCCTTATGAAGTGTTATTCTTACATATCCTTTCGAGAGAAAACTGTCCTGTGCCTTCTCTTTTGAGGCTACACACTTAGACATACACGCAACATGAAAGCTTTTCGACTTACAACGTGTTGTTTAGGAAAAACAAGATAATTTCGCACGATGCGGGATTTCCTTAAAACGTGATTTTCTGAAAAATTTTGACGAAAGAAAATTCTCCTTTTGGTTCTCTTTAGATGCTACATGTTAAGACGTACACGCCACAACAATTCTTTTCGAGATACAACGTGTAGTTTTGGAGATACAAGCTAATTTTGTACTATGCGTTATTTCTTCTCGTAAAGAGTTTCCAATGCGTACGTATATGTCTTTACTCTGCAAAGCTGTATTTCCTTATGAAGTGGTATTCTTACATATCCTTTCGAGAGAAAACTGTCCTGTGCCTTCTCTTTTGAGGCTACACACTTAGACATACACGCAACATGAAAGCTTTTCGACTTACAACGTGTTGTTTAGGAAAAACAAGATAATTTCGCACGATGCGGGATTTCCTTAAAACGTGATTTTCTGAAAAATTTTGACGAAAGAAAATTCTCCTTTTGGTTCTCTTTAGATGCTACATGTTAAGACGTACACGCCACAACAATTCTTTTCGAGATACAACGTGTAGTTTTGGAGATACAAGCTAATTTTGTACTATGCGTTATTTCTTCTCGTAAAGAGTTTCCAATGCGTACGTATATGTCTTTACTCTGCAAAGCTGTATTTCCTTATGAAGTGGTATTCTTACATATCCTTTCGAGAGAAAACTGTCCTGTGCCTTCTCTTTTGAGGCTACACACTTAGACATACACGCAACATGAAAGCTTTTCGACTTACAACGTGTTGTTTAGGAAAAACAAGATAATTTCGCACGATGCGGGATTTCCTTAAAACGTGATTTTCTGAAAAATTTTGACGAAAGAAAATTCTCCTTTTGGTTCTCTTTAGATGCTACATGTTAAGACGTACACGCCACAACAATTCTTTTCGAGATACAACGTGTAGTTTTGGAGATACAAGCTAATTTTGTACTATGCGTTATTTCTTCTCGTAAAGAGTTTCCAATGCGTACGTATATGTCTTTACTCTGCAAAGCTGTATTTCCTTATGAAGTGGTATTCTTACATATCCTTTCGAGAGAAAACTGTCCTGTGCCTTCTCTTTTGAGGCTACACACTTAGACATACACGCAACATGAAAGCTTTTCGACTTACAACGTGTTGTTTAGGAAAAACAAGATAATTTCGCACGATGCGGGATTTCCTTAAAACGTGATTTTCTGAAAAATTTTGACGAAAGAAAATTCTCCTTTTGGTTCTCTTTAGATGCTACATGTTAAGACGTACACGCCACAACAATTCTTTTCGAGATACAACGTGTAGTTTTGGAGATACAAGCTAATTTTGTACTATGCGTTATTTCTTCTCGTAAAGAGTTTCCAATGCGTACGTATATGTCTTTACTCTGCAAAACTGTATTTCCTTATGAAGTGGTATTCTTACATATCCTTTCGAGAGAAAACTGTCCTGTGCCTTCTCTTTTGAGGCTACACACTTAGACATACACGCAACATGAAAGCTTTTCGACTTACAACGTGTTGTTTAGGAAAAACAAGATAATTTCGCACGATGCGGGATTTCCTTAAAACGTGATTTTCTGAAAAATTTTGACGAAAGAAAATTCTCCTTTTGGTTCTCTTTAGATGCTACATGTTAAGACGTACACGCCACAACAATTCTTTTCGAGATACAGCGTGTAGTTTTGGAGATACAAGCTAATTTTGTACTATGCGTTATTTCTTCTCGTAAAGAGTTTCCAATGCGTACGTATATGTCTTTACTCTGCAAAACTGTATTTCCTTATGAAGTGGTATTCTTACATATCCTTTCGAGAGAAAACTGTCCTGTGCCTTCTCTTTTGAGGCTACACACTTAGACATACACGCAACATGAAAGCTTTTCGACTTACAACGTGTTGTTTAGGAAAAACAAGATAATTTCGCACGATGCGGGATTTCCTTAAAACGTGATTTTCTGAAAAATTTTGACGAAAGAAAATTCTCCTTTTGGTTCTCTTAAATTCTACATGTTAAGACGTACACGCCACAGCAATTCTTTTCGAGATACAACGTGTAGTTTTGGAGATACAAGCTAATTTTGTACTATGCGTTATTTCTTCTCGTAAAGAGTTTCCAATGCGTACGTATATGTCTTTACTCTGCAAAACTGTATTTCCTTATGAAGTGTTATTCTTACATATCCTTTCGAGAGAAAACTGTCCTGTGCCTTCTCTTTTGAGGCTACACACTTAGACATACACGCAACATGAAAGCTTTTCGACTTACAACGTGTTGTTTAGGAAAAACAAGATAATTTCGCACGATGCGGGATTTCCTTAAAACGTGATTTTCTGAAAAATTTTGACGAAAGAAAATTCTCCTTTTGGTTCTCTTTAGATGCTACATGTTAAGACGTACACGCCACAACAATTCTTTTCGAGATACAACGTGTAGTTTTGGAGATACAAGCTAATTTTGTACTATGCGTTATTTCTTCTCGTAAAGAGTTTCCAATGCGTACGTATATGTCTTTACTCTGCAAAGCTGTATTTCCTTATGAAGTGGTATTCTTACATATCCTTTCGAGAGAAAACTGTCCTGTGCCTTCTCTTTTGAGGCTACACACTTAGACATACACGCAACATGAAAGCTTTTCGACTTACAACGTGTTGTTTAGGAAAAACAAGATAATTTCGCACGATGCGGGATTTCCTTAAAACGTGATTTTCTGAAAAATTTTGACGAAAGAAAATTCTCCTTTTGGTTCTATTTAGATGCTACATGTTAAGACGTACACGCCACAACAATTCTTTTCGAGATACAACGTGTAGTTTTGGAGATACAAGCTAATTTTGTACTATGCGTTATTTCTTCTCGTAAAGAGTTTCCAATGCGTACGTATATGTCTTTACTCTGCAAAACTGTATTTCCTTATGAAGTGGTATTCTTACATATCCTTTCGAGAGAAAACTGTCCTGTGCCTTCTCTTTTGAGGCTACACACTTAGACATACACGCAACATGAAAGCTTTTCGACTTACAACGTGTTGTTTAGGAAAAACAAGATAATTTCGCACGATGCGGGATTTCCTTAAAACGTGATTTTCTGAAAAATTTTGACGAAAGAAAATTCGCCTTTTGGTTCTCTTTAGATGCTACATGTTAAGACGTACACGCCACAACAATTCTTTTCGAGATACAACGTGTAGTTTTGGAGATACAAGCTAATTTTGTACTATGCGTTATTTCTTCTCGTAAAGAGTTTCCAATGCGTACGTATATGTCTTTACTCTGCAAAACTGTATTTCCTTATGAAGTGGTATTCTTACATATCCTTTTGAGAGAAAACTGCCCTGTGCCTTCTCTTTTGAGGCTACACACTTAGACATACACGCAACATGAAAGCTTTTCGACTTACAACGTGTTGTTTAGGAAAAACAAGATAATTTCGCACGATGCGGGATTTCCTTAAAACGTGATTTTCTGAAAAATTTTGACGAAAGAAAATTCTCCTTTTGGTTCTCTTTAGATTCTACATGTTAAGACGTACACGCCACAGCAATTCTTTTCGAGATACAACGTGTAGTTTTGGAGATACAAGCTAATTTTGTACTATGCGTTATTTCTTCTCGTAAAGAGTTTCCAATGCGTACGTATATGTCTTTACTCTGCAAAACTGTATTTCCTTATGAAGTGTTATTCTTACATATCCTTTCGAGAGAAAACTGTCCTGTGCCTTCTCTTTTGAGGCTACACACTTAGACATACACGCAACATGAAAGCTTTTCGACTTACAACGTGTTGTTTAGGAAAAACAAGATAATTTCGCACGATGCGGGATTTCCTTAAAACGTGATTTTCTGAAAAATTTTGACGAAAGAAAATTCTCCTTTTGGTTCTCTTTAGATGCTACATGTTAAGACGTACACGCCACAACAATTCTTTTCGAGATACAACGTGTAGTTTTGGAGATACAAGCTAATTTTGTACTATGCGTTATTTCTTCTCGTAAAGAGTTTCCAATGCGTACGTATATGTCTTTACTCTGCAAAGCTGTATTTCCTTATGAAGTGGTATTCTTACATATCCTTTCGAGAGAAAACTGTCCTGTGCCTTCTCTTTTGAGGCTACACACTTAGACATACACGCAACATGAAAGCTTTTCGACTTACAACGTGTTGTTTAGGAAAAACAAGATAATTTCGCACGATGCGGGATTTCCTTAAAACGTGATTTTCTGAAAAATTTTGACGAAAGAAAATTCTCCTTTTGGTTCTCTTTAGATGCTACATGTTAAGACGTACACGCCACAACAATTCTTTTCGAGATACAACGTGTAGTTTTGGAGATACAAGCTAATTTTGTACTATGCGTTATTTCTTCTCGTAAAGAGTTTCCAATGCGTACGTATATGTCTTTACTCTGCAAAACTGTATTTCCTTATGAAGTGGTATTCTTACATATCCTTTCGAGAGAAAACTGTCCTGTGCCTTCTCTTTTGAGGCTACACACTTAGACATACACGCAACATGAAAGCTTTTCGACTTACAACGTGTTGTTTAGGAAAAACAAGATAATTTCGCACGATGCGGGATTTCCTTAAAACGTGATTTTCTGAAAAATTTTGACGAAAGAAAATTCTCCTTTTGGTTCTCTTTAGATGCTACATGTTAAGACGTACACGCCACAACAATTCTTTTCGAGATACAACGTGTAGTTTTGGAGATACAAGCTAATTTTGTACTATGCGTTATTTCTTCTTGTAAAGAGTTTCCAATGCGTACGTATATGTCTTTACTCTGCAAAACTGTATTTCCTTATGAAGTGGTATTCTTACATATCCTTTCGAGAGAAAACTGCCCTGTGCCTTCTCTTTTGAGGCTACACACTTAGACATACACGCAACATGAAAGCTTTTCGACTTACAACGTGTTGTTTAGGAAAAACAAGATAATTTCGCACGATGCGGGATTTCCTTAAAACGTGATTTTCTGAAAAATTTTGACGAAAGAAAATTCTCCTTTTGGTTCTCTTTAGATTCTACATGTTAAGACGTACACGCCACAGCAATTCTTTTCGAGATACAACGTGTAGTTTTGGAGATACAAGCTAATTTTGTACTATGCGTTATTTCTTCTCGTAAAGAGTTTCCAATGCGTACGTATATGTCTTTACTCTGCAAAACTGTATTTCCTTATGAAGTGTTATTCTTACATATCCTTTCGAGAGAAAACTGTCCTGTGCCTTCTCTTTTGAGGCTACACACTTAGACATACACGCAACATGAAAGCTTTTCGACTTACAACGTGTTGTTTAGGAAAAACAAGATAATTTCGCACGATGCGGGATTTCCTTAAAACGTGATTTTCTGAAAAATTTTGACGAAAGAAAATTCTCCTTTTGGTTCTCTTTGGATGCTACATGTTAAGACGTACACGCCACAACAATTCTTTTCGAGATACAACGTGTAGTTTTGGAGATACAAGCTAATTTTGTACTATGCGTTATTTCTTCTCGTAAAGAGTTTCCAATGCGTACGTATATGTCTTTACTCTGCAAAGCTGTATTTCCTTATGAAGTGGTATTCTTACATATCCTTTCGAGAGAAAACTGTCCTGTGCCTTCTCTTTTGAGGCTACACACTTAGACATACACGCAACATGAAAGCTTTTCGACTTACAACGTGTTGTTTAGGAAAAACAAGATAATTTCGCACGATGCGGGATTTCCTTAAAACGTGATTTTCTGAAAAATTTTGACGAAAGAAAATTCTCCTTTTGGTTCTCTTTAGATGCTACATGTTAAGACGTACACGCCACAACAATTCATTTCGAGATACAACGTGTAGTTTTGGAGATACAAGCTAATTTTGTACTATGCGTTATTTCTTCTCGTAAAGAGTTTCCAATGCGTACGTATATGTCTTTACTCTGCAAAACTGTATTTCCTTATGAAGTGGTATTCTTACATATCCTTTCGAGAGAAAACTGTCCTGTGCCTTCTCTTTTGAGGCTACACACTTAGACATACACGCAACATGAAAGCTTTTCGACTTACAACGTGTTGTTTAGGAATAACAAGATAATTTCGCACGATTTGGGATTTCCTTAAAACGTGATTTTCTGAAAAATTTTGACGAAAGAAAATTCTCCTTTTGGTTCTCTTTAGATGCTACATTTTAAGACGTACACGCCACAACAATTCTTTTCGAGATACAACGTGTAGTTTTGGAGATACAAGCTAATTTTGTACTATGCGTTATTTCTTCTCGTAAAGAGTTTCCAGTGCGTACGTATATGTCTTTACTCTGCAAAACTGTATTTCCTTATGAAGTGGTATTCTTACATATCCTTTCGAGAGAAAACTGTCCTGTGCCTTCTCTTTTGAGGCTACACACTTAGACATACACGCAACATGAAAGCTTTTCGACTTACAACGTGTTGTTTAGGAAAAACAAGATAATTTCGCACGATGCGGGATTTCCTTAAAACGTGATTTTCTGAAAAATTTTGACGAAAGAAAATTCTCCTTTTGATTCTCTTTAGATGCTACATGTTAAGACGTACACGCCACAACAATTCTTTTCGAGATACAACGTGTAGTTTTGGAGATACAAGCTAATTTTGTACTATGCGTTATTTCTTCTCGTAAAGAGTTTCCAATGCGTACGTATATGTCTTTACTCTGCAAAACTGTATTTCCTTATGAAGTGGTATTCTTACATATCCTTTCGAGAGAAAACTGTCCTGTGCCTTCTCTTTTGAGGCTACACACTTAGACATACACGCATCATGAAAGCTTTTCGACTTACAACGTGTTGTTTAGGAAAAACAAGATAATTTCGCACGATGCGGGATTTCCTTAAAACGTGATTTTCTGAAATATTTTGACGAAAGAAAATTCTCCTTTTGGTTCTCTTTAGATGCTACATGTTAAGACGTACACGCCACAGCAATTCTTTTCGAGATACAACGTGTAGTTTTGGAGATACAAGCTAATTTTGTACTATGCGTTATTTCTTCACGTAAAGAGTTTCCAATGCGTACGTATATGTCTTTACTCTGCAAAACTGTATTTCCTTATGAAGTGGTATTCTTACATATCCTTTCGAGAGAAAACTGTCCTGTGCCTTCTCTTTTGAGGCTACACACTTAGACATACACGCAACATGAAAGCTTTTCGACTTACAACGTGTTGTTTAGGAAAAACAAGATAATTTCGCACGATGCGGGATTTCCTTAAAACGTGATTTTCTGAAAAATTTTGACGAAAGAAAATTCTCCTTTTGGTTCTCTTTAGATGCTACATGTTAAGACGTACACGCCACAACAATTCTTTTCGAGATACAACGTGTAGTTTTGGAGATACAAGCTAATTTTGTACTATGCGTTATTTCTTCTCTTAAAGAGTTTCCAATGCGTACGTATATGTCTTTACTCTGCAAAACTGTATTTCCTTATGAAGTGGTATTCTTACATATCCTTTCGAGAGAAAACTGCCCTGTGCCTTCTCTTTTGAGGCTACACACTTAGACATACACGCAACATGAAAGCTTTTCGACTTACAACGTGTTGTTTAGGAAAAACAAGATAATTTCGCACGATGCGGGATTTCCTTAAAACGTGATTTTCTGAAAAATTTTGACGAAAGAAAATTCTCCTTTTGGTTCTCTTTAGATTCTACATGTTAAGACGTACACGCCACAGCAATTCTTTTCGAGATACAACGTGTAGTTTTGGAGATACAAGCTAATTTTGTACTATGCGTTATTTCTTCTCGTAAAGAGTTTCCAATGCGTACGTATATGTCTTTACTCTGCAAAACTGTATTTCCTTATGAAGTGTTATTCTTACATATCCTTTCGAGAGAAAACTGTCCTGTGCCTTCTCTTTTGAGGCTATACACTTAGACATACACGCAACATGAAAGCTTTTCGACTTACAACGTGTTGTTTAGGAAAAACAAGATAATTTCGCACGATGCGGGATTTCCTTAAAACGTGATTTTCTGAAAAATTTTGACGAAAGAAAATTCTCCTTTTGGTTCTCTTTAGATGCTACATGTTAAGACGTACACGCCACAACAATTCTTTTCGAGATACAACGTGTAGTTTTGGAGATACAAGCTAATTTTGTACTATGCGTTATTTCTTCTCGTAAAGAGTTTCCAATGCGTACGTATATGTCTTTACTCTGCAAAGCTGTATTTCCTTATGAAGTGGTATTCTTACATATCCTTTCGAGAGAAAACTGTCCTGTGCCTTCTCTTTTGAGGCTACACACTTAGACATACACGCAACATGAAAGCTTTTCGACTTACAACGTGTTGTTTAGGAAAAACAAGATAATTTCGCACGATGCGGGATTTCCTTAAAACGTGATTTTCTGAAAAATTTTGACGAAAGAAAATTCTCCTTTTGGTTCTCTTTAGATGCTACATGTTAAGACGTACACGCCACAACAATTCTTTTCGAGATACAACGTGTAGTTTTGGAGATACAAGCTAATTTTGTACTATGCGTTATTTCTTCTCGTAAAGAGTTTCCAATGCGTACGTATATGTCTTTACTCTGCAAAACTGTATTTCCTTATGAAGTGGTATTCTTACATATCCTTTCGAGAGAAAACTGTCCTGTGCCTTCTCTTTTGAGGCTACACACTTAGACATACACGCAACATGAAAGCTTTTCGACTTACAACGTGTTGTTTAGGAAAAACAAGATAATTTCGCACGATGCGGGATTTCCTTAAAACGTGATTTTCTGAAAAATTTTGACGAAAGAAAATTCTCCTTTTGGTTCTCTTTAGATGCTACATGTTAAGACGTACACGCCACAACAATTCTTTTCGAGATACAACGTGTAGTTTTGGAGATACAAGCTAATTTTGTACTATGCGTTATTTCTTCTCGTAAAGAGTTTCCAATGCGTACGTATATGTCTTTACTCTGCAAAACTGTATTTCCTTATGAAGTGGTATTCTTACATATCCTTTCGAGAGAAAACTGCCCTGTGCCTTCTCTTTTGAGGCTACACACTTAGACATACACGCAACATGAAAGCTTTTCGACTTACAACGTGTTGTTTAGGAAAAACAAGATAATATCGCACGATGCGGGATTTCCTTAAAACGTGATTTTCTGAAAAATTTTGACGAAAGAAAATTCTCCTTTTGGTTCTCTTTAGATTCTACATGTTAAGACGTACACGCCACAGCAATTCTTTTCGAGATACAACGTGTAGTTTTGGAGATACAAGCTAATTTTGTACTATGCGTTATTTCTTCTCGTAAAGAGTTTCCAATGCGTACGTATATGTCTTTACTCTGCAAAACTGTATTTCCTTATGAAGTGTTATTCTTACATATCCTTTCGAGAGAAAACTGTCCTGTGCCTTCTCTTTTGAGGCTACACACTTAGACATACACGCAACATGAAAGCTTTTCGACTTACAACGTGTTGTTTAGGAAAAACAAGATAATTTCGCACGATGCGGGATTTCCTTAAAACGTGATTTTCTGAAAAATTTTGACGAAAGAAAATTCTCCTTTTGGTTCTCTTTAGATGCTACATGTTAAGACGTACACGCCACAACAATTCTTTTCGAGATACAACGTGTAGTTTTGGAGATACAAGCTAATTTTGTACTATGCGTTATTTCTTCTCGTAAAGAGTTTCCAATGCGTACGTATATGTCTTTACTCTGCAAAGCTGTATTTCCTTATGAAGTGGTATTCTTACATATCCTTTCGAGAGAAAACTGTCCTGTGCCTTCTCTTTTGAGGCTACACACTTAGACATACACGCAACATGAAAGCTTTTCGACTTACAACGTGTTGTTTAGGAAAAACAAGATAATTTCGCACGATGCGGGATTTCCTTAAAACGTGATTTTCTGAAAAATTTTGACGAAAGAAAATTCTCCTTTTGGTTCTCTTTAGATGCTACATGTTAAGACGTACACGCCACAACAATTCTTTTCGAGATACAACGTGTAGTTTTGGAGATACAAGCTAATTTTGTACTATGCGTTATTTCTTCTCGTAAAGAGTTTCCAATGCGTACGTATATGTCTTTACTCTGCAAAACTGTATTTCCTTATGAAGTGGTATTCTTACATATCCTTTCGAGAGAAAACTGTCCTGTGCCTTCTCTTTTGAGGCTACACACTTAGACATACACGCAACATGAAAGCTTTTCGACTTACAACGTGTTGTTTAGGAAAAACAAGATAATTTCGCACGATGCGGGATTTCCTTAAAACGTGATTTTCTGAAAAATTTTGACGAAAGAAAATTCTCCTTTTGGTTCTCTTTAGATGCTACATGTTAAGACGTACACGCCACAACAATTCTTTTCGAGATACAACGTGTAGTTTTGGAGATACAAGCTAATTTTGTACTATGCGTTATTTCTTCTCGTAAAGAGTTTCCAATGCGTACGTATATGTCTTTACTCTGCAAAACTGTATTTCCTTATGAAGTGGTATTCTTACATATCCTTTCGAGAGAAAACTGCCCTGTGCCTTCTCTTTTGAGGCTACACACTTAGACATACACGCAACATGAAAGCTTTTCGACTTACAACGTGTTGTTTAGGAAAAACAAGATAATTTCGCACGATGCGGGATTTCCTTAAAACGTGATTTTCTGAAAAATTTTGACGAAAGAAAATTCTCCTTTTGGTTCTCTTTAGATGCTACATGTTAAGACGTACACGCCACAACAATTCATTTCGAGATACAACGTGTAGTTTTGGAGATACAAGCTAATTTTGTACTATGCGTTATTTCTTCTCGTAAAGAGTTTCCAATGCGTACGTATATGTCTTTACTCTGCAAAACTGTATTTCCTTATGAAGTGGTATTCTTACATATCCTTTCGAGAGAAAACTGTCCTGTGCCTTCTCTTTTGAGGCTACACACTTAGACATACACGCAACATGAAAGCTTTTCGACTTACAACGTGTTGTTTAGGAAAAACAAGATAATTTCGCACGATGCGGGATTTCCTTAAAACGTGATTTTCTGAAAAATTTTGACGAAAGAAAATTCTCCTTTTGGTTCTCTTTAGATGCTACATGTTAAGACGTACACGCCACAACAATTCTTTTCGAGATACAACGTGTAGTTTTGGAGATACAAGCTAATTTTGTACTATGCGTTATTTCTTCTCGTAAATAGTTTCCAGTGCGTATGTATATGTCTTTACTCTGCAAAACTGTATTTCCTTATGAAGTGGTATTCTTACATATCCTTTCGAGAGAAAACTGTCCTGTGCATTCTCTTTTGAGGCTACACACTTAGACATACACGCAACATGAAAGCTTTTCGACTTACAACGTGTTGTTTAGGAAAAACAAGATAATTTCGCACGATGCGGGATTTCCTTAAAACGTGATTTTCTGAAAAATTTTGACGAAAGAAAATTCTCCTTTTGATTCTCTTTAGATGCTACATGTTAAGACGTACACGCCACAACAATTCTTTTCGAGATACAACGTGTAGTTTTGGAGATACAAGCTAATTTTGTACTATGCGTTATTTCTTCTCGTAAAGAGTTTCCAATGCGTACGTATATGTCTTTACTCTGCAAAACTGTATTTCCTTATGAAGTGGTATTCTTACATATCCTTTCGAGAGAAAACTGTCCTGTGCCTTCTCTTTTGAGGCTACACACTTAGACATACACGCATCATGAAAGCTTTTCGACTTACAACGTGTTGTTTAGGAAAAACAAGATAATTTCGCACGATGCGGGATTTCCTTAAAACGTGATTTTCTGAAAAATTTTGACGAAAGAAAATTCTCCTTTTGGTTCTCTTTAGATGCTACATGTTAAGACGTACACGCCACAGCAATTCTTTTCGAGATACAACGTGTAGTTTTGGAGATACAAGCTAATTTTGTACTATGCGTTATTTCTTCACGTAAAGAGTTTCCAATGCGTACGTATATGTCTTTACTCTGCAAAACTGTATTTCCTTATGAAGTGGTATTCTTACATATCCTTTCGAGAGAAAACTGTCCTGTGCCTTCTCTTTTGAGGCTACACACTTAGACATACACGCAACATGAAAGCTTTTCGACTTACAACGTGTTGTTTAGGAAAAACAAGATAATTTCGCACGATGCGGGATTTCCTTAAAACGTGATTTTCTGAAAAATTTTGACGAAAGAAAATTCTCCTTTTGGTTCTCTTTAGATGCTACATGTTAAGACGTACACGCCACAACAATTCTTTCCGAGATACAACGTGTAGTTTTGGAGATACAAGCTAATTTTGTACTATGCGTTATTTCTTCTCGTAAAGAGTTTCCAATGCGTACGTATATGTCTTTACTCTGCAAAACTGTATTTCCTTATGAAGTGGTATTCTTACATATCCTTTCGAGAGAAAACTGTCCTGTGCCTTCTCTTTTGAGGCTACACACTTAGACATACACGCAACATGAAAGCTTTTCGACTTACAACGTGTTGTTTAGGAAAAACAAGATAATTTCGCACGATGCGGGATTTCCTTAAAACGTGATTTTCTGAAAAATTTTGACGAAAGAAAATTCTCCTTTTGGTTCTCTTTAGATGCTACATGTTAAGACGTACACGCCACAACAATTCTTTTCGAGATACAACGTGTAGTTTTGGAGATACAAGCTAATTTTGTACTATGCGTTATTTCTTCTCGTAAAGAGTTTCCAATGCGTACGTATATGTCTTTACTCTGCAAAACTGTATTTCCTTATGAAGTGGTATTCTTACATATCCTTTCGAGAGAAAACTGTCCTGTGCCTTCTCTTTTGAGGCTACACACTTAGACATACACGCAACATGAAAGCTTTTTGACTTACAACGTGTTGTTTAGGAAAAACAAGATAATTTCGCACGATGCGGGATTTCCTTAAAACGTGATTTTCTGAAAAATTTTGACGAAAGAAAATTCTCCTTTTGGTTCTCTTTAGATTCTACATGTTAAGACGTACACGCCACAGCAATTCTTTTCGAGATACAACGTGTAGTTTTGGAGATACAAGCTAATTTTGTACTATGCGTTATTTCTTCTCGTAAAGAGTTTCCAATGCGTACGTATATGTCTTTACTCTGCAAAACTGTATTTCCTTATGAAGTGTTATTCTTACATATCCTTTCGAGAGAAAACTGTCCTGTGCCTTCTCTTTTGAGGCTACACACTTAGACATACACGCAACATGAAAGCTTTTCGACTTACAACGTGTTGTTTAGGAAAAACAAGATAATTTCGCACGATGCGGGATTTCCTTAAAACGTGATTTTCTGAAAAATTTTGACGAAAGAAAATTCTCCTTTTGGTTCTCTTTAGATGCTACATGTTAAGACGTACACGCCACAACAATTCTTTTCGAGATACAACGTGTAGTTTTGGAGATACAAGCTAATTTTGTACTATGCGTTATTTCTTCTCGTAAAGAGTTTCCAATGCGTACGTATATGTCTTTACTCTGCAAAGCTGTATTTCCTTATGAAGTGGTATTCTTACATATCCTTTCGAGAGAAAACTGTCCTGTGCCTTCTCTTTTGAGGCTACACACTTAGACATACACGCAACATGAAAGCTTTTCGACTTACAACGTGTTGTTTAGGAAAAACAAGATAATTTCGCACGATGCGGGATTTCCTTAAAACGTGATTTTCTGAAAAATTTTGACGAAAGAAAATTCTCCTTTTGATTCTCTTTAGATGCTACATGTTAAGACGTACACGCCACAACAATTCTTTTCGAGATACAACGTGTAGTTTTGGAGATACAAGCTAATTTTGTACTATGCGTTATTTCTTCTCGTAAAGAGTTTCCAATGCGTACGTATATGTCTTTACTCTGCAAAACTGTATTTCCTTATGAAGTGGTATTCTTACATATCCTTTCGAGAGAAAACTGTCCTGTGCCTTCTCTTTTGAGGCTACACACTTAGACATACACGCATCATGAAAGCTTTTCGACTTACAACGTGTTGTTTAGGAAAAACAAGATAATTTCGCACGATGCGGGATTTCCTTAAAACGTGATTTTCTGAAAAATTTTGACGAAAGAAAATTCTCCTTTTGGTTCTCTTTAGATGCTACATGTTAAGACGTACACGCCACAGCAATTCTTTTCGAGATACAACGTGTAGTTTTGGAGATACAAGCTAATTTTGTACTATGCGTTATTTCTTCACGTAAAGAGTTTCCAATGCGTACGTATATGTCTTTACTCTGCAAAACTGTATTTCCTTATGAAGTGGTATTCTTACATATCCTTTCGAGAGAAAACTGTCCTGTGCCTTCTCTTTTGAGGCTACACACTTAGACATACACGCAACATGAAAGCTTTTCGACTTACAACGTGTTGTTTAGGAAAAACAAGATAATTTCGCACGATGCGGGATTTCCTTAAAACGTGATTTTCTGAAAAATTTTGACGAAAGAAAATTCTCCTTTTGGTTCTCTTTAGATGCTACATGTTAAGACGTACACGCCACAACAATTCTTTCCGAGATACAACGTGTAGTTTTGGAGATACAAGCTAATTTTGTACTATGCGTTATTTCTTCTCGTAAAGAGTTTCCAATGCGTACGTATATGTCTTTACTCTGCAAAACTGTATTTCCTTATGAAGTGGTATTCTTACATATCCTTTCGAGAGAAAACTGTCCTGTGCCTTCTCTTTTGAGGCTACACACTTAGACATACACGCAACATGAAAGCTTTTCGACTTACAACGTGTTGTTTAGGAAAAACAAGATAATTTCGCACGATGCGGGATTTCCTTAAAACGTGATTTTCTGAAAAATTTTGACGAAAGAAAATTCTCCTTTTGGTTCTCTTTAGATGCTACATGTTAAGACGTACACGCCACAACAATTCTTTTCGAGATACAACGTGTAGTTTTGGAGATACAAGCTAATTTTGTACTATGCGTTATTTCTTCTCGTAAAGAGTTTCCAATGCGTACGTATATGTCTTTACTCTGCAAAACTGTATTTCCTTATGAAGTGGTATTCTTACATATCCTTTCGAGAGAAAACTGTCCTGTGCCTTCTCTTTTGAGGCTACACACTTAGACATACACGCAACATGAAAGCTTTTTGACTTACAACGTGTTGTTTAGGAAAAACAAGATAATTTCGCACGATGCGGGATTTCCTTAAAACGTGATTTTCTGAAAAATTTTGACGAAAGAAAATTCTCCTTTTGGTTCTCTTTAGATTCTACATGTTAAGACGTACACGCCACAGCAATTCTTTTCGAGATACAACGTGTAGTTTTGGAGATACAAGCTAATTTTGTACTATGCGTTATTTCTTCTCGTAAAGAGTTTCCAATGCGTACGTATATGTCTTTACTCTGCAAAACTGTATTTCCTTATGAAGTGTTATTCTTACATATCCTTTCGAGAGAAAACTGTCCTGTGCCTTCTCTTTTGAGGCTACACACTTAGACATACACGCAACATGAAAGCTTTTCGACTTACAACGTGTTGTTTAGGAAAAACAAGATAATTTCGCACGATGCGGGATTTCCTTAAAACGTGATTTTCTGAAAAATTTTGACGAAAGAAAATTCTCCTTTTGGTTCTCTTTAGATGCTACATGTTAAGACGTACACGCCACAACAATTCTTTTCGAGATACAACGTGTAGTTTTGGAGATACAAGCTAATTTTGTACTATGCGTTATTTCTTCTCGTAAAGAGTTTCCAATGCGTACGTATATGTCTTTACTCTGCAAAGCTGTATTTCCTTATGAAGTGGTATTCTTACATATCCTTTCGAGAGAAAACTGTCCTGTGCCTTCTCTTTTGAGGCTACACACTTAGACATACACGCAACATGAAAGCTTTTCGACTTACAACGTGTTGTTTAGGAAAAACAAGATAATTTCGCACGATGCGGGATTTCCTTAAAACGTGATTTTCTGAAAAATTTTGACGAAAGAAAATTCTCCTTTTGGTTCTCTTTAGATGCTACATGTTAAGACGTACACGCCACAACAATTCTTTTCGAGATACAACGTGTAGTTTTGGAGATACAAGCTAATTTTGTACTATGCGTTATTTCTTCTCGTAAATAGTTTCCAGTGCGTACGTATATGTCTTTACTCTGCAAAACTGTATTTCCTTATGAAGTGGTATTCTTACATATCCTTTCGAGAGAAAACTGTCCTGTGCATTCTCTTTTGAGGCTACACACTTAGACATACACGCAACATGAAAGCTTTTCGACTTACAACGTGTTGTTTAGGAAAAACAAGATAATTTCGCACGATGCGGGATTTCCTTAAAACGTGATTTTCTGAAAAATTTTGACGAAAGAAAATTCTCCTTTTGATTCTCTTTAGATGCTACATGTTAAGACGTACACGCCACAACAATTCTTTTCGAGATACAACGTGTAGTTTTGGAGATACAAGCTAATTTTGTACTATGCGTTATTTCTTCTCGTAAAGAGTTTCCAATGCGTACGTATATGTCTTTACTCTGCAAAACTGTATTTCCTTATGAAGTGGTATTCTTACATATCCTTTCGAGAGAAAACTGTCCTGTGCCTTCTCTTTTGAGGCTACACACTTAGACATACACGCATCATGAAAGCTTTTCGACTTACAACGTGTTGTTTAGGAAAAACAAGATAATTTCGCACGATGCGGGATTTCCTTAAAACGTGATTTTCTGAAAAATTTTGACGAAAGAAAATTCTCCTTTTGGTTCTCTTTAGATGCTACATGTTAAGACGTACACGCCACAGCAATTCTTTTCGAGATACAACGTGTAGTTTTGGAGATACAAGCTAATTTTGTACTATGCGTTATTTCTTCACGTAAAGAGTTTCCAATGCGTACGTATATGTCTTTACTCTGCAAAGCTGTATTTCCTTATGAAGTGGTATTCTTACATATCCTTTCGAGAGAAAACTGTCCTGTGCCTTCTCTTTTGAGGCTACACACTTAGACATACACGCAACATGAAAGCTTTTCGACTTACAACGTGTTGTTTAGGAAAAACAAGATAATTTCGCACGATGCGGGATTTCCTTAAAACGTGATTTTCTGAAAAATTTTGACGAAAGAAAATTCTCCTTTTGGTTCTCTTTAGATGCTACATGTTAAGACGTACACGCCACAACAATTCTTTCCGAGATACAACGTGTAGTTTTGGAGATACAAGCTAATTTTGTACTATGCGTTATTTCTTCTCGTAAAGAGTTTCCAATGCGTACGTATATGTCTTTACTCTGCAAAACTGTATTTCCTTATGAAGTGGTATTCTTACATATCCTTTCGAGAGAAAACTGTCCTGTGCCTTCTCTTTTGAGGCTACACACTTAGACATACACGCAACATGAAAGCTTTTCGACTTACAACGTGTTGTTTAGGAAAAACAAGATAATTTCGCACGATGCGGGATTTCCTTAAAACGTGATTTTCTGAAAAATTTTGACGAAAGAAAATTCTCCTTTTGGTTCTCTTTAGATGCTACATGTTAAGACGTACACGCCACAACAATTCTTTTCGAGATACAACGTGTAGTTTTGGAGATACAAGCTAATTTTGTACTATGCGTTATTTCTTCTCGTAAAGAGTTTCCAATGCGTACGTATATGTCTTTACTCTGCAAAACTGTATTTCCTTATGAAGTGGTATTCTTACATATCCTTTCGAGAGAAAACTGTCCTGTGCCTTCTCTTTTGAGGCTACACACTTAGACATACACGCAACATGAAAGCTTTTTGACTTACAACGTGTTGTTTAGGAAAAACAAGATAATTTCGCACGATGCGGGATTTCCTTAAAACGTGATTTTCTGAAAAATTTTGACGAAAGAAAATTCTCCTTTTGGTTCTCTTTAGATTCTACATGTTAAGACGTACACGCCACAGCAATTCTTTTCGAGATACAACGTGTAGTTTTGGAGATACAAGCTAATTTTGTACTATGCGTTATTTCTTCTCGTAAAGAGTTTCCAATGCGTACGTATATGTCTTTACTCTGCAAAACTGTATTTCCTTATGAAGTGTTATTCTTACATATCCTTTCGAGAGAAAACTGTCCTGTGCCTTCTCTTTTGAGGCTACACACTTAGACATACACGCAACATGAAAGCTTTTCGACTTACAACGTGTTGTTTAGGAAAAACAAGATAATTTCGCACGATGCGGGATTTCCTT
The DNA here is from genome assembly GCF_947179515.1 of Apodemus sylvaticus. Taxonomy (NCBI): domain Eukaryota; kingdom Metazoa; phylum Chordata; class Mammalia; order Rodentia; family Muridae; genus Apodemus; species Apodemus sylvaticus. Next base: position 1,503,150 of record NW_026263017.1, read on the forward strand.
AAAACCTGATTTTCTGAAAAATTTTGACGAAAGAAAATTCTCCTTTTGGTTCTCTTTAGATGCTACATGTTAAGACGTACACGCCACAACAATTCTTTTCGAGATACAACGTGTAGTTTTGGAGATACAAGCTAATTTTGTACTATGCGTTATTTCTTCTCGTAAAGAGTTTCCAATGCGTAAGTATATGTCTTTACTCTGCAAAGCTGTATTTCCTTATGAAGTGGTATTCTTACATATCCTTTCGAGAGAAAACTGTCCTGTGCCTTCTCTTTTGAGGCTACACACTTAGACATACACGCAACATGAAAGCTTTTCGACTTACAACGTGTTGTTTAGGAAAAACAAGATAATTTCGCACGATGCGGGATTTCCTTAAAACGTGATTTTCTGAAAAATTTTGACGAAAGAAAATTCTCCTTTTGGTTCTCTTTAGATGCTACATGTTAAGACGTACACGCCACAACAATTCTTTTCGAGATACAACGTGTAGTTTTGGAGATACAAGCTAATTTTGTACTATGCGTTATTTCTTCTCGTAAAGAGTTTCCAATGCGTACGTATATGTCTTTACTCTGCAAAACTGTATTTCCTTATGAAGTGGTATTCCTACATATCCTTTCGAGAGAAAACTGTCCTGTGCCTTCTCTTTTGAGGCTACACACTTAGACATACACGCAACATGAAAGCTTTTCGACTTACAACGTGTTGTTTAGGAAAAACAAGATAATTTCGCACGATGCGGGATTTCCTTAAAACGTGATTTTCTGAAAAATTTTGACGAAAGAAAATTCTCCTTTTGGTTCTCTTTAGATGCTACATGTTAAGACGTACACGCCACAAGAATTCTTTTCGAGATACAACGTGTAGTTTTGGAGATACAAGCTAATTTTGTACTATGCGTTATTTCTTCTCGTAAAGAGTTTCCAATGCGTACGTATATGTCTTTACTCTGCAAAACTGTATTTCCTTATGAAGTGGTATTCTTACATATCCTTTCGAGAGAAAACTGCCCTGTGCCTTCTCTTTTGAGGCTACACACTTAGACATACACGCAACATGAAAGCTTTTCGACTTACAACGTGTTGTTTAGGAAAAACAAGATAATTTCGCACGATGCGGGATTTCCTTAAAACGTGATTTTCTGAAAAATTTTGACGAAAGAAAATTCTCCTTTTGGTTCTCTTTAGATGCTACATGTTAAGACGTACACGCCACAACAATTCATTTCGAGATACAACGTGTAGTTTTGGAGATACAAGCTAATTTTGTACTATGCGTTATTTCTTCTCGTAAAGAGTTTCCAATGCGTACGTATATGTCTTTACTCTGCAAAACTGTATTTCCTTATGAAGTGGTATTCTTACATATCCTTTCGAGAGAAAACTGTCCTGTGCCTTCTCTTTTGAGGCTACACACTTAGACATACACGCAACATGAAAGCTTTTCGACTTACAACGTGTTGTTTAGGAAAAACAAGATAATTTCGCACGATGCGGGATTTCCTTAAAACGTGATTTTCTGAAAAATTTTGACGAAAGAAAATTCTCCTTTTGGTTCTCTTTAGATGCTACATGTTAAGACGTACACGCCACAACAATTCTTTTCGAGATACAACGTGTAGTTTTGGAGATACAAGCTAATTTTGTACTATGCGTTATTTCTTCTCGTAAAGAGTTTCCAGTGCGTACGTATATGTCTTTACTCTGCAAAACTGTATTTCCTTATGAAGTGGTATTCTTACATATCCTTTCGAGAGAAAACTGTCCTGTGCCTTCTCTTTTGAGGCTACACACTTAGACATACACGCAACATTAAAGCTTTTCGACTTACAACGTGTTGTTTAGGAAAAACAAGATAATTTCGCACGATGCGGGATTTCCTTAAAACGTGATTTTCTGAAAAATTTTGACGAAAGAAAATTCTCCTTTTGATTCTCTTTAGATGCTACATGTTAAGACGTACACGCCACAACAATTCTTTTCGAGATACAACGTGTAGTTTTGGAGATACAAGCTAATTTTGTACTATGCGTTATTTCTTCTCGTAAAGAGTTTCCAATGCGTACGTATATATCTTTACTCTGCAAAACTGTATTTCCTTATGAAGTGGTATTCTTACATATCCTTTCGAGAGAAAACTGTCCTGTGCCTTCTCTTTTGAGGCTACACACTTAGACATACACGCATCATGAAAGCTTTTCGACTTACAACGTGTTGTTTAGGAAAAACAAGATAATTTCGCACGATGCGGGATTTCCTTAAAACGTGATTTTCTGAAAAATTTTGACGAAAGAAAATTCTCCTTTTGGTTCTTTTTAGATGCTACATGTTAAGACGTACACGCCACAGCAATTCTTTTGGAGATACAACGTGTAGTTTTGGAGATACAAGCTAATTTTGTACTATGCGTTATTTCTTCACGTAAAGAGTTTCCAATGCGTACGTATATGTCTTTACTCTGCAAAACTGTATTTCCTTATGAAGTGGTATTCTTACATATCCTTTCGAGAGAAAACTGTCCTGTGCCTTCTCTTTTGAGGCTACACACTTAGACATACACGCAACATGAAAGCTTTTCGACTTACAACGTGTTGTTTAGGAAAAACAAGATAATTTCGCACGATGCGGGATTTCCTTAAAACGTGATTTTCTGAAAAAGTTTGACGAAAGAAAATTATCCTTTTGGTTCTCTTCAGATGCTACATGTTAAGACGTACACGCCACAACAATTCTTTTCGAGATACAACGTGTAGTTTTGGAGATACAAGCTAATTTTGTACTATGCGTTATTTCTTCTCCTAAAGAGTTTCCAATGCGTACGTATATGTCTTTACTCTGCAAAACTGTATTTCCTTATGAAGTGGTATTCTTACATATCCTTTCGAGAGAAAACTGTCCTGTGCCTTCTCTTTTGAGGCTACACACTTAGACATACACGCAACATGAAAGCTTTTCGACTTACAACGTGTTGTTTAGGAAAAACAAGATAATTTCGCACGATGCGGGATTTCCTTAAAACGTGATTTTCTGAAAAATTTTGACGAAAGAAAATTCTCCTTTTGGTTCTCTTTAGATGCTACATGTTAAGACGTACACGCCACAACAATTCTTTTCGAGATACAACGTGTAGTTTTGGAGATACAAGCTAATTTTGTACGATGCGTTATTTCTTCTCGTAAAGAGTTTCCAATGCGTACGTATATGTCTTTACTCTGCAAAGCTGTATTTCCTTATGAAGTGGTATTCTTACATATCCTTTCGAGAGAAAACTGTCCTGTGCCTTCTCTTTTGAGGCTACACACTTAGACATACACGCAACATGAAAGCTTTTCGACTTACAACGTGTTGTTTAGGAAAAACAAGATAATTTCGCACGATGCGGGATTTCCTTAAAACGTGATTTTCTGAAAAATTTTGACGAAAGAAAATTCTCCTTTTGGTTCTCTTTAGATGCTACATGTTAAGACGTACACGCCACAACAATTCTTTTCGAGATACAACGTGTAGTTTTGGAGATACAAGCTAATTTTGTACTATGCGTTATTTCTTCTCGTAAAGAGTTTCCAATGCGTACGTATATGTCTTTACTCTGCAAAACTGTATTTCCTTATGAAGTGGTATAATTACATATCCTTTCGAGAGAAAACTGTCCTGTGCCTTCTCTTTTGAGGCTACACACTTAGACATACACGCAACATGAAAGCTTTTCGACTTACAACGTGTTGTTTAGGAAAAACAAGATAATTTCGCACGATGCGGGATTTCCTTAAAACGTGATTTTCTGAAAAATTTTGACGAAAGAAAATTCTCCTTTTGGTTCTCTTTAGATGCTACATGTTAAGACGTACACGCCACAACAATTCTTTTCGAGATACAACGTGTAGTTTTGGAGATACAAGCTAATTTTGTACTATGCGTTATTTCTTCTCGTAAAGAGTTTCCAATGCGTACGTATATGTCTTTGCTCTGCAAAACTGTATTTCCTTATGAAGTGGTATTCTTACATATCCTTTCGAGAGAAAACTCTCCTGTGCCTTCTCTTTTGAGGCTACACACTTAGACATACACGCAACATGAAAGCTTTTCGACTTACAACGTGTTGTTTAGGAAAAACAAGATAATTTCGCACGATGCGGGATTTCCTTAAAACGTGATTTTCTGAAAAATTTTGACGAAAGAAAATTCTCCTTTTGGTTCTCTTTAGATGCTACATGTTAAGACGTACACGCCACAACAATTCTTTTCGAGATACAACGTGTAGTTTTGGAGATACAAGCTAATTTTGTACTATGCGTTATTTCTTCTCGTAAAGAGTTTCCAATGCGTACGTATATGTCTTTACTCTGCAAAGTTGTATTTCCTTATGAAGTGGTATTCTTACATATCCTTTCGAGAGAAAACTGTCCTGTGCCTTCTCTTTTGAGGCTACACACTTAGACATACACGCAACATGAAAGCTTTTCGACTTACAACGTGTTGTTTAGGAAAAACAAGATAATTTCGCACGATGCGGGATTTCCTTAAAACGTGATTTTCTGAAAAATTTTGACGAAAGAAAATTATCCTTTTGGCTCTCTTTAGATGCTACATGTTAAGACGTACACGCCACAACAATTCTTTTCGAGATACAACGTGTAGTTTTGGAGATACAAGCTAATTTTGTACTATGCGTTATTTCTTCTCGTAAAGAGTTTCCAATGCGTACGTATATGTCTTTACTCTGCAAAGCAGTATTTCCTTATGAAGTGGTATTCTTACATATCCTTTCGAGAGAAAACTGTCCTGTGCCTTCTCTTTTGAGGCTACACACTTAGACATACACGCAACATGAAAGCTTTTCGACTTACAACGTGTTGTTTAGGAAAAACAAGATAATTTCGCACGATGCGGGATTTCCTTAAAACGTGATTTTCTGAAAAATTTTGACGAAAGAAAATTCTCCTTTTGGTTCTCTTTAGATGCTACATGTTAAGACGTACACGCCACAACAATTCTTTTCGAGATACAACGTGTAGTTTTGGAGATACAAGCTAATTTTGTACTATGCGTTATTTCTTCTCGTAAAGAGTTTCCAATGCGTACGTATATGTCTTTACTCTGCAAAACTGTATTTCCTTATGAAGTGGTATTCTTACATATCCTTTCGAGAGAAAACTGTCCTGTGCCTTCTCTTTTGAGGCTACACACTTGGACATACACGCAACATGAAAGCTTTTCGACTTACAACGTGTTGTTTAGGAAAAACAAGATAATTTCGCACGATGCGGGATTTCCTTAAAACGTGATTTTCTGAAAAATTTTGACGAAAGAAAATTCTCCTTTTGGTTCTCTTTAGATGCTACATGTTAAGACGTACACGCCACAGCAATTCTTTTCGAGATACAACGTGTAGTTTTGGAGATACAAGCTAATTTTGTACTATGCCTTATATCTTCTCGTAAAGAGTTTCCAATGCGTACGTATATGTCTTTACTCTGCAAAACTGTATTTCCTTATGAAGTGGTATTCTTACATATCCTTTCGAGAGAAAACTGTCCTGTGCCTTCTCTTTTGAGGCTACACACTTAGACATACACGCAACATGAAAGCTTTTCGACTTACAACGTGTTGTTTAGGAAAAACAAGATAATTTCGCACGATGCGGGATTTCCTTAAAACGTGATTTTCTGAAAAATTTTGACGAAAGAAAATTCTCCTTTTGGTTCTCTTTAGATGCTACATGTTAAGACGTACACGCCACAACAATTCTTTTCGAGATACAACGTGTAGTTTTGGAGATACAAGCTAATTTTGTACGATGCGTTATTTCTTCTCGTAAAGAGTTTCCAATGCGTACGTATATGTCTTTACTCTGCAAAACTGTATTTCCTTATGAAGTGGTATTCTTACATATCCTTTCGAGAGAAAACTGTCCTGTGCCTTCTCTTTTGAGGCTACACACTTAGACATACACGCAACATGAAAGCTTTTCGACTTACAACGTGTTGTTTAGGAAAAACAAGATAATTTCGCACGATGCGGGATTTCCTTAAAACGTGATTTTCTGAAAAATTTTGACGAAAGAAAATTCTCCTTTTGGTTCTCTTTAGATGCTACATGTTAAGACGTACACGCCACAACAATTCTTTTCGAGATACAACGTGTAGTTTTGGAGATACAAGCTAATTTTGTACTATGCGTTATTTCTTCTCGTAAAGAGTTTCCAATGCGTACGTATATGTCTTTACTCTGCAAAACTGTATTTCCTTATGAAGTGGTATTCTTACATATCCTTTCGAGAGAAAACTGTCCTGTGCCTTCTCTTTTGAGGCTACACACTTAGACATACACGCAACATGAAAGCTTTTCGACTTACAACGTGTTGTTTAGGAAAACAAGATAATTTCGCACGATGCGGGATTTCCTTAAAACGTGATTTTCTGAAAAATTTTGACGAAAGAAAATTCTCCTTTTGGTTCTCTTTAGATGCTACATGTTAAGACGTACACGCCACAACAATTCTTTTCGAGATACAACGTGTAGTTTTGGAGATACAAGCTAATTTTGTACTATGCGTTATTTCTTCTCGTAAAGAGTTTCCAGTGCGTACGTATATGTCTTTACTCTGCAAAACTGTATTTCCTTATGAAGTGGTATTCTTACATATCCTTTCGAGAGAAAACTGTCCTGTGCCTTCTCTTTTGAGGCTACACACTTAGACATACACGCAACATGAAAGCTTTTCGACTTACAACGTGTTGTTTAGGAAAAACAAGATAATTTCGCACGATGCGGGATTTCCTTAAAACGTGATTTTCTGAAAAATTTTGACGAAAGAAAATTCTCCTTTTGGTTCTCTTTAGATGCTACATGTTAAGACGTACACGCCACAACAATTCTTGTCGAGATACAACGTGTAGTTTTGGAGATACAAGCTAATTTTGTACTATGCGTTATTTCTTCTCGTAAAGAGTTTCCAATGCGTACGTATATGTCTTTACTCTGCAAAGTTGTATTTCCTTATGAAGTGGTATTCTTACATATCCTTTCGAGAGAAAACTGTCCTGTGCCTTCTCTTTTGAGGCTACACACTTAGACATACACGCAACATGAAAGCTTTTCGACTTACAACGTGTTGTTTAGGAAAAACAAGATAATTTCGCACGATGCGGGATTTCCTTAAAACGTGATTTTCTGAAAAATTTTGACGAAAGAAAATTCTCCTTTTGGTTCTCTTTAGATGCTACATGTTAAGACGTACACGCCACAACAATTCTTTTCGAGATACAACGTGTAGTTTTGGAGATACAAGCTAATTTTGTACTATGCGTTATTTCTTCTCGTAAAGAGTTTCCAATGCGTACGTATATGTCTTTACTCTGCAAAGCAGTATTTCCTTATGAAGTGGTATTCTTACATATCCTTTCGAGAGAAAACTGTCCTGTGCCTTCTCTTTTGAGGATACACACTTAGACATACACGCAACATGAAAGCTTTTCGACTTAGAACGTGTTGTTTAGGAAAAACAAGATAATTTCGCACGATGCGGGATTTCCTTAAAACGTGATTTTCTGAAAAATTTTGACGAAAGAAAATTCTCCTTTTGGTTCTCTTTAGATGCTACATGTTAAGACGTACACGCCACAACAATTCTTTTCGAGATACAACGTGTAGTTTTGGAGATACAAGCTAATTTTGTACTATGCGTTATTTCTTCTCGTAAAGAGTTTCCAATGCGTACGTATATGTCTTTACTCTGCAAAACTGTATTTCCTTATGAAGTGGTATTCTTACATATCCTTTCGAGAGAAAACTGTCCTGTGCCTTCTCTTTTGAGGCTACACACTTAGACATACACGCAACATGAAAGCTTTTCGACTTACAACGTGTTGTTTAGGAAAAACAAGATAATTTCGCACGATGCGGGATTTCCTTAAAACGTGATTTTCTGAAAAATTTTGACGAAAGAAAATTCTCCTTTTGGTTCTCTTTAGATGCTACATGTTAAGACGTACACGCCACAGCAATTCTTTTCGAGATACAACGTGTAGTTTTGGAGATACAAGCTAATTTTGTACTATGCGTTATTTCTTCTCGTAAAGAGTTTCCAATGCGTACGTATATGTCTTTACTCTGCAAAACTGTATTTCCTTATGAAGTGGTATTCTTACATATCCTTTCGAGAGAAAACTGTCCTGTGCCTTCTCTTTTGAGGCTACACACTTAGACATACACGCAACATGAAAGCTTTTCGACTTACAACGTGTTGTTTAGGAAAAACAAGATAATTTCGCACGATGCGGGATTTCCTTAAAACGTGATTTTCTGAAAAATTTTGACGAAAGAAAATTCTCCTTTTGGTTCTCTTTAGATGCTACATGTTAAGACGTACACGCCACAACAATTCTTTTCGAGATACAACGTGTAGTTTTGGAGATACAAGCTAATTTTGTACTATGCGTTATTTCTTCTCGTAAAGAGTTTCCAGTGCGTACGTATATGTCTTTACTCTGCAAAACTGTATTTCCTTATGAAGTGGTATTCTTACATATCCTTTCGAGAGAAAACTCTCCTGTGCCTTCTCTTTTGAGGCTACACACTTAGACATACACGCAACATGAAAGCTTTTCGACTTACAACGTGTTGTTTAGGAAAAACAAGATAATTTCGCACGATGCGGGATTTCCTTAAAACGTGATTTTCTGAAAAATTTTGACGAAAGAAAATTCTCCTTTTGGTTCTCTTTAGATGCTACATGTTAAGACGTACACGCCACAACAATTCTTGTCGAGATACAACGTGTAGTTTTGGAGATACAAGCTAATTTTGTACTATGCGTTATTTCTTCTCGTAAAGAGTTTCCAATGCGTACGTATATGTCTTTACTCTGCAAAGTTGTATTTCCTTATGAAGTGGTATTCTTACATATCCTTTCGAGAGAAAACTGTCCTGTGCCTTCTCTTTTGAGGCTACACACTTAGACATACACGCAACATGAAAGCTTTTCGACTTACAACGTGTTGTTTAGGAAAAACAAGATAATTTCGCACGATGCGGGATTTCCTTAAAACGTGATTTTCTGAAAAATTTTGACGAAAGAAAATTCTCCTTTTGGTTCTCTTTAGATGCTACATGTTAAGACGTACACGCCACAACAATTCTTTTCGAGATACAACGTGTAGTTTTGGAGATACAAGCTAATTTTGTACTATGCGTTATTTCTTCTCGTAAAGAGTTTCCAATGCGTACGTATATGTCTTTACTCTGCAAAACTGTATTTCCTTATGAAGTGGTATTCTTACATATCCTTTCGAGAGAAAACTGTCCTGTGCCTTCTCTTTTGAGCCTACACACTTAGACATACACGCAACATGAAAGCTTTTCGACTTACAACGTGTTGTTTAGGAAAAACAAGATAATTTCGCACGATGCGGGATTTCCTTAAAACGTGATTTTCTGAAAAATTTTGACGAAAGAAAATTCTCCTTTTGGTTCTCTTTAGATGCTACATGTTAAGACGTACACGCCACAGCAATTCTTTTCGAGATACAACGTGTAGTTTTGGAGATACAAGCTAATTTTGTACTATGCGTTATTTCTTCTCGTAAAGAGTTTCCAATGCGTACGTATATGTCTTTACTCTGCAAAACTGTATTTCCTTATGAAGTGGTATTCTTACATATCCTTTCGAGAGAAAACTGTCCTGTGCCTTCTCTTTTGAGGCTACACACTTAGACATACACGCAACATGAAAGCTTTTCGACTTACAACGTGTTGTTTAGGAAAAACAAGATAATTTCGCACGATGCGGGATTTCCTTAAAACGTGATTTTCTGAAAAATTTTGACGAAAGAAAATTCTCCTTTTGGTTCTCTTTAGATGCTACATGTTAAGACGTACACGCCACAACAATTCTTTTCGAGATACAACGTGTAGTTTTGGAGATACAAGCTAATTTTGTACTATGCGTTATTTCTTCTCGTAAAGAGTTTCCAGTGCGTACGTATATGTCTTTACTCTGCAAAACTGTATTTCCTTATGAAGTGGTATTCTTACATATCCTTTCGAGAGAAAACTCTCCTGTGCCTTCTCTTTTGAGGCTACACACTTAGACATACACGCAACATGAAAGCTTTTCGACTTACAACGTGTTGTTTAGGAAAAACAAGATAATTTCGCACGATGCGGGATTTCCTTAAAACGTGATTTTCTGAAAAATTTTGACGAAAGAAAATTCTCCTTTTGGTTCTCTTTAGATGCTACATGTTAAGACGTACACGCCACAACAATTCTTGTCGAGATACAACGTGTAGTTTTGGAGATACAAGCTAATTTTTTACTATGCGTTATTTCTTCTCGTAAAGAGTTTCCAATGCGTACGTATATGTCTTTACTCTGCAAAGTTGTATTTCCTTATGAAGTGGTATTCTTACATATCCTTTCGAGAGAAAACTGTCCTGTGCCTTCTCTTTTGAGGCTACACACTTAGACATACACGCAACATGAAAGCTTTTCGACTTACAACGTGTTGTTTAGGAAAAACAAGATAATTTCGCACGATGCGGGATTTCCTTAAAACGTGATTTTCTGAAAAATTTTGACGAAAGAAAATTCTCCTTTTGGTTCTCTTTAGATGCTACATGTTAAGACGTACACGCCACAACAATTCTTTTCGAGATACAACGTGTAGTTTTGGAGATACAAGCTAATTTTGTACTATGCGTTATTTCTTCTCGTAAAGAGTTTCCAATGCGTACGTATATGTCTTTACTCTGCAAAACTGTATTTCCTTATGAAGTGGTATTCTTACATATCCTTTCGAGAGAAAACTGTCCTGTGCCTTCTCTTTTGAGGCTACACACTTAGACATACACGCAACATGAAAGCTTTTCGACTTACAACGTGTTGTTTAGGAAAAACAAGATAATTTCGCACGATGCGGGATTTCCTTAAAACGTGATTTTCTGAAAAATTTTGACGAAAGAAAATTCTCCTTTTGGTTCTCTTTAGATGCTACATGTTAAGACGTACACGCCACAGCAATTCTTTTCGAGATACAACGTGTAGTTTTGGAGATACAAGCTAATTTTGTACTATGCGTTATTTCTTCTCGTAAAGAGTTTCCAATGCGTACGTATATGTCTTTACTCTGCAAAACTGTATTTCCTTATGAAGTGGTATTCTTACATATCCTTTCGAGAGAAAACTGTCCTGTGCCTTCTCTTTTGAGGCTACACACTTAGACATACACGCAACATGAAAGCTTTTCGACTTACAACGTGTTGTTTAGGAAAAACAAGATAATTTCGCACGATGCGGGATTTCCTTAAAACGTGATTTTCTGAAAAAATTTGACGAAAGAAAATTCTCCTTTTGGTTCTCTTTAGATGCTACATGTTAAGACGTACACGCCACAACAATTCTTTTCGAGATACAACGTGTAGTTTTGGAGATACAAGCTAATTTTGTACTATGCGTTATTTCTTCTCGTAAAGAGTTTCCAATGCGTACGTATATGTCTTTACTCTGCAAAACTGTATTTCCTTATGAAGTGGTATTCTTACATATCCTTTCGAGAGAAAACTGTCCTGTGCCTTCTCTTTTGAGGCTACACACTTGGACATACACGCAACATGAAAGCTTTTCGACTTACAACGTGTTGTTTAGGAAAAACAAGATAATTTCGCACGATGCGGGATTTCCTTAAAACGTGATTTTCTGAAAAATTTTGACGAAAGAAAATTCTCCTTTTGGTTCTCTTTAGATGCTACATGTTAAGACGTACACGCCACAGCAATTCTTTTCGAGATACAACGTGTAGTTTTGGAGATACAAGCTAATTTTGTACTATGCCTTATTTCTTCTCGTAAAGAGTTTCCAATGCGTACGTATATGTCTTTACTCTGCAAAACTGTATTTCCTTATGAAGTGGTATTCTTACATATCCTTTCGAGAGAAAACTGTCCTGTGCCTTCTCTTTTGAGGCTACACACTTAGACATACACGCAACATGAAAGCTTTTCGACTTACAACGTGTTGTTTAGGAAAAACAAGATAATTTCGCACGATGCGGGATTTCCTTAAAACGTGATTTTCTGAAAAATTTTGACGAAAGAAAATTCTCCTTTTGGTTCTCTTTAGATGCTACATGTTAAGACGTACACGCCACAACAATTCTTTTCGAGATACAACGTGTAGTTTTGGAGATACAAGCTAATTTTGTACGATGCGTTATTTCTTCTCGTAAAGAGTTTCCAATGCGTACGTATATGTCTTTACTCTGCAAAACTGTATTTCCTTATGAAGTGGTATTCTTACATATCCTTTCGAGAGAAAACTGTCCTGTGCCTTCTCTTTTGAGGCTACACACTTAGACATACACGCAACATGAAAGCTTTTCGACTTACAACGTGTTGTTTAGGAAAAACAAGATAATTTCGCACGATGCGGGATTTCCTTAAAACGTGATTTTCTGAAAAATTTTGACGAAAGAAAATTCTCCTTTTGGTTCTCTTTAGATGCTACATGTTAAGACGTACACGCCACAACAATTCTTTTCGAGATACAACGTGTAGTTTTGGAGATACAAGCTAATTTTGTACTATGCGTTATTTCTTCTCGTAAAGAGTTTCCAATGCGTACGTATATGTCTTTACTCTGCAAAGCAGTATTTCCTTATGAAGTGGTATTCTTACATATCCTTTCGAGAGAAAACTGTCCTGTGCCTTCTCTTTTGAGGATACACACTTAGACATACACGCAACATGAAAGCTTTTCGACTTAGAACGTGTTGTTTAGGAAAAACAAGATAATTTCGCACGATGCGGGATTTCCTTAAAACGTGATTTTCTGAAAAATTTTGACGAAAGAAAATTCTCCTTTTGGTTCTCTTTAGATGCTACATGTTAAGACGTACACGCCACAACAATTCTTTTCGAGATACAACGTGTAGTTTTGGAGATACAAGCTAATTTTGTACTATGCGTTATTTCTTCTCGTAAAGAGTTTCCAATGCGTACGTATATGTCTTTACTCTGCAAAACTGTATTTCCTTATGAAGTGGTATTCTTACATATCCTTTCGAGAGAAAACTGTCCTGTGCCTTCTCTTTTGAGGCTACACACTTAGACATACACGCAACATGAAAGCTTTTCGACTTACAACGTGTTGTTTAGGAAAAACAAGATAATTTCGCACGATGCGGGATTTCCTTAAAACGTGATTTTCTGAAAAATTTTGACGAAAGAAAATTCTCCTTTTGGTTCTCTTTAGATGCTACATGTTAAGACGTACACGCCACAGCAATTCTTTTCGAGATACAACGTGTAGTTTTGGAGATACAAGCTAATTTTGTACTATGCGTTATTTCTTCTCGTAAAGAGTTTCCAATGCGTACGTATATGTCTTTACTCTGCAAAACTGTATTTCCTTATGAAGTGGTATTCTTACATATCCTTTCGAGAGAAAACTGTCCTGTGCCTTCTCTTTTGAGGCTACACACTTAGACATACACGCAACATGAAAGCTTTTCGACTTACAACGTGTTGTTTAGGAAAAACAAGATAATTTCGCACGATGCGGGATTTCCTTAAAACGTGATTTTCTGAAAAATTTTGACGAAAGAAAATTCTCCTTTTGGTTCTCTTTAGATGCTACATGTTAAGACGTACACGCCACAACAATTCTTTTCGAGATACAACGTGTAGTTTTGGAGATACAAGCTAATTTTGTACTATGCGTTATTTCTTCTCGTAAAGAGTTTCCAGTGCGTACGTATATGTCTTTACTCTGCAAAACTGTATTTCCTTATGAAGTGGTATTCTTACATATCCTTTCGAGAGAAAACTCTCCTGTGCCTTCTCTTTTGAGGCTACACACTTAGACATACACGCAACATGAAAGCTTTTCGACTTACAACGTGTTGTTTAGGAAAAACAAGATAATTTCGCACGATGCGGGATTTCCTTAAAACGTGATTTTCTGAAAAATTTTGACGAAAGAAAATTCTCCTTTTGGTTCTCTTTAGATGCTACATGTTAAGACGTACACGCCACAACAATTCTTGTCGAGATACAACGTGTAGTTTTGGAGATACAAGCTAATTTTGTACTATGCGTTATTTCTTCTCGTAAAGAGTTTCCAATGCGTACGTATATGTCTTTACTCTGCAAAGTTGTATTTCCTTATGAAGTGGTATTCTTACATATCCTTTCGAGAGAAAACTGTCCTGTGCCTTCTCTTTTGAGGCTACACACTTAGACATACACGCAACATGAAAGCTTTTCGACTTACAACGTGTTGTTTAGGAAAAACAAGATAATTTCGCACGATGCGGGATTTCCTTAAAACGTGATTTTCTGAAAAATTTTGACGAAAGAAAATTCTCCTTTTGGTTCTCTTTAGATGCTACATGTTAAGACGTACACGCCACAACAATTCTTTTCGAGATACAACGTGTAGTTTTGGAGATACAAGCTAATTTTGTACTATGCGTTATTTCTTCTCGTAAAGAGTTTCCAATGCGTACGTATATGTCTTTACTCTGCAAAGCAGTATTTCCTTATGAAGTGGTATTCTTACATATCCTTTCGAGAGAAAACTGTCCTGTGCCTTCTCTTTTGAGGATACACACTTAGACATACACGCAACATGAAAGCTTTTCGACTTAGAACGTGTTGTTTAGGAAAAACAAGATAATTTCGCACGATGCGGGATTTCCTTAAAACGTGATTTTCTGAAAAATTTTGACGAAAGAAAATTCTCCTTTTGGTTCTCTTTAGATGCTACATGTTAAGACGTACACGCCACAACAATTCTTTTCGAGATACAACGTGTAGTTTTGGAGATACAAGCTAATTTTGTACTATGCGTTATTTCTTCTCGTAAAGAGTTTCCAATGCGTACGTATATGTCTTTACTCTGCAAAACTGTATTTCCTTATGAAGTGGTATTCTTACATATCCTTTCGAGAGAAAACTGTCCTGTGCCTTCTCTTTTGAGGCTACACACTTAGACATACACGCAACATGAAAGCTTTTCGACTTACAACGTGTTGTTTAGGAAAAACAAGATAATTTCGCACGATGCGGGATTTCCTTAAAACGTGATTTTCTGAAAAATTTTGACGAAAGAAAATTCTCCTTTTGGTTCTCTTTAGATGCTACATGTTAAGACGTACACGCCACAGCAATTCTTTTCGAGATACAACGTGTAGTTTTGGAGATACAAGCTAATTTTGTACTATGCGTTATTTCTTCTCGTAAAGAGTTTCCAATGCGTACGTATATGTCTTTACTCTGCAAAACTGTATTTCCTTATGAAGTGGTATTCTTACATATCCTTTCGAGAGAAAACTGTCCTGTGCCTTCTCTTTTGAGGCTACACACTTAGACATACACGCAACATGAAAGCTTTTCGACTTACAACGTGTTATTTAGGAAAAACAAGATAATTTCGCACGATGCGGGATTTCCTTAAAACGTGATTTTCTGAAAAATTTTGACGAAAGAAAATTCTCCTTTTGGTTCTCTTTAGATGCTACATGTTAAGACGTACACGCCACAACAATTCTTTTCGAGATACAACGTGTAGTTTTGGAGATACAAGCTAATTTTGTACTATGCGTTATTTCTTCTCGTAGAGTTTCCAGTGCGTACGTATATGTCTTTACTCTGCAAAACTGTATTTCCTTATGAAGTGGTATTCTTACATATCCTTTCGAGAGAAAACTCTCCTGTGCCTTCTCTTTTGAGGCTACACACTTAGACATACACGCAACATGAAAGCTTTTCGACTTACAACGTGTTGTTTAGGAAAAACAAGATAATTTCGCACGATGCGGGATTTCCTTAAAACGTGATTTTCTGAAAAATTTTGACGAAAGAAAATTCTCCTTTTGGTTCTCTTTAGATGCTACATGTTAAGACGTACACGCCACAACAATTCTTGTCGAGATACAACGTGTAGTTTTGGAGATACAAGCTAATTTTTTACTATGCGTTATTTCTTCTCGTAAAGAGTTTCCAATGCGTACGTATATGTCTTTACTCTGCAAAGTTGTATTTCCTTATGAAGTGGTATTCTTACATATCCTTTCGAGAGAAAACTGTCCTGTGCCTTCTCTTTTGAGGCTACACACTTAGACATACACGCAACATGAAAGCTTTTCGACTTACAACGTGTTGTTTAGGAAAAACAAGATAATTTCGCACGATGCGGGATTTCCTTAAAACGTGATTTTCTGAAAAATTTTGACGAAAGAAAATTCTCCTTTTGGTTCTCTTTAGATGCTACATGTTAAGACGTACACGCCACAACAATTCTTTTCGAGATACAACGTGTAGTTTTGGAGATACAAGCTAATTTTGTACTATGCGTTATTTCTTCTCGTAAAGAGTTTCCAATGCGTACGTATATGTCTTTACTCTGCAAAGCAGTATTTCCTTATGAAGTGGTATTCTTACATATCCTTTCGAGAGAAAACTGTCCTGTGCCTTCTCTTTTGAGGATACACACTTAGACATACACGCAACATGAAAGCTTTTCGACTTAGAACGTGTTGTTTAGGAAAAACAAGATAATTTCGCACGATGCGGGATTTCCTTAAAACGTGATTTTCTGAAAAATTTTGACGAAAGAAAATTCTCCTTTTGGTTCTCTTTAGATGCTACATGTTAAGACGTACACGCCACAACAATTCTTTTCGAGATACAACGTGTAGTTTTGGAGATACAAGCTAATTTTGTACGATGCGTTATTTCTTCTCGTAAAGAGTTTCCAATGCGTACGTATATGTCTTTACTCTGCAAAACTGTATTTCCTTATGAAGTGGTATTCTTACATATCCTTTCGAGAGAAAACTGTCCTGTGCCTTCTCTTTTGAGGCTACACACTTAGACATACACGCAACATGAAAGCTTTTCGACTTACAACGTGTTGTTTAGGAAAAACAAGATAATTTCGCACGATGCGGGATTTCCTTAAAACGTGATTTTCTGAAAAATATTGACGAAAGAAAATTCTCCTTTTGGTTCTCTTTAGATGCTACATGTTAAGACGTACACGCCACAACAATTCTTTTCGAGATACAACGTGTAGTTTTGGAGATACAAGCTAATTTTGTACTATGCGTTATTTCTACTCGTAAAGAGTTTCCAATGCGTACGTATATGTCTTTACTCTGCAAAACTGTATTTCCTTATGAAGTGGTATTCTTACATATCCTTTCGAGAGAAAACTGTCCTGTGCCTTCTCTTTTGAGGCTACACACTTAGACATACACGCAACATGAAAGCTTTTCGACTTACAACGTGTTGTTTAGGAAAAACAAGATAATTTCGCACGATGCGGGATTTCCTTAAAACGTGATTTTCTGAAAAATTTTGACGAAAGAAAATTCTCCTTTTGGTTCTCTTTAGATGCTACATGTTAAGACGTACACGCCACAACAATTCTTGTCGAGATACAACGTGTAGTTTTGGAGATACAAGCTAATTTTGTACTATGCGTTATTTCTTCTCGTAAAGAGTTTCCAATGCGTACGTATATGTCTTTACTCTGCAAAGTTGTATTTCCTTATGAAGTGGTATTCTTACATATCCTTTCGAGAGAAAACTGTCTTGTGCCTTCTCTTTTGAGGCTACACACTTAGACATACACGCAACATGAAAGCTTTTCGACTTACAACGTGTTGTTTAGGAAAAACAAGATAATTTCGCACGATGCGGGATTTCCTTAAAACGTGATTTTCTGAAAAATTTTGACGAAAGAAAATTCTCCTTTTGGTTCTCTTTAGATGCTACATGTTAAGACGTACACGCCACAACAATTCTTTTCGAGATACAACGTGTAGTTTTGGAGATACAAGCTAATTTTGTACTATGCGTTATTTCTTCTCGTAAAGAGTTTCCAATGCGTACGTATATGTCTTTACTCTGCAAAGCTGTATTTCCTTATGAAGTGGTATTCTTACATATCCTTTCGAGAGAAAACTGTCCTGTGCCTTCTCTTTTGAGGATACACACTTAGACATACACGCAACATGAAAGCTTTTCGACTTAGAACGTGTTGTTTAGGAAAAACAAGATAATTTCGCACGATGCGGGATTTCCTTAAAACGTGATTTTCTGAAAAATTTTGACGAAAGAAAATTCTCCTTTTGGTTCTCTTTAGATGCTACATGTTAAGACGTACACGCCACAACAATTCTTTTCGAGATACAACGTGTAGTTTTGGAGATACAAGCTAATTTTGTACTATGCGTTATTTCTTCTCGTAAAGAGTTTCCAATGCGTACGTATATGTCTTTACTCTGCAAAACTGTATTTCCTTATGAAGTGGTATTCTTACATATCCTTTCGAGAGAAAACTGTCCTGTGCCTTCTCTTTTGAGGCTACACACTTAGACATACACGCAACATGAAAGCTTTTCGACTTACAACGTGTTGTTTAGGAAAAACAAGATAATTTCGCACGATGCGGGATTTCCTTAAAACGTGATTTTCTGAAAAATTTTGACGAAAGAAAATTCTCCTTTTGGTTCTCTTTAGATGCTACATGTTAAGACGTACACGCCACAGCAATTCTTTTCGAGATACAACGTGTAGTTTTGGAGATACAAGCTAATTTTGTACTATGCGTTATTTCTTCTCGTAAAGAGTTTCCAATGCGTACGTATATGTCTTTACTCTGCAAAACTGTATTTCCTTATGAAGTGGTATTCTTACATATCCTTTCGAGAGAAAACTGTCCTGTGCCTTCTCTTTTGAGGCTACACACTTAGACATACACGCAACATGAAAGCTTTTCGACTTACAACGTGTTGTTTAGGAAAAACAAGATAATTTCGCACGATGCGGGATTTCCTTAAAACGTGATTTTCTGAAAAATTTTGACGAAAGAAAATTCTCCTTTTGGTTCTCTTTAGATGCTACATGTTAAGACGTACACGCCACAACAATTCTTTTCGAGATACAACGTGTAGTTTTGGAGATACAAGCTAATTTTGTACTATGCGTTATTTCTTCTCGTAAAGAGTTTCCAGTGCGTACGTATATGTCTTTACTCTGCAAAACTGTATTTCCTTATGAAGTGGTATTCTTACATATCCTTTCGAGAGAAAACTCTCCTGTGCCTTCTCTTTTGAGGCTACACACTTAGACATACACGCAACATGAAAGCTTTTCGACTTACAACGTGTTGTTTAGGAAAAACAAGATAATTTCGCACGATGCGGGATTTCCTTAAAACGTGATTTTCTGAAAAATTTTGACGAAAGAAAATTCTCCTTTTGGTTCTCTTTAGATGCTACATGTTAAGACGTACACGCCACAACAATTCTTGTCGAGATACAACGTGTAGTTTTGGAGATACAAGCTAATTTTGTACTATGCGTTATTTCTTCTCGTAAAGAGTTTCCAATGCGTACGTATATGTCTTTACTCTGCAAAGTTGTATTTCCTTATGAAGTGGTATTCTTACATATCCTTTCGAGAGAAAACTGTCCTGTGCCTTCTCTTTTGAGGCTACACACTTAGACATACACGCAACATGAAAGCTTTTCGACTTACAACGTGTTGTTTAGGAAAAACAAGATAATTTCGCACGATGCGGGATTTCCTTAAAACGTGATTTTCTGAAAAATTTTGACGAAAGAAAATTCTCCTTTTGGTTCTCTTTAGATGCTACATGTTAAGACGTACACGCCACAACAATTCTTTTCGAGATACAACGTGTAGTTTTGGAGATACAAGCTAATTTTGTACTATGCGTTATTTCTTCTCGTAAAGAGTTTCCAATGCGTACGTATATGTCTTTACTCTGCAAAGCAGTATTTCCTTATGAAGTGGTATTCTTACATATCCTTTCGAGAGAAAACTGTCCTGTGCCTTCTCTTTTGAGGATACACACTTACACATACACGCAACATGAAAGCTTTTCGACTTAGAACGTGTTGTTTAGGAAAAACAAGATAATTTCGCACGATGCGGGATTTCCTTAAAACGTGATTTTCTGAAAAATTTTGACGAAAGAAAATTCTCCTTTTGGTTCTCTTTAGATGCTACATGTTAAGACGTACACGCCACAACAATTCTTTTCGAGATACAACGTGTAGTTTTGGAGATACAAGCTAATTTTGTACTATGCGTTATTTCTTCTCGTAAAGAGTTTCCAATGCGTACGTATATGTCTTTACTCTGCAAAACTGTATTTCCTTATGAAGTGGTATTCTTACATATCCTTTCGAGAGAAAACTGTCCTGTGCCTTCTCTTTTGAGGCTACACACTTAGACATACACGCAACATGAAAGCTTTTCGACTTACAACGTGTTGTTTAGGAAAAACAAGATAATTTCGCACGATGCGGGATTTCCTTAAAACGTGATTTTCTGAAAAATTTTGACGAAAGAAAATTCTCCTTTTGGTTCTCTTTAGATGCTACATGTTAAGACGTACACGCCACAGCAATTCTTTTCGAGATACAACGTGTAGTTTTGGAGATACAAGCTAATTTTGTACTATGCGTTATTTCTTCTCGTAAAGAGTTTCCAATGCGTACGTATATGTCTTTACTCTGCAAAACTGTATTTCCTTATGAAGTGGTATTCTTACATATCCTTTCGAGAGAAAACTGTCCTGTGCCTTCTCTTTTGAGGCTACACACTTAGACATACACGCAACATGAAAGCTTTTCGACTTACAACGTGTTGTTTAGGAAAAACAAGATAATTTCGCACGATGCGGGATTTCCTTAAAACGTGATTTTCTGAAAAATTTTGACGAAAGAAAATTCTCCTTTTGGTTCTCTTTAGATGCTACATGTTAAGACGTACACGCCACAGCAATTCTTTTCGAGATACAACGTGTAGTTTTGGAGATACAAGCTAATTTTGTACTATGCGTTATTTCTTCTCGTAAAGAGTTTCCAATGCGTACGTATATGTCTTTACTCTGCAAAACTGTATTTCCTTATGAAGTGGTATTCTTACATATCCTTTCGAGAGAAAACTGTCCTGTGCCTTCTCTTTTGAGGCTACACACTTAGACATACACGCAACATGAAAGCTTTTCGACTTACAACGTGTTGTTTAGGAAAAACAAGATAATTTCGCACGATGCGGGATTTCCTTAAAACGTGATTTTCTGAAAAATTTTGACGAAAGAAAATTCTCCTTTTGGTTCTCTTTAGATGCTACATGTTAAGACGTACACGCCACAACAATTCTTTTCGAGATACAACGTGTAGTTTTGGAGATACAAGCTAATTTTGTACTATGCGTTATTTCTACTCGTAAAGAGTTTCCAATGCGTACGTATATGTCTTTACTCTGCAAAACTGTATTTCCTTATGAAGTGGTATTCTTACATATCCTTTCGAGAGAAAACTGTCCTGTGCCTTCTCTTTTGAGGCTACACACTTAGACATACACGCAACATGAAAGCTTTTCGACTTACAACGTGTTGTTTAGGAAAAACAAGATAATTTCGCACGATGCGGGATTTCCTTAAAACGTGATTTTCTGAAAAATTTTGACGAAAGAAAATTCTCCTTTTGGTTCTCTTTAGATGCTACATGTTAAGACGTACACGCCACAGCAATTCTTTTCGAGATACAACGTGTAGTTTTGGAGATACAAGCTAATTTTGTACTATGCGTTATTTCTTCTCGTAAAGAGTTTCCAATGCGTACGTATATGTCTTTACTCTGCAAAACTGTATTTCCTTATGAAGTGGTATTCTTACATATCCTTTCGAGAGAAAACTGTCCTGTGCCTTCTCTTTTGAGGCTACACACTTAGACATACACGCAACATGAAAGCTTTTCGACTTACAACGTGTTGTTTAGGAAAAACAAGATAATTTCGCACGATGCGGGATTTCCTTAAAACGTGATTTTCTGAAAAATTTTGACGAAAGAAAATTCTCCTTTTGGTTCTCTTTAGATGCTACATGTTAAGACGTACACGCCACAACAATTCTTTTCGAGATACAACGTGTAGTTTTGGAGATACAAGCTAATTTTGTACTATGCGTTATTTCTTCTCGTAAAGAGTTTCCAATGCGTAAGTATGTCTTTACTCTGCAAAACAGTATTTCCTTATGAAGTGGTATTCTTACATATCCTTTCGAGAGAAAACTGTCCTGTGCCTTCTCTTTTGAGGCTACACACTTAGACATACACGCAACATGAAAGCTTTTCGACTTACAACGTGTTGTTTAGGAAAAACAAGATAATTTCGCACGATGCGGGATTTCCTTAAAACGTGATTTTCTGAAAAATTTTGACGAAAGAAAATTCTCCTTTTGGTTCTCTTTAGATGCTACATGTTAAGACGTACACGCCACAACAATTCTTGTCGAGATACAACGTGTAGTTTTGGAGATACAAGCTAATTTTGTACTATGCGTTATTTCTTCTCGTAAAGAGTTTCCAATGCGTACGTATATGTCTTTACTCTGCAAAGTTGTATTTCCTTATGAAGTGGTATTCTTACATATTCTTTCGAGAGAAAACTGTCCTGTGCCTTCTCTTTTGAGGCTACACACTTAGACATACACGCAACATGAAAGCTTTTCGACTTACAACGTGTTGTTTAGGAAAAACAAGATAATTTCGCACGATGCGGGATTTCCTTAAAACGTGATTTTCTGAAAAATTTTGACGAAAGAAAATTCTCCTTTTGGTTCTCTTTAGATGCTACATGTTAAGACGTACACGCCACAACAATTCTTTTCGAGATACAACGTGTAGTTTTGGAGATACAAGCTAATTTTGTACTATGCGTTATTTCTTCTCGTAAAGAGTTTCCAATGCGTACGTATATGTCTTTACTCTGCAAAGCAGTATTTCCTTATGAAGTGGTATTCTTACATATCCTTTCGAGAGAAAACTGTCCTGTGCCTTCTCTTTTGAGGATACACACTTAGACATACACGCAACATGAAAGCTTTTCGACTTAGAACGTGTTGTTTAGGAAAAACAAGATAATTTCGCACGATGCGGGATTTCCTTAAAACGTGATTTTCTGAAAAATTTTGACGAAAGAAAATTCTCCTTTTGGTTCTCTTTAGATGCTACATGTTAAGACGTACACGCCACAACAATTCTTTTCGAGATACAACGTGTAGTTTTGGAGATACAAGCTAATTTTGTACTATGCGTTATTTCTTCTCGTAAAGAGTTTCCAATGCGTACGTATATGTCTTTACTCTGCAAAACTGTATTTCCTTATGAAGTGGTATTCTTACATATCCTTTCGAGAGAAAACTGTCCTGTGCCTTCTCTTTTGAGGCTACACACTTAGACATACACGCAACATGAAAGCTTTTCGACTTACAACGTGTTGTTTAGGAAAAACAAGATAATTTCGCACGATGCGGTATTTCCTTAAAACGTGATTTTCTGAAAAATTTTGACGAAAGAAAATTCTCCTTTTGGTTCTCTTTAGATGCTACATGTTAAGACGTACACGCCACAGCAATTCTTTTCGAGATACAACGTGTAGTTTTGGAGATACAAGCTAATTTTGTACTATGCGTTATTTCTTCTCGTAAAGAGTTTCCAATGCGTACGTATATGTCTTTACTCTGCAAAACTGTATTTCCTTATGAAGTTGTATTCTTACATATCCTTTCGAGAGAAAACTGTCCTGTGCCTTCTCTTTTGAGGCTACACACTTAGACATACACGCAACATGAAAGCTTTTCGACTTACAACGTGTTGTTTAGGAAAAACAAGATAATTTCGCACGATGCGGGATTTCCTTAAAACGTGATTTTCTGAAAAATTTTGACGAAAGAAAATTCTCCTTTTGGTTCTCTTTAGATGCTACATGTTAAGACGTACACGCCACAACAATTCTTTTCGAGATACAACGTGTAGTTTTGGAGATACAAGCTAATTTTGTACTATGCGTTATTTCTACTCGTAAAGAGTTTCCAATGCGTACTTATATGTCTTTACTCTGCAAAACTGTATTTCCTTATGAAGTGGTATTCTTACATATCCTTTCGAGAGAAAACTGTCCTGTGCCTTCTCTTTTGATGCTACACACTTAGACATACACGCAACATGAAAGCTTTTCGACTTACAACGTGTTGTTTAGGAAAAACAAGATAATTTCGCACGATGCGGGATTTCCTTAAAACGTGATTTTCTGAAAAATTTTGACGAAAGAAAATTCTCCTTTTGGTTCTCTTTAGATGCTACATGTTAAGACGTACACGCCACAGCAATTCTTTTCGAGATACAACGTGTAGTTTTGGAGATACAAGCTAATTTTGTACTATGCGTTATTTCTTCTCGTAAAGAGTTTCCAATGCGTACGTATATGTCTTTACTCTGCAAAACTGTATTTCCTTATGAAGTGGTATTCTTACATATCCTTTCGAGAGAAAACTGTCCTGTGCCTTCTCTTTTGAGGCTACACACTTAGACATACACGCAACATGAAAGCTTTTCGACTTACAACGTGTTGTTTAGGAAAAACAAGATAATTTCGCACGATGCGGGATTTACTTAAAACGTGATTTTCTGAAAAATTTTGACGAAAGATAATTCTCCTTTTGGTTCTCTTTAGATGCTACATGTTAAGACGTACACGCCACAGCAATTCTTTTCGAGATACAACGTGTAGTTTTGGAGATACAAGCTAATTTTGTACTATGCGTTATTTCTTCTCGTAAAGAGTTTCCAATGCGTACGTATATGTCTTTACTCTGCAAAACTGTATTTCCTTATGAAGTGGTATTCTTACATATCCTTTCGAGAGAATACTGTCCTGTGCCTTCTCTTTTGAGGCTACACACTTAGACATACACGCAACATGAAAGCTTTTCGACTTACAACGTGTTGTTTAGGAAAAACAAGATAATTTCGCACGATGCGGGATTTCCTTAAAACGTGATTTTCTGAAAAATTTTGACGAAAGAAAATTCTCCTTTTGGTTCTCTTTAGATGCTACATGTTAAGACGTACACGCAACAACAATTCTTTTCGAGATACAACGTGTAGTTTTGGAGATACAAGCTAATTTTGTACTATGCGTTATTTCTTCTCGTAAAGAGTTTCCAATGCGTACGTATATGTCTTTACTCTGCAAAGTTGTATTTCCTTATGAAGTGGTATTCTTACATATCCTTTCGAGAGAATACTGTCCTGTGCCTTCTCTTTTGAGGCTACACACTTAGACATACACGCAACATGAAAGCTTTTCGACTTACAACGTGTTGTTTAGGAAAAACAAGATAATTTCGCACGATGCGGGATTTCCTTAAAACGTGATTTTCTGAAAAATTTTGACGAAAGAAAATTCTCCTTTTGGTTCTCTTTAGATGCTACATGTTAAGACGTACACGCCACAACAATTCTTTTCGAGATACAACGTGTAGTTTTGGAGATACAAGCTAATTTTGTACTATGCGTTATTTCTTCTCGTAAAGAGTTTCCAATGCGTACGTATATGTCTTTACTCTGCAAAACTGTATTTCCTTATGAAGTGGTATTCTTACATATCCTTTCGAGAGAAAACTGTCCTGTGCCTTCTCTTTTGAGGCTACACACTTAGACATACACGCAACATGAAAGCTTTTCGACTTACAACGTGTTGTTTAGGAAAAACAAGATAATTTCGCACGATGCGGGATTTCCTTAAAACGTGATTTTCTGAAAAATTTTGACGAAAGAAAATTCTCCTTTTGGTTCTCTTTAGATGCTACATGTTAAGACGTACACGCCACAACAATTCTTTTCGAGATACAACGTGTAGTTTTGGAGATACAAGCTAATTTTGTACTATGCGTTATTTCTTCTCGTAAAGAGTTTCCAATGCGTACGTATATGTCTTTACTCTGCAAAACTGTATTTCCTTATGAAGTGGTATTCTTACATATCCTTTCGAGAGAAAACTGTCCTGTGCCTTCTCTTTTGAGGCTACACACTTAGACATACACGCAACATGAAAGCTTTTCGACTTACAAGGTGTTGTTTAGGAAAAACAAGATAATTTCGCACGATGCGGGATTTCCTTAAAACGTGATTTTCTGAAAAATTTTGACGAAAGAAAATTCTCCTTTTGGTTCTCTTCAGATGCTACATGTTAAGACGTACACGCCACAACAATTCTTTTCGAGATACAACGTGTAGTTTTGGAGATACAAGCTAATTTTGTACTATGCGTTATTTCTTCTCGTAAAGAGTTTCCAATGCGTACGTATATGTCTTTACTCTGCAAAACTGTATTTCCTTATGAAGTGGTATTCTTACATATCCTTTCGAGGGAAAACTGTCCTGTGCCTTCTCTTTTGAGGCTACACACTTAGACATACACGCAACATGAAAGCTTTTCGACTTACAACGTGTTGTTTAGGAAAAACAAGATAATTTCGCACGATTCGGGATTTCCTTAAAACGTGATTTTCTGAAAAATTTTGACGAAAGAAAATTCTCCTTTTGGTTCTCTTTAGATGCTACATGTTAAGACGTACACGCCACAAGAATTCTTTTCGAGATACAACGTGTAGTTTTGGAGATACAAGCTAATTTTGTACTATGCGTTATTTCTTCTCGAAAAGAGTTTCCAATGCGTACGTATATGTCTTTACTCTGCAAAACTGTATTTCCTTATGAAGTGGTATTCTTACATATCCTTTCGAGAGAAAACTGTCCTGTGCCTTCTCTTTTGAGGCTACACACTTAGACATACACGCAACATGAAAGCTTTTCGACTTACAACGTGTTGTTTAGGAAAAACAAGATAATTTCACACGATGCGGGATTTCCTTAAAACGTGATTTTCTGAAAAATTTTGACGAAAGAAAATTCTCCTTTTGGTTCTCTTTAGATGCTACATGTTAAGACGTACACGCCACAACAATTCTTTTCGAGATACAACGTGTAGTTTTGGAGATACAAGCTAATTTTGTACTATGCGTTATTTCTTCTCGTAAAGAGTTTCCAATGCGTACGTATATGTCTTTACTCTGCAAAACTGTATTTCCTTATGAAGTGGTATTCTTACATATCCTTTCGAGAGAAAACTGTCCTGTGCCTTCTCTTTTGAGGCTACACACTTAGACATACACGCAACATGAAAGCTTTTCGACTTACAACGTGTTGTTTAGGAAAAACAAGATAATTTCGCACGATGCGGGATTTCCTTAAAACGTGATTTTCTGAAAAATTTTGACGAAAGAAAATTCTCCTTTTGGTTCTCTTTCGATGCTACATGTTAAGACGTACACGCCACAACAATTCTTTTCGAGATACAACGTGTAGTTTTGGAGATACAAGCTAATTTTGTACTATGCGTTATTTCTTCTCGTAAAGAGTTTCCAATGCGTACGTATATGTCTTTACTCTGCAAAACTGTATTTCCTTATGAAGTGGTATTCTTACATATCCTTTCGAGAGAAAGCTGTCCTGTGCCTTCTCTTTTGAGGCTACACACTTAGACATACACGCAACATGAAAGCTTTTCGACTTACAACGTGTTGTTTAGGAAAAACAAGATAATTTCGCACCATGCGGGATTTCCTTAAAACGTGATTTTCTGAAAAATTTTGACGAAAGAAAATTCTCCTTTTGGTTCTCTTTAGATGCTACATGTTAAGACGTACACGCCACAAGAATTCTTTTCGAGATACAACGTGTAGTTTTGGAGATACAAGCTAATTTTGTACTATGCGTTATTTCTTCTCGTAAAGAGTTTCCAATGCGTACGTATATGTCTTTACTCTGCAAAACTGTATTTCCTTATGAAGTGGTATTCTTACATATCCTTTCGAGAGAAAACTGTCCTGTGCCTTCTCTTTTGAGGCTACACACTTAGACATACACGCAACATGAAAGCTTTTCGACTTACAACGTGTTGTTTAGGAAAAACAAGATAATTTCGCACGATGCGGGATTTCCTTAAAACGTGATTTTCTGAAAAATTTTGACGAAAAAAAATTCTCCTTTTGGTTCTCTTTAGATGCTACATGTTAAGACGTACACGCCACAAGAATTCTTTTCGAGATACAACGTGTAGTTTTGGAGATACAAGCTAATTTTGTACTATGCGTTATTTCTTCTCGTAAAGAGTTTCCAATGCGTACGTATATGTCTTTACTCTGCAAAACTGTATTTCCTTATGAAGTGGTATTCTTACATATCCTTTCGAGAGAAAACTGTCCTGTGCCTTCTCTTTTGAGGCTACACACTTAGACATACACGCAACATGAAAGCTTTTCGACTTACAACGTGTTGTTTAGGAAAAACAAGATAATTTCGCACGATGCGGGATTTCCTTAAAACGTGATTTTCTGAAAAATTTTGACGAAAGAAAATTCTCCTTTTGGTTCTCTTTAGATGCTACATGTTAAGACGTACACGCCACAACAATTCTTTTCGAGATACAACGTGCAGTTTTGGAGATACAAGCTAATTTTGTACTATGCGTTATTTCTTCTCGTAAAGAGTTTCCAATGCGTACGTATATGTCTTTACTCTGCAAAACTGTATTTCCTTATGAAGTGGTATTATTACATATCCTTTCGAGAGAAAACTGTCCTGTGCCTTCTCTTTTGAGGCTACACACTTAGACATACACGCAACATGAAAGCTTTTCGACTTACAACGTGTTGTTTAGGAAAAACAAGATAATTTCGCACGATGCGGGATTCCTTAAAACGTGATTTTCTGAAAAATTTTGACGAAAGAAAATTCTCCTTTTGGTTCTCTTTAGATGCTACATGTTAAGACGTACACGCCACAACAATTCTTTTCGAGATACAACGTGTAGTTTTGGAGATACAAGCTAATTTTGTACTATGCGTTATTTCTTCTCGTAAAGAGTTTCCAATGCGTACGTATATGTCTTTACTCTGCAAAACTGTATTTCCTTATGAAGTGGTATTCTTACATATCCTTTCGAGAGAAAACTGTCCTGTGCCTTCTCTTTTGAGGCTACACACTTAGACATACACGCAACATGAAAGCTTTTCGACTTACAACGTGTTGTTTAGGAAAAACAAGATAATTTCGCACGATGCGGGATTTCCTTAAAACGTGATTTTCTGAAAAATTTTGACGAAAGAAAATTCTCCTTTTGATTCTCTTTCGATCCTACATGTTAAGACGTACACGCCACAGCAATTCATTTCGAGATACAACGTGTAGTTTTGGAGATACAAGCTAATTTTGTACTATGCGTTATTTCTTCTCGTAAAGAGTTTCCAATGCGTACGTATATGTCTTTACTCTGCAAAACTGTATTTCCTTAAGAAGTGGTATTCTTACATATCCTTTCGAGAGAAAACTGTCCTGTGCCTTCTCTTTTGAGGCTACACACTTAGACATACACGCAACATGAAAGCTTTTCGACTTACAACGTGTTGTTTAGGAAAAACAAGATAATTTCGCACGATGCGGGATTTCCTTAAAACGTGATTTTCTGAAAAATTTTGACGAAAGAAAATTCTCCTTTTGGTTCTCTTTAGATGCTACATGTTAAGACGTACACGCAACAACAATTCTTTTCGAGATACAACGTGTAGTTTTGGAGATACAAGCTAATTTTGTACTATGCGTTATTTCTTCTCGTAAAGAGTTTCCAATGCGTATGTATATGTCTTTACTCTGCAAAGTTGTATTTCCTTATGAAGTGGTATTCTTACATATCCTTTCGAGAGAATACTGTCCTGTGCCTTCTCTTTTGAGGCTACACACTTAGACATACACGCAACATGAAAGCTTTTCGACTTAGAACGTGTTGTTTAGGAAAAACAAGATAATTTCGCACGATGCGGGATTTCCTTAAAACGTGAATTTCTGAAAAATTTTGACGAAAGAAAATTATCCTTTTGGTTCTCTTTAGATGCTACATGTTAAGACGTACACGCCACAAGAATTCTTTTCGAGATACAACGTGTAGTTTTGGAGATACAAGCTAATTTTGTACTATGCGTTATTTCTTCTCGTAAAGAGTTTCCAATGCGTACGTATATGTCTTTACTCTGCAAAACTGTATTTCCTTATGAAGTGGTATTCTTACATATCCTTTCGAGAGAAAACTGTCCTGTGCCTTCTCTTTTGAGGCTACACACTTAGACATACACGCAACATGAAAGCTTTTCGACTTACAACGTGTTGTTTAGGAAAAACAAGATAATTTCGCACGATGCGGGATTTCCTTAAAACGTGATTTTCTGAAAAATTTTGACGAAAGAAAATTCTCCTTTTGGTTCTCTTTAGATGCTACATGTTAAGACGTACACGCCACAACAATTCTTTTCGAGATACAACGTGTAGTTTTGGAGATACAAGCTAATTTTGTACTATGCGTTATTTCTTCTCGTAAAGAGTTTCCAATGCGTACGTATATGTCTTTACTCTGCAAAACTGTATTTCCTTATGAAGTGGTATTCTTACATATCCTTTCGAGAGAAAACTGTCCTGTGCCTTCTCTTTTGAGGCTACACACTTAGACATACACGCAACATGAAAGCTTTTCGACTTACAACGTGTTGTTTAGGAAAAACAAGATAATTTCGCACGATGCGGGATTTCCTTAAAACGTGATTTTCTGAAAAATTTTGACGAAAGAAAATTCTCCTTTTGGTTCTCTTCAGATGCTACATGTTAAGACGTACACGCCACAACAATTCTTTTCGAGATACAACGTGTAGTTTTGGAGATACAAGCTAATTTTGTACTATGCGTTATTTCTTCTCGTAAAGAGTTTCCAATGCGTACGTATATGTCTTTACTCTGCAAAACTGTATTTCCTTATGAAGTGGTATTCTTACATATCCTTTCGAGGGAAAACTGTCCTGTGCCTTCTCTTTTGAGGCTACACACTTAGACATACACGCAACATGAAAGCTTTTCGACTTACAACGTGTTGTTTAGGAAAAACAAGATAATTTCGCACGATGCGGGATTTCCTTAAAACGTGATTTTCTGAAAAATTTTGACGAAAGAAAATTCTCCTTTTGGTTCTCTTTAGATGCTACATGTTAAGACGTACACGCCACAAGAATTCTTTTCGAGATACAACGTGTAGTTTTGGAGATATAAGCTAATTTTGTACTATGCGTTATTTCTTCTCGAAAAGAGTTTCCAATGCGTACGTATATGTCTTTACTCTGCAAAACTGTATTTCCTTATGAAGTGGTATTCTTACATATCCTTTCGAGAGAAAACTGTCCTGTGCCTTCTCTTTTGAGGCTACACACTTAGACATACACGCAACATGAAAGCTTTTCGACTTACAACGTGTTGTTTAGGAAAAACAAGATAATTTCACACGATGCGGGATTTCCTTAAAACGTGATTTTCTGAAAAATTTTGACGAAAGAAAATTCTCCTTTTGGTTCTCTTTAGATGCTACATGTGAAGACGTACACGCCACAACAATTCTTTTCGAGATACAACGTGTAGTTTTGGAGATACAAGCTAATTTTGTACTATGCGTTATTTCTTCTCGTAAAGAGTTTCCAATGCGTACGTATATGTCTTTACTCTGCAAAACTGTATTTCCTTATGAAGTGGTATTCTTACATATCCTTTCGAGAGAAAACTGTCCTGTGCCTTCTCTTTTGAGGCTACACACTTAGACATACACGCAACATGAAAGCTTTTCGACTTACAACGTGTTGTTTAGGAAAAACAAGATAATTTCGCACGATGCGGGATTTCCTTAAAACGTGATTTTCTGAAAAATTTTGACGAAAGAAAATTCTCCTTTTGGTTCTCTTTCGATGCTACATGTTAAGACGTACACGCCACAACAATTCTTCTCGAGATACAACGTGTAGTTTTGGAGATACAAGCTAATTTTGTACTATGCGTTATTTCTTCTCGTAAAGAGTTTCCAATGCGTACGTATATGTCTTTACTCTGCAAAACTGTATTTCCTTA
This sequence comes from Apodemus sylvaticus, assembly GCF_947179515.1. Lineage (NCBI taxonomy): Eukaryota > Metazoa > Chordata > Mammalia > Rodentia > Muridae > Apodemus > Apodemus sylvaticus. The sequence continues at coordinate 1,535,031 of NW_026263017.1, forward strand.
TGAAGTGGTATTCTTACATATCCTTTCGAGAGAAAGCTGTCCTGTGCCTTCTCTTTTGAGGCTACACACTTAGACATACACGCAACATGAAAGCTTTTCGACTTACAACGTGTTGTTTAGGAAAAACAAGATAATTTCGCACGATGCGGGATTTCCTTAAAACGTGATTTTCTGAAAAATTTTGACGAAAGAAAATTCTCCTTTTGGTTTTCTTTAGATGCTACATGTTAAGACGTACACGCCACAAGAATTCTTTTCGAGATACAACGTGTAGTTTTGGAGATACAAGCTAATTTTGTACTATGCGTTATTTCTTCTCGTAAAGAGTTTCCAATGCGTACGTATATGTCTTTACTCTGCAAAACTGTATTTCCTTATGAAGTGGTATTCTTACATATCCTTTCGAGAGAAAACTGTCCTGTGCCTTCTCTTTTGAGGCTACACACTTAGACATACACGCAACATGAAAGCTTTTCGACTTACAACGTGTTGTTTAGGAAAAACAAGATAATTTCGCACGATGCGGGATTTCCTTAAAACGTGATTTTCTGAAAAATTTTGACGAAAGAAAATTCTCCTTTTGGTTCTCTTTAGATGCTACATGTTAAGACGTACACGCCACAAGAATTCTTTTCGAGATACAACGTGTAGTTTTGGAGATACAAGCTAATTTTGTACTATGCGTTATTTCTTCTCGTAAAGAGTTTCCAATGCGTACGTATATGTCTTTACTCTGCAAAACTGTATTTCCTTATGAAGTGGTATTCTTACATATCCTTTCGAGAGAAAACTGTCCTGTGCCTTCTCTTTTGAGGCTACACACTTAGACATACACGCAACATGAAAGCTTTTCGACTTACAACGTGTTGTTTAGGAAAAACAAGATAATTTCACACGATGCGGGATTTCCTTAAAACGTGATTTTCTGAAAAATTTTGACGAAAGAAAATTCTCCTTTTGGTTCTCTTTAGATGCTACATGTGAAGACGTACACGCCACAACAATTCTTTTCGAGATACAACGTGTAGTTTTGGAGATACAAGCTAATTTTGTACTATGCGTTATTTCTTCTCGTAAAGAGTTTCCAATGCGTACGTATATGTCTTTACTCTGCAAAACTGTATTTCCTTATGAAGTGGTATTCTTACATATCCTTTCGAGAGAAAACTGTCCTGTGCCTTCTCTTTTGAGGCTACACACTTAGACATACACGCAACATGAAAGCTTTTCGACTTACAACGTGTTGTTTAGGAAAAACAAGATAATTTCGCACGATGCGGGATTTCCTTAAAACGTGATTTTCTGAAAAATTTTGACGAAAGAAAATTCTCCTTTTGGTTCTCTTTCGATGCTACATGTTAAGACGTACACGCCACAACAATTCTTTTCGAGATACAACGTGTAGTTTTGGAGATACAAGCTAATTTTGTACTATGCGTTATTTCTTCTCGTAAAGAGTTTCCAATGCGTACGTATATGTCTTTACTCTGCAAAACTGTATTTCCTTATGAAGTGGTATTCTTACATATCCTTTCGAGAGAAAGCTGTCCTGTGCCTTCTCTTTTGAGGCTACACACTTAGACATACACGCAACATGAAAGCTTTTCGACTTACAACGTGTTGTTTAGGAAAAACAAGATAATTTCGCACGATGCGGGATTTCCTTAAAACGTGATTTTCTGAAAAATTTTGACGAAAGAAAATTCTCCTTTTGGTTTTCTTTAGATGCTACATGTTAAGACGTACACGCCACAAGAATTCTTTTCGAGATACAACGTGTAGTTTTGGAGATACAAGCTAATTTTGTACTATGCGTTATTTCTTCTCGTAAAGAGTTTCCAATGCGTACGTATATGTCTTTACTCTGCAAAACTGTATTTCCTTATGAAGTGGTATTCTTACATATCCTTTCGAGAGAAAACTGTCCTGTGCCTTCTCTTTTGAGGCTACACACTTAGACATACACGCAACATGAAAGCTTTTCGACTTACAACGTGTTGTTTAGGAAAAACAAGATAATTTCGCACGATGCGGGATTTCCTTAAAACGTGATTTTCTGAAAAATTTTGACGAAAGAAAATTCTCCTTTTGGTTCTCTTTAGATGCTACATGTTAAGACGTACACGCCACAAGAATTCTTTTCGAGATACAACGTGTAGTTTTGGAGATACAAGCTAATTTTGTACTATGCGTTATTTCTTCTCGTAAAGAGTTTCCAATGCGTACGTATATGTCTTTACTCTGCAAAACTGTATTTCCTTATGAAGTGGTATTCTTACATATCCTTTCGAGAGAAAACTGTCCTGTGCCTTCTCTTTTGAGGCTACACACTTAGACATACACGCAACATGAAAGCTTTTCGACTTACAACGTGTTGTTTAGGAAAAACAAGATAATTTCGCACGATGCGGGATTTCCTTAAAACGTGATTTTCTGAAAAATTTTGACGAAAGAAAATTCACCTTTTGGTTCTCTTTAGATGCTACATGTTAAGACGTACACGCAACAACAATTCTTTTCGAGATACAACGTGTAGTTTTGGAGATACAAGCTAATTTTGTACTATGCGTTATTTCTTCTCGTAAAGAGTTTCCAATGCGTACGTATATGTCTTTACTCTGCAAAACTGTATTTACTTATGAAGTGGTATTCTTACATATCCTTTCGAGAGAAAACTCTCCTGTGCCTTCTCTTTTGAGGCTACACACTTAGACATACACGCAACATGAAAGCTTTTCGACTTACAACGTGTTGTTTAGGAAAAACAAGATAATTTCGCACGATGCGGGATTTCCTTAAAACGTGATTTTCTGAAAAATTTTGACGAAAGAAAATTCTCCTTTTGGTTCTCTTTAGATGCTACATGTTAAGACGTACACGCCACAACAATTCTTTTCGAGATACAACGTGTAGTTTTGGAGATACAAGCTAATTTTGTACTATGCGTTATTTCTTCTCGTAAAGACTTTCCAATGCGTACGTATATGTCTTTACTCTGCAAAACTGTATTTCCTTATGAAGTGGTATTATTACATATCCTTTCGAGAGAAAACTGTCCTGTGCCTTCTCTTTTGAGGCTACACACTTAGACATACACGCAACATGAAAGCTTTTCGACTTACAACGTGTTGTTTAGGAAAAACAAGATAATTTCGCACGATGCGGGATTCCTTAAAACGTGATTTTCTGAAAAATTTTGACGAAAGAAAATTCTCCTTTTGGTTCTCTTTAGATGCTACATGTTAAGACGTACACGCCACAACAATTCTTTTCGAGATACAACGTGTAGTTTTGGAGATACAAGCTAATTTTGTACTATGCGTTATTTCTTCTCGTAAAGAGTTTCCAATGCGTACGTATATGTCTTTACTCTGCAAAACTGTATTTCCTTATGAAGTGGTATTCTTACATATCCTTTCGAGAGAAAACTGTCCTGTGCCTTCTCTTTTGATGGTACACACTTAGACATACACGCAACATGAAAGCTTTTCGACTTACAACGTGTTGTTTAGGAAAAACAAGATAATTTCGCACGATGCGGGATTTCCTTAAAACGTGATTTTCTGAAAAATTTTGACGAAAGAAAATTCTCCTTTTGATTCTCTTTAGATGCTACATGTTAAGACGTACACGCCACAGCAATTCATTTCGAGATACAACGTGTAGTTTTGGAGATACAAGCTAATTTTTTACTATGCGTTATTTCTTCTCGTAAAGAGTTTCCAATGCGTACGTATATGTCTTTACTCTGCAAAACTGTATTTCCTTAAGAAGTGGTATTCTTACATATCCTTTCGAGAGAAAACTGTCCTGTGCCTTCTCTTTTGAGGCTACACACTTAGACATACACGCAACATGAAAGCTTTTCGACTTACAACGTGTTGTTTAGGAAAAACAAGATAATTTCGCACGATGCGGGATTTCCTTAAAACGTGATTTTCTGAAAAATTTTCACGAAAGAAAATTCTCCTTTTGGTTCTCTTTAGATGCTACATGTTAAGACGTACACGCCACAACAATTCTTTTCGAGATACAACGTGTAGTTTTGGAGATACAAGCTAATTTTGTCCTATGCGTTATTTCTTCTCGTAAAGAGTTTCCAATGCGTACGTATATGTCTTTACTCTGCAAAACTGTATTTCCTTATGAAGTGGTATTCTTACATATCCTTTCGAGAGAAAACTCTCCTGTGCCTTCTCTTTTGAGGCTACACACTTAGACATACACGCAACATGAAAGCTGTTCGACTTACAACGTGTTGTTTAGGAAAAACAAGACAATTTCGCACGATGCGGGATTTCCTTAAAACGTGATTTTCTGAAAAATTTTGACGAAAGAAAATTCACCTTTTGGTTCTCTTTAGATGCTACATGTTAAGACGTACACGCAACAACAATTCTTTTCGAGATACAACGTGTAGTTTTGGAGATACAAGCTAATTTTGTACTATGCGTTATTTCTTCTCGTAAAGAGTTTCCAATGCGTACGTATATGTCTTTACTCTGCAAAACTGTATTTACTTATGAAGTGGTATTCTTACATATCCTTTCGAGAGAAAACTCTCCTGTGCCTTCTCTTTTGAGGCTACACACTTAGACATACACGCAACATGAAAGCTTTTCGACTTACAACGTGTTGTTTAGGAAAAACAAGACAATTTCGCACGATGCGGGATTTCCTTAAAACGTGATTTTCTGAAAAATTTTGACGAAAGAAAATTCACCTTTTGGTTCTCTTTAGATGCTACATGTTAAGACGTACACGCAACAACAATTCTTTTCGAGATACAACGTGTAGTTTTGGAGATACAAGCTAATTTTGTACTATGCGTTATTTCTTCTCGTAAAGAGTTTCCAATGCGTACGTATATGTCTTTACTCTGCAAAACTGTATTTACTTATGAAGTGGTATTCTTACATATCCTTTCGAGAGAAAACTCTCCTGTGCCTTCTCTTTTGAGGCTACACACTTAGACATACACGCAACATGAAAGCTTTTCGACTTACAACGTGTTGTTTAGGAAAAACAAGATAATTTCGCACGATGCGGGATTTCCTTAAAACGTGATTTTCTGAAAAATTTTGACGAAAGAAAATTCTCCTTTTGGTTCTCTTTAGATGCTACATGTTAAGACGTACACGCCACAACAATTCTTTTCGAGATACAACGTGTAGTTTTGGAGATACAAGCTAATTTTGTACTATGCGTTATTTCTTCTCGTAAAGACTTTCCAATGCGTACGTATATGTCTTTACTCTGCAAAACTGTATTTCCTTATGAAGTGGTATTATTACATATCCTTTCGAGAGAAAACTGTCCTGTGCCTTCTCTTTTGAGGCTACACACTTAGACATACACGCAACATGAAAGCTTTTCGACTTACAACGTGTTGTTTAGGAAAAACAAGATAATTTCGCACGATGCGGGATTCCTTAAAACGTGATTTTCTGAAAAATTTTGACGAAAGAAAATTCTCCTTTTGGTTCTCTTTAGATGCTACATGTTAAGACGTACACGCCACAACAATTCTTTTCGAGATACAACGTGTAGTTTTGGAGATACAAGCTAATTTTGTACTATGCGTTATTTCTTCTCGTAAAGAGTTTCCAATGCGTACGTATATGTCTTTACTCTGCAAAACTGTATTTCCTTATGAAGTGGTATTCTTACATATCCTTTCGAGAGAAAACTGTCCTGTGCCTTCTCTTTTGAGGGTACACACTTAGACATACACGAAACATGAAAGCTTTTCGACTTACAACGTGTTGTTTAGGAAAAACAAGATAATTTCGCACGATGCGGGATTTCCTTAAAACGTGATTTTCTGAAAAATTTTGACGAAAGAAAATTCTCCTTTTGATTCTCTTTAGATGCTACATGTTAAGACGTACACGCCACAGCAATTCATTTCGAGATACAACGTGTAGTTTTGGAGATACAAGCTAATTTTGTACTATGCGTTATTTCTTCTCGTAAAGAGTTTCCAATGCGTACGTATATGTCTTTACTCTGCAAAACTGTATTTCCTTAAGAAGTGGTATTCTTACATATCCTTTCGAGAGAAAACTGTCCTGTGCCTTCTCTTTTGAGGCTACACACTTAGACATACACGCAACATGAAAGCTTTTCGACTTACAACGTGTTGTTTAGGAAAAACAAGATAATTTCGCACGATGCGGGATTTCCTTAAAACGTGATTTTCTGAAAAATTTTCACGAAAGAAAATTCTCCTTTTGGTTCTCTTTAGATGCTACATGTTAAGACGTACACGCCACAACAATTCTTTTCGAGATACAACGTGTAGTTTTGGAGATACAAGCTAATTTTGTCCTATGCGTTATTTCTTCTCGTAAAGAGTTTCCAATGCGTACGTATATGTCTTTACTCTGCAAAACTGTATTTCCTTATGAAGTGGTATTCTTACATATCCTTTCGAGAGAAAACTGTCCTGTGCCTTCTCTTTTGAGGCTACACACTTAGACATACACGCAACATGAAAGCTTTTCGACTTACAACGTGTTGTTTAGGAAAAACAAGACAATTTCGCACGATGCGGGATTTCCTTAAAACGTGATTTTCTGAAAAATTTTGACGAAAGAAAATTCTCCTTTTGGTTCTCTTTAGATGCTACATGTTAAGACGTACACGCCACAACAATTCTTGTCGAGATACAACGTGTAGTTTTGGAGATACAAGCTAATTTTGTACTATGCGTTATTTCTTCTCGTAAAGAGTTTCCAATGCGTACGTATATGTCTTTACTCTGCAAAACTGTATTTCCTTATGAAGTGGTATTCTTACATATCCTTTCGAGAGAAAACTGTCCTGTGCCTTCTCTTTTGAGGGTACACACTTAGACATACACGCAACATGAAAGCTTTTCGACTTACAACGTGTTGTTTAGGAAAAACAAGATAATTTCGCACGATGCGGGATTTCCTTAAAACGTGATTTTCTGAAAAATTTTGACGAAAGAAAATTCTCCTTTTGGTTCTCTTTAGATGCTACATGTTAAGACGTACACGCCACAACAATTCTTTTCGAGATACAACGTGTAGTTTTGGAGATACAAGCTAATTTTGTACTATGCGTTATTTCTTCTCGTAAAGAGTTTCCAATGCGTACGTATATGTCTTTACTCTGCAAAACTGTATTTCCTTATGAAGTGGTATTCTTACATATCCTTTCGAGAGAAAACTGTCCTGTGCCTTCTCTTTTGAGGCTACACACTTAGACATACACGCAACATGAAAGCTTTTCGACTTACAACGTGTTGTTTAGGAAAAACAAGATAATTTCGCACGATGCGGGATTTCCTTAAAACGTGATTTTCTGAAAAATTTTGACGAAAGAAAATTCTCCTTTTGGTTCTCTTTAGATGCTACATGTTAAGACGTACACGCCACAAAAATTCTTTTCGAGATACAACGTGTAGTTTTGGAGATACAAGCTAATTTTGTACTATGCGTTATTTCTTCTCGTAAAGAGTTTCCAATGCGTACGTATATGTCTTTACACTGCAAAGCTGTATTTCCTTATGAAGTGGTATTCTTACATATCCTTTCGAGAGAAAACTGTCCTGTGCCTTCTCTTTTGAGGCTACACACTTAGACATACACGCAACATGAAAGCTTTTCGACTTACAACGTGTTGTTTAGGAAAAACAAGATAATTTCGCACGATGCGGGATTTCCTTAAAACGTGATTTTCTGAAAAATTTTGACGAAAGAAAATTCTCCTTTTGGTTCTCTTTAGATGCTACATGTTAAGACGTACACGCCACAACAATTCTTTTCGAGATACAACGTGTAGTTTTGGAGATACAAGCTAATTTTGTACTATGCGTTATTTCTTCTCGTAAAGAGTTTCCAATGCGTACGTATATGTCTTTACTCTGCAAAGCTGTATTTCCTTATGAAGTGGTATTCTTACATATCCTTTCGAGAGAAAACTGTCCTGTGCCTTCTCTTTTGAGGCTACACACTTAGACATACACGCAACATGAAAGCTTTTCGACTTACAACGTGTTGTTTAGGAAAAACAAGATAATTTCGCACGATGCGGGATTTCCTTAAAACGTGATTTTCTGAAAAATTTTGACGAAAGAAAATTCTCCTTTTGGTTCTCTTTAGATGCTACATGTTAAGACGTACATGCCACAACAACTGTTTTCGAGATACAACGTGTAGTTTTGGAGATACAAGCTAATTTTGTACTATGCGTTATTTCTTCTCGTAAAGAGTTTCCAATGCGTACGTATATGTTTTTACTCTGCAAAACTGTATTTCCTTATGAAGTGGTATTCTTACATATCCTTTCGAGAGAAAACTGTCCTGTGCCTTCTCTTTTGAGGCTACACACTTAGACATACACGCAACATGAAAGCTTTTCGACTTACAACGTGTTGTTTAGGAAAAACAAGATAATTTCGCACGATGCGGGATTTCCTTAAAACGTGATTTTCTGTAAAATTTTGACGAAAGATAATTCTCCTTTTGGTTCTCTTTAGATGCTACATGTTAAGACGTACACGCCACCGCAATTCTTTTCGAGATACAACGTGCAGTTTTGGAGATACAAGCTAATTTTGTACTATGCGTTATTTCTTCTCCTAAAGAAATTCCAATGCGTACGTATATGTCTTTATTCTGCAAAACTGTATTTCCTTATGAAGTGGTATTCTTACATATCCTTTCGAGAGAAAACTGTCCTGTGCCTTCTCTTTTGAGGCTACACACTTAGACATACACGCAACATGAAAGCTTTTCGACTTACAACGTGTTGTTTAGGAAAAACAAGATAATTTCGCACGATGCGGGATTTCCTTAAAACGTGATTTTCTGAAAAATTTTGACGAAAGAAAATTCTCCTTTTGGTTCTCTTTAGATGCTACATGTTAAGACGTACACGCCACAACAATTCTTTTCGAGTTACAACGTGTAGTTTTGGAGATACAAGCTAATTTTGTACTATGCGTTATTTCTTCTCGTAAAGAGTTTCCAATGCGTACGTATATGTCTTTACTCTGCAAAACTGTATTTCCTTATGAAGTGGTATTCTTACATATCCTTTCGAGAGAAAACTGTCCTGTGCCTTCTCTTTTGAGGCTACACACTTAGACATACACGCAACATGAAAGCTTTTCGACTTACAACGTGTTGTTTAGGAAAAACAAGATAATTTCGCACGATGCGGGATTTCCTTAAAACGTGATTTTCTGAAAAATTTTGACGAAAGAAAATTCTCCTTTTGGTTCTCTTCAGATGCTACATGTTAAGACGTACACGCCACAACAATTCTTTTCGAGATACAACGTGTAGTTTTGGAGATACAAGCTAATTTTGTACTATGCGTTATTTCTTCTCGTAAAGAGTTTCCAATGCGTACGTATATGTCTTTACTCTGCAAAACTGTATTTCCTTATGAAGTGGTATTCTTACATATCCTTTCGAGAGAAAACTGTCCTGTGCCTTCTCTTTTGAGGCTACACACTTAGACATACACGCAACATGAAAGCTTTTCGACTTACAACGTGTTGTTTAGGAAAAACAAGATAATTTCGCACGATGCGGGATTCCTTAAAACGTGATTTTCTGAAAAATTTTGACGAAAGAAAATTCTCCTTTTGGTTCTCTTTAGATGCTACATGTTAAGACGTACACGCCACAACAATTCTTTTCGAGATACAACGTGTAGTTTTGGAGATACAAGCTAATTTTGTACTATGCGTTATTTCTTCTCTTAAAGAGTTTCCAATGCGTACGTATATGTCTTTACTCTGCAAAACTGTATTTCCTTATGAAGTGGTATTCTTACATATCCTTTCGAGAGAAAACTGTCCTGTGCCTTCTCTTTTGAGGCTACACACTTAGACATACACGCAACATGAAAGCTTTTCGACTTACAACGTGTTGTTTAGGAAAAACAAGATAATTTCGCACGATGCGGGATTTCCTTAAAACGTGATTTTCTGAAAAATTTTGACGAAAGAAAATTCTCCTTTTGATTCTCTTTAGATGCTACATGTTAAGACGTACACGCCACAGCAATTCATTTCGAGATACAACGTGTAGTTTTGGAGATACAAGCTAATTTTGTACTATGCGTTATTTCTTCTCGTAAAGAGTTTCCAATGCGTACGTATATGTCTTTACTCTGCAAAACTGTATTTCCTTAAGAAGTGGTATTCTTACATATCCTTTCGAGAGAAAACTGTCCTGTGCCTTCTCTTTTGAGGCTACACACTTAGACATACACGCAACATGAAAGCTTTTCGACTTACAACGTGTTGTTTAGGAAAAACAAGATAATTTCGCACGATGCGGGATTTCCTTAAAACGTGATTTTCTGAAAAATTTTCACGAAAGAAAATTCTCCTTTTGGTTCTCTTTAGATGCTACATGTTAAGACGTACACGCCACAACAATTCTTTTCGAGATACAACGTGTAGTTTTGGAGATACAAGCTAATTTTGTCCTATGCGTTATTTCTTCTCGTAAAGAGTTTCCAATGCGTACGTATATTTCTTTACTCTGCAAAACTGTATTTCCTTATGAAGTGGTATTCTTACATATCCTTTCGAGAGAAAACTCTCCTGTGCCTTCTCTTTTGAGGCTACACACTTAGACATACACGCAACATGAAAGCTTTTCGACTTACAACGTGTTGTTTAGGAAAAACAAGACAATTTCGCACGATGCGGGATTTCCTTAAAACGTGATTTTCTGCAAAATTTTGACGAAAGAAAATTCTCCTTTTGGTTCTCTTTAGATGCTACATGTTAAGATGTACACGCCACAACAATTCTTGTCGAGATACAACGTGTAGTTTTGGAGATACAAGCTAATTTTGTACTATGCGTTATTTCTTCTCGTAAAGAGTTTCCAATGCGTACGTATATGTCTTTACTCTGCAAAACTGTATTTCCTTATGAAGTGGTATTCTTACATATCCTTTCGAGAGAAAACTGTCCTGTGCCTTCTCTTTTGAGGGTACACACTTAGACATACACGCAACATGAAAGCTTTTCGACTTACAACGTGTTGTTTAGGAAAAACAAGATAATTTCGCACGATGCGGGATTTCCTTAAAACGTGATTTTCTGAAAAATTTTGACGAAAGAAAATTCTCCTTTTGGTTCTCTTTAGATGCTACATGTTAAGACGTACACGCCACAACAATTCTTTTCGAGATACAACGTGTAGTTTTGGAGATACAAGCTAATTTTGTACTATGCGTTATTTCTTCTCGTAAAGAGTTTCCAATGCGTACGTATATGTCTTTACTCTGCAAAACTGTATTTCCTTATGAAGTGGTATTCTTACATATCCTTTCGAGAGAAAACTGTCCTGTGCCTTCTCTTTTGAGGCTACACACTTAGACATACACGCAACATGAAAGCTTTTCGACTTACAACGTGTTGTTTAGGAAAAACAAGATAATTTCGCATGATGCGGGATTTCCTTAAAACGTGATTTTCTGAAAAATTTTGACGAAAGAAAATTCTCCTTTTGGTTCTCTTTAGATGCTACATGTTAAGACGTACACGCCACAAAAATTCTTTTCAAGATACAACGTGTAGTTTTGGAGATACAAGCTAATTTTGTACTATGCGTTATTTCTTCTCGTAAAGAGTTTCCAATGCGTACGTATATGTCTTTACACTGCAAAGCTGTATTTCCTTATGAAGTGGTATTCTTACATATCCTTTCGAGAGAAAACTGTCCTGTGCCTTCTCTTTTGAGGCTACACACTTAGACATACACGCAACATGAAAGCTTTTCGACTTACAACGTGTTGTTTAGGAAAAACAAGATAATTTCGCACGATGCGGGATTTCCTTAAAACGTGATTTTCTGAAAAATTTTGACGAAAGAAAATTCTCCTTTTGGTTCTCTTTAGATGCTACATGTTAAGACGTGCACGCCACAACAATTCTTTTCGAGATACAACGTGTAGTTTTGGAGATACAAGCTAATTTTGTACTATGCGTTATTTCTTCTCGTAAAGAGTTTCCAATGCGTACGTATATGTCTTTACTCTGCAAAGCTGTATTTCCTTATGAAGTGGTATTCTTACATATCCTTTCGAGAGAAAACTGTCCTGTGCCTTCTCTTTTGAGGCTACACACTTAGACATACACGCAACATGAAAGCTTTTCGACTTACAACTTGTTGTTTAGGAAAAACAAGATAATTTCGCACGATGCGGGATTTCCTTAAAACGTGATTTTCTGAAAAATTTTGACGAAAGAAAATTCTCCTTTTGGTTCTCTTTAGATGCTACATGTTAAGACGTACACGCCACAAAAATTCTTTTCAAGATACAACGTGTAGTTTTGGAGATACAAGCTAATTTTGTACTATGCGTTATTTCTTCTCGTAAAGAGTTTCCAATGCGTACGTATATGTCTTTACACTGCAAAGCTGTATTTCCTTATGAAGTGGTATTCTTACATATCCTTTCGAGAGAAAACTGTCCTGTGCCTTCTCTTTTGAGGCTACACACTTAGACATACACGCAACATGAAAGCTTTTCGACTTACAACGTGTTGTTTAGGAAAAACAAGATAATTTCGCACGATGCGGGATTTCCTTAAAACGTGATTTTCTGAAAAATTTTGACGAAAGAAAATTCTCCTTTTGGTTCTCTTTAGATGCTACATGTTAAGACGTGCACGCCACAACAATTCTTTTCGAGATACAACGTGTAGTTTTGGAGATACAAGCTAATTTTGTACTATGCGTTATTTCTTCTCGTAAAGAGTTTCCAATGCGTACGTATATGTCTTTACTCTGCAAAGCTGTATTTCCTTGTGAAGTGGTATTCTTACATATCCTTTCGAGAGAAAACTGTCCTGTGCCTTCTCTTTTGAGGCTACACACTTAGACATACACGCAACATGAAAGCTTTTCGACTTACAACGTGTTGTTTAGGAAAAACAAGATAATTTCGCACGATGCGGGATTTCCTTAAAACGTGATTTTCTGAAAAATTTTGACGAAAGAAAATTCTCCTTTTGGTTCTCTTTAGATGCTACATGTTAAGACGTACACGCCACAGCAATTCTTTTCGAGATACAACGTGTAGTTTTGGAGATACAAGCTAATTTTGTACTATGCGTTATTTCTTCTCGTAAAGAGTTTCCAATGCGTACGTATATGTCTTTACTCTGCAAAACTGTATTTCCTTGTGAAGTGGTATTCTTACATATCCTTTCGAGAGAAAACTGTCCTGTGCCTTCTCTTTTGAGGCTACACACTTAGACATACACGCAACATGAAAGCTTTTCGACTTACAACGTGTTGTTTAGGAAAAACAAGATAATTTCGTACGATGCGGGATTTCCTTAAAACGTGATTTTCTGAAAAATTTTGACGAAAGAAAATTCTCCTTTTGGTTCTCTTTAGATGCTACATGTTAAGACGTACACGCCACAGCAATTCTTTTCGAGATACAACGTGTAGTTTTGGAGATACAAGCTAATTTTGTACTATGCGTTATTTCTTCTCGTAAAGAGTTTCCAATGCGTACGTATATGTCTTTACTCTGCAAAACTGTATTTCCTTATGAAGTGGTATTCTTACATATCCTTTCGAGAGAAAAATGTCCTGTGCCTTCTCTTTTGAGGCTACACACTTAGACATACACGCAACATGAAAGCTTTTCGACTTACAACGTGTTGTTTAGGAAAAACAAGATAATTTCGCACGATGCGGGATTTCCTTAAAACGTGATTTTCTGAAAAATTTTGACGAAAGAAAATTCTCCTTTTGGTTCTCTTCAGATGCTACATGTTAAGACGTACACGCCACAACAATTCTTTTCGAGATACAACGTGTAGTTTTGGAGATACAAGCTAATTTTGTACTATGCGTTATTTCTTCTCATAAAGAGTTTCCAATGCGTACGTATATGTCTTTACTCTGCAAAACTGTATTTCCTTATGAAGTGGTATTCTTACATATCCTTTCGAGAGAAAACTGTCCTGTGCCTTCTCTTTTGAGGCTACACACTTAGACATACACGCAACATGAAAGCTTTTCGACTTACAACGTGTTGTTTAGGAAAAACAAGATAATTTCGCACGATGCGGGATTCCTTAAAACGTGATTTTCTGAAAAATTTTGACGAAAGAAAATTCTCCTTTTGGTTCTCTTTAGATGCTACATGTTAAGACGTACACGCCACAACAATTCTTTTCGAGATACAACGTGTAGTTTTGGAGATACAAGCTAATTTTGTACTATGCGTTATTTCTTCTCTTAAAGAGTTTCCAATGCGTACGTATATGTCTTTACTCTGCAAAACTGTATTTCCTTATGAAGTGGTATTCTTACATATCCTTTCGAGAGAAAACTGTCCTGTGCCTTCTCTTTTGAGGCTACACACTTAGACATACACGCAACATGAAAGCTTTTCGACTTACAACGTGTTGTTTAGGAAAAACAAGATAATTTCGCACGATGCGGGATTTCCTTAAAACGTGATTTTCTGAAAAATTTTGACGAAAGAAAATTCTCCTTTTGATTCTCTTTAGATGCTACATGTTAAGACGTACACGCCACAGCAATTCATTTCGAGATACAACGTGTAGTTTTGGAGATACAAGCTAATTTTGTACTATGCGTTATTTCTTCTCGTAAAGAGTTTCCAATGCGTACGTATATGTCTTTACTCTGCAAAACTGTATTTCCTTAAGAAGTGGTATTCTTACATATCCTTTCGAGAGAAAACTGTCCTGTGCCTTCTCTTTTGAGGCTACACACTTAGACATACACGCAACATGAAAGCTTTTCGACTTACAACGTGTTGTTTAGGAAAAACAAGATAATTTCGCACGATGCGGGATTTCCTTAAAACGTGATTTTCTGAAAAATTTTCACGAAAGAAAATTCTCCTTTTGGTTCTCTTTAGATGCTACATGTTAAGACGTACACGCCACAACAATTCTTTTCGAGATACAACGTGTAGTTTTGGAGATACAAGCTAATTTTGTCCTATGCGTTATTTCTTCTCGTAAAGAGTTTCCAATGCGTACGTATATGTCTTTACTCTGCAAAACTGTATTTCCTTATGAAGTGGTATTCTTACATATCCTTTCGAGAGAAAACTCTCCTGTGCCTTCTCTTTTGAGGCTACACACTTAGACATACACGCAACATGAAAGCTTTTCGACTTACAACGTGTTGTTTAGGAAAAACAAGACAATTTCGCACGATGCGGGATTTCCTTAAAACGTGATTTTCTGCAAAATTTTGACGAAAGAAAATTCTCCTTTTGGTTCTCTTTAGATGCTACATGTTAAGACGTACACGCCACAACAATTCTTGTCGAGATACAACGTGTAGTTTTGGAGATACAAGCTAATTTTGTACTATGCGTTATTTCTTCTCGTAAAGAGTTTCCAATGCGTACGTATATGTCTTTACTCTGCAAAACTGTATTTCCTTATGAAGTGGTATTCTTACATATCCTTTCGAGAGAAAACTGTCCTGTGCCTTCTCTTTTGAGGGTACACACTTAGACATACACGCAACATGAAAGCTTTTCGACTTACAACGTGTTGTTTAGGAAAAACAAGATAATTTCGCACGATGCGGGATTTCCTTAAAACGTGATTTTCTGAAAAATTTTGACGAAAGAAAATTCTCCTTTTGGTTCTCTTTAGATGCTACATGTTAAGACGTACACGCCACAACAATTCTTTTCGAGATACAACGTGTAGTTTTGGAGATACAAGCTAATTTTGTACTATGCGTTATTTCTTCTCGTAAAGAGTTTCCAATGCGTACGTATATGTCTTTACTCTGCAAAACTGTATTTCCTTATGAAGTGGTATTCTTACATATCCTTTCGAGAGAAAACTGTCCTGTGCCTTCTCTTTTGAGGCTACACACTTAGACATACACGCAACATGAAAGCTTTTCGACTTACAACGTGTTGTTTAGGAAAAACAAGATAATTTCGCACGATGCGGGATTTCCTTAAAACGTGATTTTCTGAAAAATTTTGACGAAAGAAAATTCTCCTTTTGGTTCTCTTTAGATGCTACATGTTAAGACGTACACGCCACAAAAATTCTTTTCAAGATACAACGTGTAGTTTTGGAGATACAAGCTAATTTTGTACTATGCGTTATTTCTTCTCGTAAAGAGTTTCCAATGCGTACGTATATGTCTTTACACTGCAAAGCTGTATTTCCTTATGAAGTGGTATTCTTACATATCCTTTCGAGAGAAAACTGTCCTGTGCCTTCTCTTTTGAGGCTACACACTTAGACATACACGCAACATGAAAGCTTTTCGACTTACAACGTGTTGTTTAGGAAAAACAAGATAATTTCGCACGATGCGGGATTTCCTTAAAACGTGATTTTCTGAAAAATTTTGACGAAAGAAAATTCTCCTTTTGGTTCTCTTTAGATGCTACATGTTAAGACGTGCACGCCACAACAATTCTTTTCGAGATACAACGTGTAGTTTTGGAGATACAAGCTAATTTTGTACTATGCGTTATTTCTTCTCGTAAAGAGTTTCCAATGCGTACGTATATGTCTTTACTCTGCAAAGCTGTATTTCCTTATGAAGTGGTATTCTTACATATCCTTTCGAGAGAAAACTGTCCTGTGCCTTCTCTTTTGAGGCTACACACTTAGACATACACGCAACATGAAAGCTTTTCGACTTACAACGTGTTGTTTAGGAAAAACAAGATAATTTCGCACGATGCGGGATTTCCTTAAAACGTGATTTTCTGAAAAATTTTGACGAAAGAAAATTCTCCTTTTGGTTCTCTTTAGATGCTACATGTTAAGACGTACACGCCACAAAAATTCTTTTCAAGATACAACGTGTAGTTTTGGAGATACAAGCTAATTTTGTACTATGCGTTATTTCTTCTCTTAAAGAGTTTCCAATGCGTACGTATATGTCTTTACACTGCAAAGCTGTATTTCCTTATGAAGTGGTATTCTTACATATCCTTTCGAGAGAAAACTGTCCTGTGCCTTCTCTTTTGAGGCTACACACTTAGACATACACGCAACATGAAAGCTTTTCGACTTACAACGTGTTGTTTAGGAAAAACAAGATAATTTCGCACGATGCGGGATTTCCTTAAAACGTGATTTTCTGAAAAATTTTGACGAAAGAAAATTCTCCTTTTGGTTCTCTTTAGATGCTACATGTTAAGACGTGCACGCCACAACAATTCTTTTCGAGATACAACGTGTAGTTTTGGAGATACAAGCTAATTTTGTACTATGCGTTATTTCTTCTCGTAAAGAGTTTCCAATGCGTACGTATATGTCTTTACTCTGCAAAGCTGTATTTCCTTATGAAGTGGTATTCTTACATATCCTTTCGAGAGAAAACTGTCCTGTGCCTTCTCTTTTGAGGCTACACACTTAGACATACACGCAACATGAAAGCTTTTCGACTTACAACGTGTTGTTTAGGAAAAACAAGATAATTTCGCACGATGCGGGATTTCCTTAAAACGTGATTTTCTGAAAAATTTTGACGAAAGAAAATTCTCCTTTTGGTTCTCTTTAGATGCTACATGTTAAGACGTACACGCCACAGCAATTCTTTTCGAGATACAACGTGTAGTTTTGGAGATACAAGCTAATTTTGTACTATGCGTTATTTCTTCTCGTAAAGAGTTTCCAATGCGTACGTATATGTCTTTACTCTGCAAAACTGTATTTCCTTGTGAAGTGGTATTCTTACATATCCTTTCGAGAGAAAACTGTCCTGTGCCTTCTCTTTTGAGGCTACACACTTAGACATACACGCAACATGAAAGCTTTTCGACTTACAACGTGTTGTTTAGGAAAAACAAGATAATTTCGCACGATGCGGGATTTCCTTAAAACGTGATTTTCTGAAAAATTTTGACGAAAGAAAATTCTCCTTTTGGTTCTCTTTAGATGCTACATGTTAAGACGTACACGCCACAGCAATTCTTTTCGAGATACAACGTGTAGTTTTGGAGATACAAGCTAATTTTGTACTATGCGTTATTTCTTCTCGTAAAGAGTTTCCAATGCGTACGTATATGTCTTTACTCTGCAAAACTGTATTTCCTTGTGAAGTGGTATTCTTACATATCCTTTCGAGAGAAAACTGTCCTGTGCCTTCTCTTTTGAGGCTACACACTTAGACATACACGCAACATGAAAGCTTTTCGACTTACAACGTGTTGTTTAGGAAAAACAAGATAATTTCGCACGATGCGGGATTTCCTTAAAACGTGATTTTCTGAAAAATTTTGACGAAAGAAAATTCTCCTTTTGGTTCTCTTTAGATGCTACATGTTAAGACGTACACGCCACAACAATTCTTTTCGAGATACAACGTGTAGTTTTGGAGATACAAGCTAATTTTGTACTATGCGTTATTTCTTCTCCTAAAGAGTTTCCAATGCGTACGTATATGTCTTTACTCTGCAAAGTTGTATTTCCTTATGAAGTGGTATTCTTACATATCCTTTCGAGAGAAAACTGTCCTGTGCCTTCTCTTTTGAGGCTACACACTTAGACATACACGCAACATGAAAGCTTTTCGACTTACAACGTGTTGTTTAGGAAAAACAAGACAATTTCGCACGATGCGGGATTTCCTTAAAACGTGATTTTCTGCAAAATTTTGACGAAAGAAAATTCTCCTTTTGGTTCTCTTTAGATGCTACATGTTAAGACGTACACGCCACAACAATTCTTGTCGAGATACAACGTGTAGTTTTGGAGATACAAGCTAATTTTGTACTATGCGTTATTTCTTCTCGTAAAGAGTTTCCAATGCGTACGTATATGTCTTTACTCTGCAAAACTGTATTTCCTTATGAAGTGGTATTCTTACATATCCTTTCGAGAGAAAACTGTCCTGTGCCTTCTCTTTTGAGGGTACACACTTAGACATACACGCAACATGAAAGCTTTTCGACTTACAACGTGTTGTTTAGGAAAAACAAGATAATTTCGCACGATGCGGGATTTCCTTAAAACGTGATTTTCTGAAAAATTTTGACGAAAGAAAATTCTCCTTTTGGTTCTCTTTAGATGCTACATGTTAAGACGTACACGCCACAACAATTCTTTTCGAGATACAACGTGTAGTTTTGGAGATACAAGCTAATTTTGTACTATGCGTTATTTCTTCTCGTAAAGAGTTTCCAATGCGTACGTATATGTCTTTACTCTGCAAAACTGTATTTCCTTATGAAGTGGTATTCTTACATATCCTTTCGAGAGAAAACTGTCCTGTGCCTTCTCTTTTGAGGCTACACACTTAGACATACACGCAACATGAAAGCTTTTCGACTTACAACGTGTTGTTTAGGAAAAACAAGATAATTTCGCACGATGCGGGATTTCCTTAAAACGTGATTTTCTGAAAAATTTTGACGAAAGAAAATTCTCCTTTTGGTTCTCTTTAGATGCTACATGTTAAGACGTACACGCCACAAAAATTCTTTTCAAGATACAACGTGTAGTTTTGGAGATACAAGCTAATTTTGTACTATGCGTTATTTCTTCTCGTAAAGAGTTTCCAATGCGTACGTATATGTCTTTACACTGCAAAGCTGTATTTCCTTATGAAGTGGTATTCTTACATATCCTTTCGAGAGAAAACTGTCCTGTGCCTTCTCTTTTGAGGCTACACACTTAGACATACACGCAACATGAAAGCTTTTCGACTTACAACGTGTTGTTTAGGAAAAACAAGATAATTTCGCACGATGCGGGATTTCCTTAAAACGTGATTTTCTGAAAAATTTTGACGAAAGAAAATTCTCCTTTTGGTTCTCTTTAGATGCTACATGTTAAGACGTGCACGCCACAACAATTCTTTTCGAGATACAACGTGTAGTTTTGGAGATACAAGCTAATTTTGTACTATGCGTTATTTCTTCTCGTAAAGAGTTTCCAATGCGTACGTATATGTCTTTACTCTGCAAAGCTGTATTTCCTTATGAAGTGGTATTCTTACATATCCTTTCGAGAGAAAACTGTCCTGTGCCTTCTCTTTTGAGGCTACACACTTAGACATACACGCAACATGAAAGCTTTTCGACTTACAACGTGTTGTTTAGGAAAAACAAGATAATTTCGCACGATGCGGGATTTCCTTAAAACGTGATTTTCTGAAAAATTTTGACGAAAGAAAATTCTCCTTTTGGTTCTCTTTAGATGCTACATGTTAAGACGTACACGCCACAAAAATTCTTTTCAAGATACAACGTGTAGTTTTGGAGATACAAGCTAATTTTGTACTATGCGTTATTTCTTCTCTTAAAGAGTTTCCAATGCGTACGTATATGTCTTTACACTGCAAAGCTGTATTTCCTTATGAAGTGGTATTCTTACATATCCTTTCGAGAGAAAACTGTCCTGTGCCTTCTCTTTTGAGGCTACACACTTAGACATACACGCAACATGAAAGCTTTTCGACTTACAACGTGTTGTTTAGGAAAAACAAGATAATTTCGCACGATGCGGGATTTCCTTAAAACGTGATTTTCTGAAAAATTTTGACGAAAGAAAATTCTCCTTTTGGTTCTCTTTAGATGCTACATGTTAAGACGTGCACGCCACAACAATTCTTTTCGAGATACAACGTGTAGTTTTGGAGATACAAGCTAATTTTGTACTATGCGTTATTTCTTCTCGTAAAGAGTTTCCAATGCGTACGTATATGTCTTTACTCTGCAAAGCTGTATTTCCTTATGAAGTGGTATTCTTACATATCCTTTCGAGAGAAAACTGTCCTGTGCCTTCTCTTTTGAGGCTACACACTTAGACATACACGCAACATGAAAGCTTTTCGACTTACAACGTGTTGTTTAGGAAAAACAAGATAATTTCGCACGATGCGGGATTTCCTTAAAACGTGATTTTCTGAAAAATTTTGACGAAAGAAAATTCTCCTTTTGGTTCTCTTTAGATGCTACATGTTAAGACGTACACGCCACAGCAATTCTTTTCGAGATACAACGTGTAGTTTTGGAGATACAAGCTAATTTTGTACTATGCGTTATTTCTTCTCGTAAAGAGTTTCCAATGCGTACGTATATGTCTTTACTCTGCAAAACTGTATTTCCTTGTGAAGTGGTATTCTTACATATCCTTTCGAGAGAAAACTGTCCTGTGCCTTCTCTTTTGAGGCTACACACTTAGACATACACGCAACATGAAAGCTTTTCGACTTACAACGTGTTGTTTAGGAAAAACAAGATAATTTCGCACGATGCGGGATTTCCTTAAAACGTGATTTTCTGAAAAATTTTGACGAAAGAAAATTCTCCTTTTGGTTCTCTTTAGATGCTACATGTTAAGACGTACACGCCACAGCAATTCTTTTCGAGATACAACGTGTAGTTTTGGAGATACAAGCTAATTTTGTACTATGCGTTATTTCTTCTCGTAAAGAGTTTCCAATGCGTACGTATATGTCTTTACTCTGCAAAACTGTATTTCCTTGTGAAGTGGTATTCTTACATATCCTTTCGAGAGAAAACTGTCCTGTGCCTTCTCTTTTGAGGCTACACACTTAGACATACACGCAACATGAAAGCTTTTCGACTTACAACGTGTTGTTTAGGAAAAACAAGATAATTTCGCACGATGCGGGATTTCCTTAAAACGTGATTTTCTGAAAAATTTTGACGAAAGAAAATTCTCCTTTTGGTTCTCTTTAGATGCTACATGTTAAGACGTACACGCCACAACAATTCTTTTCGAGATACAACGTGTAGTTTTGGAGATACAAGCTAATTTTGTACTATGCGTTATTTCTTCTCCTAAAGAGTTTCCAATGCGTACGTATATGTCTTTACTCTGCAAAGTTGTATTTCCTTATGAAGTGGTATTCTTACATATCCTTTCGAGAGAAAACTGTCCTGTGCCTTCTCTTTTGAGGCTACACACTTAGACATACACGCAACATGAAAGCTTTTCGACTTACAACGTGTTGTTTAGGAAAAACAAGATAATTTCGCACGATGCGGGATTTCCTTAAAACGTGATTTTCTGAAAAATTTTGACGAAAGAAAATTCTCCTTTTGGTTCTCTTTAGATGCTACATGTTAAGACGTACACGCCACAACAATTCTTTTCGAGATACAACTTGTAGTTTTGGAGATACAAGCTAATTTTGTACTATGCGTTATTTCTTCTCGTAAAGAGTTTCCAATGCGTACGTATATGTCTTTACACTGCAAAGCTGTATTTCCTTATGAAGTGGTATTCTTACATATCCTTTCGAGAGAAAACTGTCCTGTGCCTTCTCTTTTGAGGCTACACACTTAGACATACACGCAACATGAAAGCTTTTCGACTTACAACGTGTTGTTTAGGAAAAACAAGATAATTTCGCACGATGCGGGATTTCCTTAAAACGTGATTTTCTGAAAAATTTTGACGAAAGAAAATTCTCCTTTTGGTTCTCTTTAGATGCTACATGTTAAGACGTACACGCCACAACAATTCTTTTCGAGATACAACGTGTAGTTTTGGAGATACAAGCTAATTTTGTACTATGCGTTATTTCTTCTCGTAAAGAGTTTCCAATGCGTACGTATATGTCTTTACTCTGCAAAGCTGTATTTCCTTATGAAGTGGTATTCTTACATATCCTTTCGAGAGAAAACTGTCCTGTGCCTTCTCTTTTGAGGCTACACACTTAGACATACACGCAACATGAAAGCTTTTCGACTTACAACGTGTTGTTTAGGAAAAACAAGATAATTTCGCACGATGCGGGATTTCCTTAAAACGTGATTTTCTGAAAAATTTTGACGAAAGAAAATTCTCCTTTTGGTTCTCTTTAGATGCTACATGTTAAGACGTACATGCCACAACAATTGTTTTCGAGATACAACGTGTAGTTTTGGAGATACAAGCTAATTTTGTACTATGCGTTATTTCTTCTCGTAAAGAGTTTCCAATGCGTACGTATATGTTTTTACTCTGCAAAACTGTATTTCCTTATGAAGTGGTATTCTTACATATCCTTTCGAGAGAAAACTGTCCTGTGCCTTCTCTTTTGAGGCTACACACTTAGACATACACGCAACATGAAAGCTTTTCGACTTACAACGTGTTGTTTAGGAAAAACAAGATAATTTCGCACGATGCGGGATTTCCTTAAAACGTGATTTTCTGTAAAATTTTGACGAAAGATAATTCTCCTTTTGGTTCTCTTTAGATGCTACATGTTAAGACGTACACGCCACCGCAATTCTTTTCGAGATACAACGTGCAGTTTTGGAGATACAAGCTAATTTTGTACTATGCGTTATTTCTTCTCCTAAAGAAATTCCAATGCGTACGTATATGTCTTTATTCTGCAAAACTGTATTTCCTTATGAAGTGGTATTCTTACATATCCTTTCGAGAGAAAACTGTCCTGTGCCTTCTCTTTTGAGGCTACACACTTAGACATACACGCAACATGAAAGCTTTTCGACTTACAACGTGTTGTTTAGGAAAAACAAGATAATTTCGCACGATGCGGGATTTCCTTAAAACGTGATTTTCTGAAAAATTTTGACGAAAGAAAATTCTCCTTTTGGTTCTCTTTAGATGCTACATGTTAAGACGTACACGCCACAACAATTCTTTTCGAGTTACAACGTGTAGTTTTGGAGATACAAGCTAATTTTGTACTATGCGTTATTTCTTCTCGTAAAGAGTTTCCAATGCGTACGTATATGTCTTTACTCTGCAAAACTGTATTTCCTTATGAAGTGGTATTCTTACATATCCTTTCGAGAGAAAACTGTCCTGTGCCTTCTCTTTTGAGGCTACACACTTAGACATACACGCAACATGAAAGCTTTTCGACTTACAACGTGTTGTTTAGGAAAAACAAGATAATTTCGCACGATGCGGGATTTCCTTAAAACGTGATTTTCTGAAAAATTTTGACGAAAGAAAATTCTCCTTTTGGTTCTCTTCAGATGCTACATGTTAAGACGTACACGCCACAACAATTCTTTTCGAGATACAACGTGTAGTTTTGGAGATACAAGCTAATTTTGTACTATGCGTTATTTCTTCTCGTAAAGAGTTTCCAATGCGTACGTATATGTCTTTACTCTGCAAAACTGTATTTCCTTATGAAGTGGTATTCTTACATATCCTTTCGAGAGAAAACTGTCCTGTGCCTTCTCTTTTGAGGCTACACACTTAGACATACACGCAACATGAAAGCTTTTCGACTTACAACGTGTTGTTTAGGAAAAACAAGATAATTTCGCACGATGCGGGATTCCTTAAAACGTGATTTTCTGAAAAATTTTGACGAAAGAAAATTCTCCTTTTGGTTCTCTTTAGATGCTACATGTTAAGACGTACACGCCACAACAATTCTTTTCGAGATACAACGTGTAGTTTTGGAGATACAAGCTAATTTTGTACTATGCGTTATTTCTTCTCTTAAAGAGTTTCCAATGCGTACGTATATGTCTTTACTCTGCAAAACTGTATTTCCTTATGAAGTGGTATTCTTACATATCCTTTCGAGAGAAAACTGTCCTGTGCCTTCTCTTTTGAGGCTACACACTTAGACATACACGCAACATGAAAGCTTTTCGACTTACAACGTGTTGTTTAGGAAAAACAAGATAATTTCGCACGATGCGGGATTTCCTTAAAACGTGATTTTCTGAAAAATTTTGACGAAAGAAAATTCTCCTTTTGATTCTCTTTAGATGCTACATGTTAAGACGTACACGCCACAGCAATTCATTTCGAGATACAACGTGTAGTTTTGGAGATACAAGCTAATTTTGTACTATGCGTTATTTCTTCTCGTAAAGAGTTTCCAATGCGTACGTATATGTCTTTACTCTGCAAAACTGTATTTCCTTAAGAAGTGGTATTCTTACATATCCTTTCGAGAGAAAACTGTCCTGTGCCTTCTCTTTTGAGGCTACACACTTAGACATACACGCAACATGAAAGCTTTTCGACTTACAACGTGTTGTTTAGGAAAAACAAGATAATTTCGCACGATGCGGGATTTCCTTAAAACGTGATTTTCTGAAAAATTTTCACGAAAGAAAATTCTCCTTTTGGTTCTCTTTAGATGCTACATGTTAAGACGTACACGCCACAACAATTCTTTTCGAGATACAACGTGTAGTTTTGGAGATACAAGCTAATTTTGTCCTATGCGTTATTTCTTCTCGTAAAGAGTTTCCAATGCGTACGTATATGTCTTTACTCTGCAAAACTGTATTTCCTTATGAAGTGGTATTCTTACATATCCTTTCGAGAGAAAACTCTCCTGTGCCTTCTCTTTTGAGGCTACACACTTAGACATACACGCAACATGAAAGCTTTTCGACTTACAACGTGTTGTTTAGGAAAAACAAGACAATTTCGCACGATGCGGGATTTCCTTAAAACGTGATTTTCTGCAAAATTTTGACGAAAGAAAATTCTCCTTTTGGTTCTCTTTAGATGCTACATGTTAAGACGTACACGCCACAACAATACTTGTCGAGATACAACGTGTAGTTTTGGAGATACAAGCTAATTTTGTACTATGCGTTATTTCTTCTTGTAAAGAGTTTCCAATGCGTACGTATATGTCTTTACTCTGCAAAACTGTATTTCCTTATGAAGTGGTATTCTTACATATCCTTTCGAGAGAAAACTGTCCTGTGCCTTCTCTTTTGAGGGTACACACTTAGACATACACGCAACATGAAAGCTTTTCGACTTACAACGTGTTGTTTAGGAAAAACAAGATAATTTCGCACGATGCGGGATTTCCTTAAAACGTGATTTTCTGAAAAATTTTGACGAAAGAAAATTCTCCTTTTGGTTCTCTTTAGATGCTACATGTTAAGACGTACACGCCACAACAATTCTTTTCGAGATACAACGTGTAGTTTTGGAGATACAAGCTAATTTTATACTATGCGTTATTTCTTCTCGTAAGGAGTTTCCAATGCGTACGTATATGTCTTTACTCTGCAAAACTGTATTTCCTTATGAAGTGGTATTCTTACATATCCTTTCGAGAGAAAACTGTCCTGTGCCTTCTCTTTTGAGGCTACACACTTAGACATACACGCAACATGAAAGCTTTTCGACTTACAACGTGTTGTTTAGGAAAAACAAGATAATTTCGCACGATGCGGGATTTCCTTAAAACGTGATTTTCTGAAAAATTTTGACGAAAGAAAATTCTCCTTTTGGTTCTCTTTAGATGCTACATGTTAAGACGTACACGCCACAAAAATTCTTTTCAAGATACAACGTGTAGTTTTGGAGATACAAGCTAATTTTGTACTATGCGTTATTTCTTCTCGTAAAGAGTTTCCAATGCGTACGTATATGTCTTTACACTGCAAAGCTGTATTTCCTTATGAAGTGGTATTCTTACATATCCTTTCGAGAGAAAACTGTCCTGTGCCTTCTCTTTTGAGGCTACACACTTAGACATACACGCAACATGAAAGCTTTTCGACTTACAACGTGTTGTTTAGGAAAAACAAGATAATTTCGCACGATGCGGGATTTCCTTAAAACGTGATTTTCTGAAAAATTTTGACGAAAGAAAATTCTCCTTTTGGTTCTCTTTAGATGCTACATGTTAAGACGTGCACGCCACAACAATTCTTTTCGAGATACAACGTGTAGTTTTGGAGATACAAGCTAATTTTGTACTATGCGTTATTTCTTCTCGTAAAGAGTTTCCAATGCGTACGTATATGTCTTTACTCTGCAAAGCTGTATTTCCTTATGAAGTGGTATTCTTACATATCCTTTCGAGAGAAAACTGTCCTGTGCCTTCTCTTTTGAGGCTACACACTTAGACATACACGCAACATGAAAGCTTTTCGACTTACAACGTGTTGTTTAGGAAAAACAAGATAATTTCGCACGATGCGGGATTTCCTTAAAACGTGATTTTCTGAAAAATTTTGACGAAAGAAAATTCTCCTTTTGGTTCTCTTTAGATGCTACATGTTAAGACGTACACGCCACAGCAATTCTTTTCGAGATACAACGTGTAGTTTTGGAGATACAAGCTAATTTTGTACTATGCGTTATTTCTTCTCGTAAAGAGTTTCCAATGCGTACGTATATGTCTTTACTCTGCAAAACTGTATTTCCTTGTGAAGTGGTATTCTTACATATCCTTTCGAGAGAAAACTGTCCTGTGCCTTCTCTTTTGAGGCTACACACTTAGACATACACGCAACATGAAAGCTTTTCGACTTACAACGTGTTGTTTAGGAAAAACAAGATAATTTCGCACGATGCGGGATTTCCTTAAAACGTGATTTTCTGAAAAATTTTGACGAAAGAAAATTCTCCTTTTGGTTCTCTTTAGATGCTACATGTTAAGACGTACACGCCACAACAATTCTTTTCGAGATACAACGTGTAGTTTTGGAGATACAAGCTAATTTTGTACTATGCGTTATTTCTTCTCCTAAAGAGTTTCCAATGCGTACGTATATGTCTTTACTCTGCAAAGTTGTATTTCCTTATGAAGTGGTATTCTTACATATCCTTTCGAGAGAAAACTGTCCTGTGCCTTCTCTTTTGAGGCTACACACTTAGACATACACGCAACATGAAAGCTTTTCGACTTACAACGTGTTGTTTAGGAAAAACAAGATAATTTCGCACGATGCGGGATTTCCTTAAAACGTGATTTTCTGAAAAATTTTGACGAAAGAAAATTCTCCTTTTGGTTCTCTTTAGATGCTACATGTTAAGACGTACACGCCACAACAATTCTTTTCGAGATACAACGTGTAGTTTTGGAGATACAAGCTAATTTTGTACTATGCGTTATTTCTTCTCGTAAAGAGTTTCCAATGCGTACGTATATGTCTTTACACTGCAAAGCTGTATTTCCTTATGAAGTGGTATTCTTACATATCCTTTCGAGAGAAAACTGTCCTGTGCCTTCTCTTTTGAGGCTACAC
This sequence comes from Apodemus sylvaticus, assembly GCF_947179515.1. Taxonomy (NCBI): domain Eukaryota; kingdom Metazoa; phylum Chordata; class Mammalia; order Rodentia; family Muridae; genus Apodemus; species Apodemus sylvaticus. The sequence continues at coordinate 1,562,991 of NW_026263017.1, forward strand.
ACTTAGACATACACGCAACATGAAAGCTTTTCGACTTACAACGTGTTGTTTAGGAAAAACAAGATAATTTCGCACGATGCGGGATTTCCTTAAAACGTGATTTTCTGCAAAATTTTGACGAAAGAAAATTCTCCTTTTGGTTCTCTTTAGATGCTACATGTTAAGACGTACACGCCACAACAATTCTTTTCGAGATACAACGTGTAGTTTTGGAGATACAAGCTAATTTTGTACTATGCGTTATTTCTTCTCGTAAAGAGTTTCCAATGCGTACGTATATGTCTTTACTCTGCAAAGCTGTATTTCCTTATGAAGTGGTATTCTTACATATCCTTTCGAGAGAAAACTGTCCTGTGCCTTCTCTTTTGAGGCTACACACTTAGACATACACGCAACATGAAAGCTTTTCGACTTACAACGTGTTGTTTAGGAAAAACAAGATAATTTCGCACGATGCGGGATTTCCTTAAAACGTGATTTTCTGAAAAATTTTGACGAAAGAAAATTCTCCTTTTGGTTCTCTTTAGATGCTACATGTTAAGACGTACATGCCACAACAATTGTTTTCGAGATACAACGTGTAGTTTTGGAGATACAAGCTAATTTTGTACTATGCGTTATTTCTTCTCGTAAAGAGTTTCCAATGCGTACGTATATGTTTTTACTCTGCAAAACTGTATTTCCTTATGAAGTGGTATTCTTACATATCCTTTCGAGAGAAAACTGTCCTGTGCCTTCTCTTTTGAGGCTACACACTTAGACATACACGCAACATGAAAGCTTTTCGACTTACAACGTGTTGTTTAGGAAAAACAAGATAATTTCGCACGATGCGGGATTTCCTTAAAACGTGATTTTCTGAAAAATTTTGACGAAAGATAATTCTCCTTTTGGTTCTCTTTAGATGCTACATGTTAAGACGTACACGCCACCGCAATTCTTTTCGAGATACAACGTGCAGTTTCGGAGATACAAGCTAATTTTGTACTATGCGTTATTTCTTCTCCTAAAGAAATTCCAATGCGTACGTATATGTCTTTATTCTGCAAAACTGTATTTCCTTATGAAGTGGTATTCTTACATATCCTTTCGAGAGAAAACTGTCCTGTGCCTTCTCTTTTGAGGCTACACACTTAGACATACACGCAACATGAAAGCTTTTCGACTTACAACGTGTTGTTTAGGAAAAACAAGATAATTTCGCACGATGCGGGATTTCCTTAAAACGTGATTTTCTGAAAAATTTTGACGAAAGAAAATTCTCCTTTTGGTTCTCTTTAGATGCTACATGTTAAGACGTACACGCCACAACAATTCTTTTCGAGATACAACGTGTAGTTTTGGAGATACAAGCTAATTTTGTACTATGCGTTATTTCTTCTCGTAAAGAGTTTCCAATGCGTACGTATATGTCTTTACTCTGCAAAACTGTATTTCCTTATGAAGTGGTATTCTTACATATCCTTTCGAGAGAAAACTGTCCTGTGCCTTCTCTTTTGAGGCTACACACTTAGACATACACGCAACATGAAAGCTTTTCGACTTACAACGTGTTGTTTAGGAAAAACAAGATAATTTCGCACGATGCGGGATTTCCTTAAAACGTGATTTTCTGAAAAATTTTGACGAAAGAAAATTCTCCTTTTGGTTCTCTTCAGATGCTACATGTTAAGACGTACACGCCACAACAATTCTTTTCGAGATACAACGTGTAGTTTTGGAGATACAAGCTAATTTTGTACTATGCGTTATTTCTTCTCGTAAAGAGTTTCCAATGCGTACGTATATGTCTTTACTCTGCAAAACTGTATTTCCTTATGAAGTGGTATTCTTACATATCCTTTCGAGAGAAAACTGTCCTGTGCCTTCTCTTTTGAGGCTACACACTTAGACATACACGCAACATGAAAGCTTTTCGACTTACAACGTGTTGTTTAGGAAAAACAAGATAATTTCGCACGATGCGGGATTCCTTAAAACGTGATTTTCTGAAAAATTTTGACGAAAGAAAATTCTCCTTTTGGTTCTCTTTAGATGCTACATGTTAAGACGTACACGCCACAACAATTCTTTTCGAGATACAACGTGTAGTTTTGGAGATACAAGCTAATTTTGTACTATGCGTTATTTCTTCTCGTAAAGAGTTTCCAATGCGTACGTATATGTCTTTACTCTGCAAAACTGTATTTCCTTATGAAGTGGTATTCTTACATATCCTTTCGAGAGAAAACTGTCCTGTGCCTTCTCTTTTGAGGCTACACACTTAGACATACATGCAACATGAAAGCTTTTCGACTTACAACGTGTTGTTTAGGAAAAACAAGATAATTTCGCACGATGCGGGATTTCCTTAAAACGTGATTTTCTGAAAAATTTTGACGAAAGAAAATTCTCCTTTTGATTCTCTTTAGATGCTACATGTTAAGACGTACACGCCACAGCAATTCATTTCGAGATACAACGTGTAGTTTTGGAGATACAAGCTAATTTTGTACTATGCGTTATTTCTTCTCGTAAAGAGTTTCCAATGCGTACGTATATGTCTTTACTCTGCAAAACTGTATTTCCTTATGAAGTGGTATTCTTACATATCCTTTCGAGAGAAAACTGTCCTGTGCCTTCTCTTTTGAGGCTACACACTTAGACATACACGCAACATGAAAGCTTTTCGACTTACAACGTGTTGTTTAGGAAAAACAAGATAATTTCGCACGATGCGGGATTTCCTTAAAACGTGATTTTCTGAAAAATTTTCACGAAAGAAAATTCTCCTTTTGGTTCTCTTTAGATGCTACATGTTAAGACGTACACGCCACAACAATTCTTTTCGAGATACAACGTGTAGTTTTGGAGATACAAGCTAATTTTGTCCTATGCGTTATTTCTTCTCGTAAAGAGTTTCCAATGTGTACGTATATGTCTTTACTCTGCAAAACTGTATTTCCTTATGAAGTGGTATTCTTACATATCCTTTCGAGAGAAAACTGTCCTGTGCCTTCTCTTTTGAGGCTACACACTTAGACATACACGCAACATGAAAGCTTTTCGACTTACAACGTGTTGTTTAGGAAAAACAAGACAATTTCGCACGATGCGGGATTTCCTTAAAACGTGATTTTCTGAAAAATTTTGACGAAAGAAAATTCTCCTTTTGGTTCTCTTTAGATGCTACATGTTAAGACGTACACGCCACAACAATTCTTGTCGAGATACAACGTGTAGTTTTGGAGATACAAGCTAATTTTGTACTATGCGTTATTTCTTCTCGTAAAGAGTTTCCAATGCGTACGTATATGTCTTTACTCTGCAAAACTGTATTTCCTTATGAAGTGGTATTCTTACATATCCTTTCGAGAGAAAACTGTCCTGTGCCTTCTCTTTTGAGGCTACACACTTAGACATACACGCAACATGAAAGCTTTTCGACTTACAACGTGTTGTTTAGGAAAAACAAGATAATTTCGCACGATGCGGGATTTCCTTAAAACGTGATTTTCTGAAAAATTTTGACGAAAGAAAATTCTCCTTTTGGTTCTCTTTAGATGCTACATGTTAAGACGTACACGCCACAACAATTCTTTTCGAGATACAACGTGTAGTTTTGGAGATACAAGCTAATTTTGTACTATGCGTTATTTCTTCTCGTAAAGAGTTTCCAATGCGTACGTATATGTCTTTACTCTGCAAAACTGTATTTCCTTATGAAGTGGTATTCTTACATATCCTTTCGAGAGAAAACTGTCCTGTGCCTTCTCTTTTGAGGCTACACACTTAGACATACACGCAACATGAAAGCTTTTCGACTTACAACGTGTTGTTTAGGAAAAACAAGATAATTTCGCACGATGCGGGATTTCCTTAAAACGTGATTTTCTGAAAAATTTTGACAAAAGAAAATTCTCCTTTTGGTTCTCTTTAGATGCTACATGTTAAGACGTACACGCCACAAAAATTCTTTTCGAGATACAACGTGTAGTTTTGGAGATACAAGCTAATTTTGTACTATGCGTTATTTCTTCTCGTAAAGAGTTTCCAATGCGTACGTATATGTCTTTACTCTGCAAAACTGTATTTCCTTATGAAGTGGTATTCTTACATATCCTTTCGAGAGAAAACTGTCCTGTGCCTTCTCTTTTGAGGCTACACACTTAGACATACACGCAACATGAAAGCTTTTCGACTTACAACGTGTTGTTTAGGAAAAACAAGATAATTTCGCACGATGCGGGATTTCCTTAAAACGTGATTTTCTGAAAAATTTTGACGAAAGAAAATTCTCCTTTTGGTTCTCTTCAGATGCTACATGTTAAGACGTACACGCCACAACAATTCTTTTCGAGATACAACGTGTAGTTTTGGAGATACAAGCTAATTTTGTACTATGCGTTATTTCTTCTCGTAAAGAGTTTCCAATGCGTACGTATATGTCTTTACTCTGCAAAACTGTATTTCCTTATGAAGTGGTATTCTTACATATCCTTTCGAGAGAAAACTGTCCTGTGCCTTCTCTTTTGAGGCTACACACTTAGACATACACGCAACATGAAAGCTTTTCGACTTACAACGTGTTGTTTAGGAAAAACAAGATAATTTCGCACGATGCGGGATTCCTTAAAACGTGATTTTCTGAAAAATTTTGACGAAAGAAAATTCTCCTTTTGGTTCTCTTTAGATGCTACATGTTAAGACGTACACGCCACAACAATTCTTTTCGAGATACAACGTGTAGTTTTGGAGATACAAGCTAATTTTGTACTATGCGTTATTTCTTCTCGTAAAGAGTTTCCAATGCGTACGTATATGTCTTTACTCTGCAAAACTGTATTTCCTTATGAAGTGGTATTCTTACATATCCTTTCGAGAGAAAACTGTCCTGTGCCTTCTCTTTTGAGGCTACAAACTTAGACATACATGCAACATGAAAGCTTTTCGACTTACAACGTGTTGTTTAGGAAAAACAAGATAATTTCGCACGATGCGGGATTTCCTTAAAACGTGATTTTCTGAAAAATTTTGACGAAAGAAAATTCTCCTTTTGATTCTCTTTAGATGCTACATGTTAAGACGTACACGCCACAGCAATTCATTTCGAGATACAACGTGTAGTTTTGGAGATACAAGCTAATTTTGTCCTATGCGTTATTTCTTCTCGTAAAGAGTTTCCAATGCGTACATATATGTCTTTACTCTGCAAAACTGTATTTCCTTAAGAAGTGGTATTCTTACATATCCTTTCGAGAGAAAACTGTCCTGTGCCTTCTCTTTTGAGGCTACACACTTAGACATACACGCAACATGAAAGCTTTTCGACTTACAACGTGTTGTTTAGGAAAAACAAGATAATTTCGCACGATGCGGGATTTCCTTAAAACGTGATTTTCTGAAAAATTTTCACGAAAGAAAATTCTCCTTTTGGTTCTCTTTAGATGCTACATGTTAAGACGTACACGCCACAACAATTCTTTTCGAGATACAACGTGTAGTTTTGGAGATACAAGCTAATTTTGTCCTATGCGTTATTTCTTCTCGTAAAGAGTTTCCAATGCGTACGTATATGTCTTTACTCTGTAAAACTGTATTTCCTTATGAAGTGGTATTCTTACATATCCTTTCGAGAGAAAACTGTCCTGTGCCTTCTCTTTTGAGGCTACACACTTAGACATACACGCAACATGAAAGCTTTTCGACTTACAACGTGTTGTTTAGGAAAAACAAGACAATTTCGCACGATGCGGGATTTCCTTAAAACGTGATTTTCTGAAAAATTTTGACGAAAGAAAATTCTCCTTTTGGTTCTCTTTAGATGCTACATGTTAAGACGTACACGCCACAACAATTCTTGTCGAGATACAACGTGTAGTTTTGGAGATACAAGCTAATTTTGTACTATGCGTTATTTCTTCTCGTAAAGAGTTTCCAATGCGTACGTATATGTCTTTACTCTGCAAAACTGTATTTCCTTATGAAGTGGTATTCTTACATATCCTTTCGAGAGAAAACTGGCCTGTGCCTTCTCTTTTGAGGCTACACACTTAGACATACACGCAACATGAAAGCTTTTCGACTTACAACGTGTTGTTTAGGAAAAACAAGATAATTTCGCACGATGCGGGATTTCCTTAAAACGTGATTTTCTGAAAAATTTTGACGAAAGAAAATTCTCCTTTTGGTTCTCTTTAGATGCTACATGTTAAGACGTACACGCCACAACAATTCTTTTCGAGATACAACGTGTAGTTTTGGAGATACAAGCTAATTTTGTACTATGCGTTATTTCTTCTCGTAAAGAGTTTCCAATGCGTACGTATATGTCTTTACTCTGCAAAAATGTATTTCCTTATGAAGTGGTATTCTTACATATCCTTTGAGAGAAAACTGTCCTGTGCCTTCTCTTTTGAGGCTACACACTTAGACATACACGCAACATGAAAGCTTTTCGACTTACAACGTGTTGTTTAGGAAAAACAAGATAATTTCGCACGATGCGGGATTTCCTTAAAACGTGATTTTCTGAAAAATTTTGACAAAAGAAAATTCTCCTTTTGGTTCTCTTTAGATGCTACATGTTAAGACGTACACGCCACAAAAATTCTTTTCGAGATACAACGTGTAGTTTTGGAGATACAAGCTAATTTTGTACTATGCGTTATTTCTTCTCTTAAAGAGTTTCCAATGCGTACGTATATGTCTTTACTCTGCAAAACTGTATTTCCTTATGAAGTGGTATTCTTACATATCCTTTCGAGAGAAAACTGTCCTGTGCCTTCTCTTTTGAGGCTACACACTTAGACATACACGCAACATGAAAGCTTTTCGACTTACAACGTGTTGTTTAGGAAAAACAAGATAATTTCGCACGATGCGGGATTTCCTTAAAACGTGATTTTCTGAAAAATTTTCACGAAAGAAAATTCTCCTTTTGGTTCTCTTTAGATGCTACATGTTAAGACGTACACGCCACAACAATTCTTTTCGAGATACAACGTGTAGTTTTGGAGATACAAGCTAATTTTGTCCTATGCGTTATTTCTTCTCGTAAAGAGTTTCCAATGCGTACGTATATGTCTTTACTCTGCAAAACTGTATTTCCTTATGAAGTGGTATTCTTACATATCCTTTCGAGAGAAAACTGTCCTGTGCCTTCTCTTTTGAGGCTACACACTTAGACATACACGCAACATGAAAGCTTTTCGACTTACAACGTGTTGTTTAGGAAAAACAAGACAATTTCGCACGATGCGGGATTTCCTTAAAACGTGATTTTCTGAAAAATTTTGACGAAAGAAAATTCTCCTTTTGGTTCTCTTTAGATGCTACATGTTAAGACGTACACGCCACAACAATTCTTGTCGAGATACAACGTGTAGTTTTGGAGATACAAGCTAATTTTGTACTATGCGTTATTTCTTCTCGTAAAGAGTTTCCAATGCGTACGTATATGTCTTTACTCTGCAAAACTGTATTTCCTTATGAAGTGGTATTCTTACATATCCTTTCGAGAGAAAACTGTCCTGTGCCTTCTCTTTTGAGGCTACACACTTAGACATACACGCAACATGAAAGCTTTTCGACTTACAACGTGTTGTTTAGGAAAAACAAGATAATTTCGCACGATGCGGGATTTCCTTAAAACGTGATTTTCTGAAAAATTTTGACGAAAGAAAATTCTCCTTTTGGTTCTCTTTAGATGCTACATGTTAAGACGTACACGCCACAACAATTCTTTTCGAGATACAACGTGTAGTTTTGGAGATACAAGCTAATTTTGTACTATGCGTTATTTCTTCTCGTAAAGAGTTTCCAATGCGTACGTATATGTCTTTACTCTGCAAAACTGTATTTCCTTATGAAGTGGTATTCTTACATATCCTTTCGAGAGAAAACTGTCCTGTGCCTTCTCTTTTGAGGCTACACACTTAGACATACACGCAACATGAAAGCTTTTCGACTTACAACGTGTTGTTTAGGAAAAACAAGATAATTTCGCACGATGCGGGATTTCCTTAAAACGTGATTTTCTGAAAAATTTTGACAAAAGAAAATTCTCCTTTTGGTTCTCTTTAGATGCTACATGTTAAGACGTACACGCCACAAAAATTCTTTTCGAGATACAACGTGTAGTTTTGGAGATACAAGCTAATTTTGTACTATGCGTTATTTCTTCTCGTAAAGAGTTTCCAATGCGTACGTATATGTCTTTACTCTGCAAAACTGTATTTCCTTATGAAGTGGTATTCTTACATATCCTTTCGAGAGAAAACTGTCCTGTGCCTTCTCTTTTGAGGCTACACACTTAGACATACACGCAACATGAAAGCTTTTCGACTTACAACGTGTTGTTTAGGAAAAACAAGATAATTTCGCACGATGCGGGATTTCCTTAAAACGTGATTTTCTGAAAAATTTTGACGAAAGAAAATTCTCCTTTTGGTTCTCTTCAGATGCTACATGTTAAGACATACACGCCACAACAATTCTTTTCGAGATACAACGTGTAGTTTTGGAGATACAAGCTAATTTTGTACTATGCGTTATTTCTTCTCGTAAAGAGTTTCCAATGCGTACGTATATGTCTTTACTCTGCAAAACTGTATTTCCTTATGAAGTGGTATTCTTACATATCCTTTCGAGAGAAAACTGTCCTGTGCCTTCTCTTTTGAGGCTACACACTTAGACATACACGCAACATGAAAGCTTTTCGACTTACAACGTGTTGTTTAGGAAAAACAAGATAATTTCGCACGATGCGGGATTCCTTAAAACGTGATTTTCTGAAAAATTTTGACGAAAGAAAATTCTCCTTTTGGTTCTCTTTAGATGCTACATGTTAAGACGTACACGCCACAACAATTCTTTTCGAGATACAACGTGTAGTTTTGGAGATACAAGCTAATTTTGTACTATGCGTTATTTCTTCTCGTAAAGAGTTTCCAATGCGTACGTATATGTCTTTACTCTGCAAAACTGTATTTCCTTATGAAGTGGTATTCTTACATATCCTTTCGAGAGAAAACTGTCCTGTGCCTTCTCTTTTGAGGCTACAAACTTAGACATACATGCAACATGAAAGCTTTTCGACTTACAACGTGTTGTTTAGGAAAAACAAGATAATTTCGCACGATGCGGGATTTCCTTAAAACGTGATTTTCTGAAAAATTTTGACGAAAGAAAATTCTCCTTTTGATTCTCTTTAGATGCTACATGTTAAGACGTACACGCCACAGCAATTCATTTCGAGATACAACGTGTAGTTTTGGAGATACAAGCTAATTTTGTCCTATGCGTTATTTCTTCTCGTAAAGAGTTTCCAATGCGTACATATATGTCTTTACTCTGCAAAACTGTATTTCCTTAAGAAGTGGTATTCTTACATATCCTTTCGAGAGAAAACTGTCCTGTGCCTTCTCTTTTGAGGCTACACACTTAGACATACACGCAACATGAAAGCTTTTCGACTTACAACGTGTTGTTTAGGAAAAACAAGATAATTTCGCACGATGCGGGATTTCCTTAAAACGTGATTTTCTGAAAAATTTTCACGAAAGAAAATTCTCCTTTTGGTTCTCTTTAGATGCTACATGTTAAGACGTACACGCCACAACAATTCTTTTCGAGATACAACGTGTAGTTTTGGAGATACAAGCTAATTTTGTCCTATGCGTTATTTCTTCTCGTAAAGAGTTTCCAATGCGTACGTATATGTCTTTACTCTGTAAAACTGTATTTCCTTATGAAGTGGTATTCTTACATATCCTTTCGAGAGAAAACTGTCCTGTGCCTTCTCTTTTGAGGCTACACACTTAGACATACACGCAACATGAAAGCTTTTCGACTTACAACGTGTTGTTTAGGAAAAACAAGACAATTTCGCACGATGCGGGATTTCCTTAAAACGTGATTTTCTGAAAAATTTTGACGAAAGAAAATTCTCCTTTTGGTTCTCTTTAGATGCTACATGTTAAGACGTACACGCCACAACAATTCTTGTCGAGATACAACGTGTAGTTTTGGAGATACAAGCTAATTTTGTACTATGCGTTATTTCTTCTCGTAAAGAGTTTCCAATGCGTACGTATATGTCTTTACTCTGCAAAACTGTATTTCCTTATGAAGTGGTATTCTTACATATCCTTTCGAGAGAAAACTGTCCTGTGCCTTCTCTTTTGAGGCTACACACTTAGACATACACGCAACATGAAAGCTTTTCGACTTACAACGTGTTGTTTAGGAAAAACAAGATAATTTCGCACGATGCGGGATTTCCTTAAAACGTGATTTTCTGAAAAATTTTCACGAAAGAAAATTCTCCTTTTGGTTCTCTTTAGATGCTACATGTTAAGACGTACACGCCACAACAATTCTTTTCGAGATACAACGTGTAGTTTTGGAGATACAAGCTAATTTTGTACTATGCGTTATTTCTTCTCGTAAAGAGTTTCCAATGCGTACGTATATGTCTTTACTCTGCAAAAATGTATTTCCTTATGAAGTGGTATTCTTACATATCCTTTGAGAGAAAACTGTCCTGTGCCTTCTCTTTTGAGGCTACACACTTAGACATACACGCAACATGAAAGCTTTTCGACTTACAACGTGTTGTTTAGGAAAAACAAGATAATTTCGCACGATGCGGGATTTCCTTAAAACGTGATTTTCTGAAAAATTTTGACAAAAGAAAATTCTCCTTTTGGTTCTCTTTAGATGCTACATGTTAAGACGTACACGCCACAAAAATTCTTTTCGAGATACAACGTGTAGTTTTGGAGATACAAGCTAATTTTGTACTATGCGTTATTTCTTCTCTTAAAGAGTTTCCAATGCGTACGTATATGTCTTTACTCTGCAAAACTGTATTTCCTTATGAAGTGGTATTCTTACATATCCTTTCGAGAGAAAACTGTCCTGTGCCTTCTCTTTTGAGGCTACACACTTAGACATACACGCAACATGAAAGCTTTTCGACTTACAACGTGTTGTTTAGGAAAAACAAGATAATTTCGCACGATGCGGGATTTCCTTAAAACGTGATTTTCTGAAAAATTTTGACGAAAGAAAATTCTCCTTTTGATTCTCTTTAGATGCTACATGTTAAGACGTACACGCCACAGCAATTCATTTCGAGATACAACGTGTAGTTTTGGAGATACAAGCTAATTTTGTACTATGCGTTATTTCTTCTCGTAAAGAGTTTCCAATGCGTACGTATATGTCTTTACTCTGCAAAACTGTATTTCCTTATGAAGTGGTATTCTTACATATCCTTTCGAGAGAAAACTGTCCTGTGCCTTCTCTTTTGAGGCTACACACTTAGACATACACGCAACATGAAAGGTTTTCGACTTACAACGTGTTGTTTAGGAAAAACAAGACAATTTCGCACGATGCGGGATTCCTTAAAACGTGATTTTCTGAAAAATTTGGACGAAAGAAAATTCTCCTTTTGGTTCTCTTTAGATGCTACATGTTAAGACGTACACGCCACAACAATTCTTTTCGAGATACAACGTGTAGTTTTGGAGATACAAGCTAATTTTGTCCTATGCGTTATTTCTTCTCGTAAAGAGTTTCCAATGCGTACGTATATGTCTTTACTCTGCAAAACTGTATTTCCTTATGAAGTGGTATTCTTACATATCCTTTCGAGAGAAAACTGTCCTGTGCCTTCTCTTTTGAGGCTACACACTTAGACATACATGCAACATGAAAGCTTTTCGACTTACAACGTGTTGTTTAGGAAAAACAAGATAATTTCGCACGATGCGGGATTTCCTTAAAACGTGATTTTCTGAAAAATTTTGACGAAAGAAAATTCTCCTTTTGATTCTCTTTAGATGCTACATGTTAAGACGTACACGCCACAGCAATTCATTTCGAGATACAACGTGTAGTTTTGGAGATACAAGCTAATTTTGTACTATGCGTTATTTCTTCTCGTAAAGAGTTTCCAATGCGTACGTATATGTCTTTACTCTGCAAAACTGTATTTCCTTATGAAGTGGTATTCTTACATATCCTTTCGAGAGAAAACTGTCCTGTGCCTTCTCTTTTGAGGCTACACACTTAGACATACACGCAACATGAAAGCTTTTCGACTTACAACGTGTTGTTTAGGAAAAACAAGATAATTTCGCACGATGCGGGATTTCCTTAAAACGTGATTTTCTGAAAAATTTTCACGAAAGAAAATTCTCCTTTTGGTTCTCTTTAGATGCTACATGTTAAGACGTACACGCCACAACAATTCTTTTCGAGATACAACGTGTAGTTTTGGAGATACAAGCTAATTTTGTACTATGCGTTATTTCTTCTCGTAAAGAGTTTCCAATGCGTACGTATATGTCTTTACTCTGCAAAACTGTATTTCCTTATGAAGTGGTATTCTTACATATCCTTTCGAGAGAAAACTGTCCTGTGCCTTCTCTTTTGAGGCTACACACTTAGACATACACGCAACATGAAAGCTTTTCGACTTACAACGTGTTGTTTAGGAAAAACAAGACAATTTCGCACGATGCGGGATTTCCTTAAAACGTGATTTTCTGAAAAATTTTGACGAAAGAAAATTCTCCTTTTGGTTCTCTTTAGATGCTACATGTTAAGACGTACACGCCACAACAATTCTTGTCGAGATACAACGTGTAGTTTTGGAGATACAAGCTAATTTTGTACTATGCGTTATTTCTTCTCGTAAAGAGTTTCCAATGCGTACGTATATGTCTTTACTCTGCAAAACTGTATTTCCTTATGAAGTGGTATTCTTACATATCCTTTCGAGAGAAAACTGTCCTGTGCCTTCTCTTTTGAGGCTACACACTTAGACATACACGCAACATGAAAGCTTTTCGACTTACAACGTGTTGTTTAGGAAAAACAAGATAATTTCGCACGATGCGGGATTTCCTTAAAACGTGATTTTCTGAAAAATTTTGACGAAAGAAAATTCTCCTTTTGGTTCTCTTTAGATGCTACATGTTAAGACGTACACGCCACAACAATTCTTTTCGAGATACAACGTGTAGTTTTGGAGATACAAGCTAATTTTGTACTATGCGTTATTTCTTCTCGTAAAGAGTTTCCAATGCGTACGTATATGTCTTTACTCTGCAAAACTGTATTTCCTTATGAAGTGGTATTCTTACATATCCTTTCGAGAGAAAACTGTCCTGTGCCTTCTCTTTTGAGGCTACACACTTAGACATACACGCAACATGAAAGCTTTTCGACTTACAACGTGTTGTTTAGGAAAAACAAGATAATTTCGCACGATGCGGGATTTCCTTAAAACGTGATTTTCTGAAAAATTTTGACAAAAGAAAATTCTCCTTTTGGTTCTCTTTAGATGCTACATGTTAAGACGTACACGCCACAAAAATTCTTTTCGAGATACAACGTGTAGTTTTGGAGATACAAGCTAATTTTGTACTATGCGTTATTTCTTCTCCTAAAGAGTTTCCAATGCGTACGTATATGTCTTTACTCTGCAAAACTGTATTTCCTTATGAAGTGGTATTCTTACATATCCTTTCGAGAGAAAACTGTCCTGTGCCTTCTCTTTTGAGGCTACACACTTAGACATACACGCAACATGAAAGCTTTTCGACTTACAACGTGTTGTTTAGGAAAAACAAGATAATTTCGCACTATGCGGGATTTCCTTAAAACGTGATTTTCTGAAAAGTTTTGACGAAAGAAAATTCTCCTTTTGATTCTCTTTAGATGCTACATGTAAAGACGTACACGCCACAGCAATTCATTTCGAGATACAACGTGTAGTTTTGGAGATACAAGCTAATTTTGTACTATGCGTTATTTCTTCTCGTAAAGAGTTTCCAATGCGTACGTATATGTCTTTACTCTGCAAAACTGTATTTCCTTAAGAAGTGGTATTCTTACATATCCTTTCGAGAGAAAACTGTCCTGTGCCTTCTCTTTTGAGGCTACACACTTAGACATACACGCAACATGAAAGCTTTTCGACTTACAACGTGTTGTTTAGGAAAAACAAGATAATTTCGCACGATGCGGGATTTCCTTAAAACGTGATTTTCTGAAAAATTTTCACGAAAGAAAATTCTCCTTTTGGTTCTCTTTAGATGCTACATGTTAAGACGTACACGCCACAACAATTCTTTTCGAGATACAACGTGTAGTTTTGGAGATACAAGCTAATTTTGTCCTATGCGTTATTTCTTCTCGTAAAGAGTTTCCAATGCGTACGTATATGTCTTTACTCTGCAAAACTGTATTTCCTTATGAAGTGGTATTCTTACATATCCTTTCGAGAGAAAACTGTCCTGTGCCTTCTCTTTTGAGGCTACACACTTAGACATACACGCAACATGAAAGCTTTTCGACTTACAACGTGTTGTTTAGGAAAAACAAGACAATTTCGCACGATGCGGGATTTCCTTAAAACGTGATTTTCTGAAAAATTTTGACGAAAGAAAATTCTCCTTTTGGTTCTCTTTAGATGCTACATGTTAAGACGTACACGCCACAACAATTCTTGTCGAGATACAACGTGTAGTTTTGGAGATACAAGCTAATTTTGTACTATGCGTTATTTCTTCTCGTAAAGAGTTTCCAATGCGTACGTATATGTCTTTACTCTGCAAAACTGTATTTCCTTATGAAGTGGTATTCTTACATATCCTTTCGAGAGAAAACTGTCCTGTGCCTTCTCTTTTGAGGCTACACACTTAGACATACACGCAACATGAAAGCTTTTCGACTTACAACGTGTTGTTTAGGAAAAACAAGATAATTTCGCACGATGCGGGATTTCCTTAAAACGTGATTTTCTGAAAAATTTTGACGAAAGAAAATTCTCCTTTTGGTTCTCTTTAGATGCTACATGTTAAGACGTACACGCCACAACAATTCTTTTCGAGATACAACGTGTAGTTTTGGAGATACAAGCTAATTTTGTACTATGCGTTATTTCTTCTCGTAAAGAGTTTCCAATGCGTACTTATATGTCTTTACTCTGCAAAACTGTATTTCCTTATGAAGTGGTATTCTTACATATCCTTTCGAGAGAAAACTGTCCTGTGCCTTCTCTTTTGAGGCTACACACTTAGACATACATGCAACATGAAAGCTTTTCGACTTACAACGTGTTGTTTAGGAAAAACAAGATAATTTCGCACGATGCGGGATTTCCTTAAAACGTGATTTTCTGAAAAATTTTGACAAAAGAAAATTCTCCTTTTGGTTCTCTTTAGATGGTACATGTTAAGACGTACACGCCACAAAAATTCTTTTCGAGATACAACGTGTAGTTTTGGAGATACAAGCTAATTTTGTACTATGCGTTATTTCTTCTCGTAAAGAGTTTCCAGTGCGTACGTATATGTCTTTACACTGCAAAGCTGTATTTCCTTATGAAGTGGTATTCTTACATATCCTTTCGAGAGAAAACTGTCCTGTGCCTTCTCTTTTGAGGCTACACACTTAGACATACACGCAACATGAAAGCTTTTCGACTTACAACGTGTTGTTTAGGAAAAACAAGATAATTTCGCACGATGCGGGATTTCCTTAAAACGTGATTTTCTGAAAAATTTTGACGAAAGAAAATTCTCCTTTTGGTTCTCTTTAGATGCTACATGTTAAGACGTGCACGCCACAACAATTCTTTCGAGATACAACGTGTAGTTTTGGAGATACAAGCTAATTTTGTACTATGCGTTATTTCTTCTCGTAAAGAGTTTCCAATGCGTACGTATATGTCTTTACTCTGCAAAGCTGTATTTCCTTATGAAGTGGTATTCTTACATATCCTTTCGAGAGAAAACTGTCCTGTGCCTTCTCTTTTGAGGCTACACACTTAGACATACACGCAACATGAAAGCTTTTCGACTTACAACGTGTTGTTTAGGAAAAACAAGATAATTTCGCACGATGCGGGATTTCCTTAAAACGTGATTTTCTGAAAAATTTTGACAAAAGAAAATTCTCCTTTTGGTTCTCTTTAGATGCTACATGTTAAGACGTACACGCCACAGCAATTCTTTTCGAGATACAACGTGTAGTTTTGGAGATACAAGCTAATTTTGTACTATGCGTTATTTCTTCTCGTAAAGAGTTTCCAATGCGTACGTATATGTCTTTACTCTGCAAAACTGTATTTCCTTGTGAAGTGGTATTCTTACATATCCTTTCGAGAGAAAACTGTCCTGTGCCTTCTCTTTTGAGGCTACACACTTAGACATACACGCAACATGAAAGCTTTTCGACTTACAACGTGTTGTTTAGGAAAAACAAGATAATTTCGCACGATGCGGGATTTCCTTAAAACGTGATTTTCTGAAAAATTTTGACGAAAGATAATTCTCCTTTTGGTTCTCTTTAGATGCTACATGTTAAGACGTACACGCCACAACAATTCTTTTCGAGATACAACGTGTAGTTTTGGAGATACAAGCTAATTTTGTACTATGCGTTATTTCTTCTCCTAAAGAGTTTCCAATGCGTACGTATATGTCTTTACTCTGCAAAGTTGTATTTCCTTATGAAGTGGTATTCTTACATATCCTTTCGAGAGAAAACTGTCCTGTGCCTTCTCTTTTGAGGCTACACACTTAGACATACACGCAACATGAAAGCTTTTCGACTTACAACGTGTTGTTTAGGAAAAACAAGATAATTTCGCACGATGCGGGATTTCCTTAAAACGTGATTTTCTGAAAAATTTTGACGAAAGAAAATTCTCCTTTTGGTTCTCTTTAGATGCTACATGTTAAGACGTACACGCCACAACAATTCTTTTCGAGATACAACGTGTAGTTTTGGAGATACAAGCTAATTTTGTACTATGCGTTATTTCTTCTCGTAAAGAGTTTCCAATGCGTACGTATATGTCTTTACACTGCAAAGCTGTATTTCCTTATGAAGTGGTATTCTTACATATCCTTTCGAGAGAAAACTGTCCTGTGCCTTCTCTTTTGAGGCTACACACTTAGACATACACGCAACATGAAAGCTTTTCGACTTACAACGTGTTGTTTAGGAAAAACAAGATAATTTCGCACGATGCGGGATTTCCTTAAAACGTGATTTTCTGAAAAATTTTCACGAAAGAAAATTCTCCTTTTGGTTCTCTTTAGATGCTACATGTTAAGACGTACACGCCACAACAATTCTTTTCGAGATACAACGTGTAGTTTTGGAGATACAAGCTAATTTTGTACTATGCGTTATTTCTTCTCGTAAAGAGTTTCCAATGCGTACGTATATGTCTTTACTCTGCAAAGCTGTATTTCCTTATGAAGTGGTATTCTTACATATCCTTTCGAGAGAAAACTGTCCTGTGCCTTCTCTTTTGAGGCTACACACTTAGACATACACGCAACATGAAAGCTTTTCGACTTACAACGTGTTGTTTAGGAAAAACAAGATAATTTCGCACGATGCGGGATTTCCTTAAAACGTGATTTTCTGAAAAATTTTGACGAAAGAAAATTCTCCTTTTGGTTCTCTTTAGATGCTACATGTTAAGACGTACATGCCACAACAATTGTTTTCGAGATACAACGTGTAGTTTTGGAGATACAAGCTAATTTTGTACTATGCGTTATTTCTTCTCGTAAAGAGTTTCCAATGCGTACGTATATGTTTTTACTCTGCAAAACTGTATTTCCTTATGAAGTGGTATTCTTACATATCCTTTCGAGAGAAAACTGTCCTGTGCCTTCTCATTTGAGGCTACACACTTAGACATACACGCAACATGAAAGCTTTTCGACTTACAACGTGTTGTTTAGGAAAAACAAGATAATTTCGCACGATGCGGGATTTCCTTAAAACGTGATTTTCTGAAAAATTTTGACGAAAGATAATTCTCCTTTTGGTTCTCTTTAGATGCTACATGTTAAGACGTACACGCCACCGCAATTCTTTTCGAGATACAACGTGCAGTTTTGGAGATACAAGCTAATTTTGTACTATGCGTTATTTCTTCTCGTAAAGAATTTCCAATGCGTACGTATATGTCTTTATTCTGCAAAACTGTATTTCCTTATGAAGTGGTATTCTTACATATCCTTTCGAGAGAAAACTGTCCTGTGCCTTCTCTTTTGAGGCTACACACTTAGACATACACGCAACATGAAAGCTTTTCGACTTACAACGTGTTGTTTAGGAAAAACAAGATAATTTCGCACGATGCGGGATTTCCTTAAAACGTGATTTTCTGAAAAATTTTGACGAAAGAAAATTCTCCTTTTGGTTCTCTTTAGATGCTACATGTTAAGACGTACACGCCACAACAATTCTTTTCGAGATACAATGTGTAGTTTTGGAGATACAAGCTAATTTTGTACTATGCGTTATTTCTTCTCCTAAAGAGTTTCCAATGCGTACGTATATGTCTTTACTCTGCAAAGTTGTATTTCCTTATGAAGTGGTATTCTTACATATCCTTTCGAGAGAAAACTGTCCTGTGCCTTCTCTTTTGAGGCTACACACTTAGACATACACGCAACATGAAAGCTTTTCGACTTACAACGTGTTGTTTAGGAAAAACAAGATAATTTCGCACGATGCGGGATTTCCTTAAAACGTGATTTTCTGAAAAATTTTGACGAAAGAAAATTCTCCTTTTGGTTCTCTTTAGATGCTACATGTTAAGACGTACACGCCACAACAATTCTTTTCGAGATACAACGTGTAGTTTTGGAGATACAAGCTAATTTTGTACTATGCGTTATTTCTTCTCGTAAAGAGTTTCCAATGCGTACGTATATGTCTTTACTCTGCAAAACTGTATTTCCTTATGAAGTGGTATTTTACATATCCTTTCGAGAGAAAACTGTCCTGTGCCTTCTCTTTTGAGGCTACACACTTAGACATACATGCAACATGAAAGCTTTTCGACTTACAACGTGTTGTTTAGGAAAAACAATATAATTTCGCACGATGCGGGATTTCCTTAAAACGTGATTTTCTGAAAAATTTTGACGAAAGAAAATTCTCCTTTTGGTTCTCTTTAGATGCTACATGTTAAGACGTACACGCCACAGCAATTCTTTTCGAGATACAACGTGTAGTTTTGGAGATACAAGCTAATTTTGTACTATGCGTTATTTCTTCTCGTAAAGAGTTTCCAATGCGTACGTATATGTCTTTACTCTGCAAAACTGTATTTCCTTATGAAGTGGTATTCTTACATATCCTTTCGAGAGAAAACTCTCCTGTGCCTTCTCTTTTGAGGCTACACACTTAGACATACACGCAACATGAAAGCTTTTCGACTTACAACGTGTTGTTTAGGAAAAACAAGATAATTTCGCACGATGCGGGATTTCCTTAAAACGTGATTTTCTGAAAAATTTTGACGAAAGAAAATTCTCCTTTTGGTTCTCTTTAGATGCTACATGTTAAGACGTACACGCCACAAGAATTCTTTTCGAGATACAACGTGTAGTTTTGGAGATACAAGCTAATTTTGTACTATGCGTTATGTCTTCTCCTAAAGAGTTTCCAATGCGTACGTATATGTCTTTACTCTGCAAAGTTGTATTTCCTTATGAAGTGGTATTCTTACATATCCTTTCGAGAGAAAACTGTCCTGTGCCTTCTCTTTTGAGGCTACACACTTAGACATACACGCAACATGAAAGCTTTTCGACTTACAACGTGTTGTTTAGGAAAAACAAGATAATTTCGCACGATGCGGGATTTCCTTAAAACGTGATTTTCTGAAAAATTTTGACGAAAGAAAATTCTCCTTTTGGTTCTCTTTAGATGCTACATGTTAAGACGTACACGCCACAACAATTCTTTTCGAGATACAACGTGTAGTTTTGGAGATACAAGCTAATTTTGTACTATGCGTTATTTCTTCTCGTAAAGAGTTTCCAATGCGTACGTATATGTCTTTACTCTGCAAAACTGTATTTCCTTATGAAGTGGTATTCTTACATATCCTTTCGAGAGAAAACTGTCCTGTGCCTTCTCTTTTGAGGCTACACACTTAGACATACACGCAACATGAAAGCTTTTCGACTTACAACGTGTTGTTTAGGAAAAACAAGATAATTTCGCACGATGCGGGATTTCCTTAAAACGTGATTTTCTGAAAAATTTTGACGAAAGAAAATTCTCCTTTTGGTTCTCTTTAGATGCTACATGTTAAGACGTACACGCCACAACAATTCTTTTCGAGATACAACGTGTAGTTTTGGAGATACAAGCTAATTTTGTACTATGCGTTATTTCTTCTCGTAAAGAGTTTCCAATGCGTACGTATATGTCTTTACTCTGCAAAACTGTATTTCCTTATGAAGTGGTATTCTTACATATCCTTTCGAGAGAAAACTGTCCTGTGCCTTCTCTTTTGAGGCTACACACTTAGACATACACGCAACATGAAAGCTTTTCGACTTACAACGTGTTGTTTAGGAAAAACAAGATAATTTCGCACGATGCGGGATTTCCTTAAAACGTGATTTTCTGAAAAATTTTGACGAAAGAAAATTCTCCTTTTGGTTCTCTTTAGATGCTACATGTTAAGACGTACACGCCACAAGAATTCTTTTCGAGATACAACGTGTAGTTTTGGAGATACAAGCTAATTTTGTACTATGCGTTATTTCTTCTCCTAAAGAGTTTCCAATGCGTACGTATATGTCTTTACTCTGCAAAGTTGTATTTCCTTATGAAGTGGTATTCTTACATATCCTTTCGAGAGAAAACTGTCCTGTGCCTTCTCTTTTGAGGCTACACACTTAGACATACACGCAACATGAAAGCTTTTCGACTTACAACGTGTTGTTTAGGAAAAACAAGATAATTTCGCACGATGCGGGATTTCCTTAAAACGTGATTTTCTGAAAAATTTTGACGAAAGAAAATTCTCCTTTTGGTTCTCTTTAGATGCTACATGTTAAGACGTACACGCCACAACAATTCTTTTCGAGATACAACGTGTAGTTTTGGAGATACAAGCTAATTTTGTACTATGCGTTATTTCTTCTCCTAAAGAGTTTCCAATGCGTACGTATATGTCTTTACTCTGCAAAACTGTATTTCCGTATGAAGTGGTATTCTTACATATCCTTTCGAGAGAAAACTGTCCTGTGCCTTCTCTTTTGAGGCTACACACTTAGACATGAAAGCTTTTCGACTTACAACGTGTTGTTTAGGAAAAACAAGATAATTTCGCACGATGCGGGATTTCCTTAAAACGTGATTTTCTGAAAAATTTTGACGAAAGAAAATTCTCCTTTTGGTTCTCTTTAGATGCTACATGTTAAGACGTACACGCCACAACAATTCTTTTCGAGATACAACGTGTAGTTTTGGAGATACAAGCTAATTTTGTACTATGCGTTATTTCTTCTCGTAAAGAGTTTCCAATGCGTACGTATATGTCTGTACACTGCAAAGCTGTATTTCCTTATGAAGTGGTATTCTTACATATCCTTTCGAGAGAAAACTGTCCTGTGCCTTCTCTTTTGAGGCTACACACTTAGACATACACGCAACATGAAAGCTTTTCGACTTACAACGTGTTGTTTAGGAAAAACAAGATAATTTCGCACGATGCGGGATTTCCTTAAAACGTGATTTTCTGAAAAGTTTTGACGAAAGAAAATTCTCCTTTTGATTCTCTTTAGATGCTACATGTAAAGACGTACACGCCACAGCAATTCATTTCGAGATACAACGTGTAGTTTTGGAGATACAAGCTAATTTTGTACTATGCGTTATTTCTTCTCGTAAAGAGTTTCCAATGCGTACGTATATGTCTTTACTCTGCAAAACTGTATTTCCTTAAGAAGTGGTATTCTTACATATCCTTTCGAGAGAAAACTGTCCTGTGCCTTCTCTTTTGAGGCTACACACTTAGACATACACGCAACATGAAAGCTTTTCGACTTACAACGTGTTGTTTAGGAAAAACAAGATAATTTCGCACGATGCGGGATTTCCTTAAAACGTGATTTTCTGAAAAATTTTCACGAAAGAAAATTCTCCTTTTGGTTCTCTTTAGATGCTACATGTTAAGACGTACACGCCACAACAATTCTTTTCGAGATACAACGTGTAGTTTTGGAGATACAAGCTAATTTTGTCCTATGCGTTATTTCTTCTCGTAAAGAGTTTCCAATGCGTACGTATATGTCTTTACTCTGCAAAACTAAATTTCCTTATGAAGTGGTATTCTTACATATCCTTTCGAGAGAAAACTGTCCTGTGCCTTCTCTTTTGAGGCTACACACTTAGACATACACGCAACATGAAAGCTTTTCGACTTACAACGTGTTGTTTAGGAAAAACAAGACAATTTCGCACGATGCGGGATTTCCTTAAAACGTGATTTTCTGAAAAATTTTGACGAAAGAAAATTCTCCTTTTGGTTCTCTTTAGATGCTACATGTTAAGACGTACACGCCACAACAATTCTTGTCGAGATACAACGTGTAGTTTTGGAGATACAAGCTAATTTTGTACTATGCGTTATTTCTTCTCGTAAAGAGTTTCCAATGCGTACTTATATGTCTTTACTCTGCAAAACTGTATTTCCTTATGAAGTGGTATTCTTACATATCCTTTCGAGAGAAAACTGTCCTGTGCCTTCTCTTTTGAGGCTACACACTTAGACATACATGCAACATGAAAGCTTTTCGACTTACAACGTGTTGTTTAGGAAAAACAAGATAATTTCGCACGATGCGGGATTTCCTTAAAACGTGATTTTCTGAAAAATTTTGACAAAAGAAAATTCTCCTTTTGGTTCTCTTTAGATGCTACATGTTAAGACGTACACGCCACAAAAATTCTTTTCGAGATACAACGTGTAGTTTTGGAGATACAAGCTAATTTTGTACTATGCGTTATTTCTTCTCGTAAAGAGTTTCCAGTGCGTACGTATATGTCTTTACACTGCAAAGCTGTATTTCCTTATGAAGTGGTATTCTTACATATCCTTTCGAGAGAAAACTGTCCTGTGCCTTCTCTTTTGAGGCTACACACTTAGACATACACGCAACATGAAAGCTTTTCGACTTACAACGTGTTGTTTAGGAAAAACAAGATAATTTCGCACGATGCGGGATTTCCTTAAAACGTGATTTTCTGAAAAATTTTGACGAAAGAAAATTCTCCTTTTGGTTCTCTTTAGATGCTACATGTTAAGACGTGCACGCCACAACAATTCTTTCGAGATACAACGTGTAGTTTTGGAGATACAAGCTAATTTTGTACTATGCGTTATTTCTTCTCGTAAAGAGTTTCCAATGCGTACGTATATGTCTTTACTCTGCAAAGCTGTATTTCCTTATGAAGTGGTATTCTTACATATCCTTTCGAGAGAAAACTGTCCTGTGCCTTCTCTTTTGAGGCTACACACTTAGACATACACGCAACATGAAAGCTTTTCGACTTACAACGTGTTGTTTAGGAAAAACAAGATAATTTCGCACGATGCGGGATTTCCTTCAAACGTGATTTTCTGAAAAATTTTGACAAAAGAAAATTCTCCTTTTGGTTCTCTTTAGATGCTACATGTTAAGACGTACACGCCACAGCAATTCTTTTCGAGATACAACGTGTAGTTTTGGAGATACAAGCTAATTTTGTACTATGCGTTATTTCTTCTCGTAAAGAGTTTCCAATGCGTACGTATATGTCTTTACTCTGCAAAACTGTATTTCCTTGTGAAGTGGTATTCTTACATATCCATTCGAGAGAAAACTCTCCTGTGCCTTCTCTTTTGAGGCTACACACTTAGACATACACGCAACATGAAAGCTTTTCGACTTACAACGTGTTGTTTAGGAAAAACAAGATAATTTCGCACGATGCGGGATTTCCTTAAAACGTGATTTTCTGAAAAATTTTGACGAAAGAAAATTCTCCTTTTGGTTCTCTTTAGATGCTACATGTTAAGACGTACACGCCACAACAATTCTTTTCGAGATACAACGTGTAGTTTTGGAGATACAAGCTAATTTTGTACTATGCGTTATTTCTTCTCCTAAAGAGTTTCCAATGCGTACGTATATGTCTTTACTCTGCAAAGTTGTATTTCCTTATGAAGTGGTATTCTTACATATCCTTTCGAGAGAAAACTGTCCTGTGCCTTCTCTTTTGAGGCTACACACTTAGACATACACGCAACATGAAAGCTTTTCGACTTACAACGTGTTGTTTAGGAAAAACAAGATAATTTCGCACGATGCGGGATTTCCTTAAAACGTGATTTTCTGAAAAATTTTGACGAAAGAAAATTCTCCTTTTGGTTCTCTTTAGATGCTACATGTTAAGACGTACACGCCACAACAATTCTTTTCGAGATACAACGTGTAGTTTTGGAGATACAAGCTAATTTTGTACTATGCGTTATTTCTTCTCGTAAAGAGTTTCCAATGCGTACGTATATGTCTTTACACTGCAAAGCTGTATTTCCTTATGAAGTGGTATTCTTACATATCCTTTCGAGAGAAAACTGTCCTGTGCCTTCTCTTTTGAGGCTACACACTTAGACATACACGCAACATGAAAGCTTTTCGACTTACAACGTGTTGTTTAGGAAAAACAAGATAATTTCGCACGATGCGGGATTTCCTTAAAACGTGATTTTCTGAAAAATTTTCACGAAAGAAAATTCTCCTTTTGGTTCTCTTTAGATGCTACATGTTAAGACGTACACGCCACAACAATTCTTTTCGAGATACAACGTGTAGTTTTGGAGATACAAGCTAATTTTGTACTATGCGTTATTTCTTCTCGTAAAGAGTTTCCAATGCGTACGTATATGTCTTTACTCTGCAAAGCTGTATTTCCTTATGAAGTGGTATTCTTACATATCCTTTCGAGAGAAAACTGTCCTGTGCCTTCTCTTTTGAGGCTACACACTTAGACATACACGCAACATGAAAGCTTTTCGACTTACAACGTGTTGTTTAGGAAAAACAAGATAATTTCGCACGATGCGGGATTTCCTTAAAACGTGATTTTCTGAAAAATTTTGACGAAAGAAAATTCTCCTTTTGGTTCTCTTTAGATGCTACATGTTAAGACGTACATGCCACAACAATTGTTTTCGAGATACAACGTGTAGTTTTGGAGATACAAGCTAATTTTGTACTATGCGTTATTTCTTCTCGTAAAGAGTTTCCAATGCGTACGTATATGTTTTTACTCTGCAAAACTGTATTTCCTTATGAAGTGGTATTCTTACATATCCTTTCGAGAGAAAACTGTCCTGTGCCTTCTCATTTGAGGCTACACACTTAGACATACACGCAACATGAAAGCTTTTCGACTTACAACGTGTTGTTTAGGAAAAACAAGATAATTTCGCACGATGCGGGATTTCCTTAAAACGTGATTTTCTGAAAAATTTTGACGAAAGATAATTCTCCTTTTGGTTCTCTTTAGATGCTACATGTTAAGACGTACACGCCACCGCAATTCTTTTCGAGATACAACGTGCAGTTTTGGAGATACAAGCTAATTTTGTACTATGCGTTATTTCTTCTCGTAAAGAATTTCCAATGCGTACGTATATGTCTTTATTCTGCAAAACTGTATTTCCTTATGAAGTGGTATTCTTACATATCCTTTCGAGAGAAAACTGTCCTGTGCCTTCTCTTTTGAGGCTACACACTTAGACATACACGCAACATGAAAGCTTTTCGACTTACAACGTGTTGTTTAGGAAAAACAAGATAATTTCGCACGATGCGGGATTTCCTTAAAACGTGATTTTCTGAAAAATTTTGACGAAAGAAAATTCTCCTTTTGGTTCTCTTTAGATGCTACATGTTAAGACGTACACGCCACAGCAATTCTTTTCGAGATACAACGTGTAGTTTTGGAGATACAAGCTAATTTTGTACTATGCGTTATTTCTTCTCGTAAAGAGTTTCCAATGCGTACGTATATGTCTTTACTCTGCAAAACTGTATTTCCTTATGAAGTGGTATTCTTACATATCCTTTCGAGAGAAAACTGTCCTGTGCCTTCTCTTTTGAGGCTACACACTTAGACATACACGCAACATGAAAGCTTTTCGACTTACAACGTGTTGTTTAGGAAAAACAAGATAATTTCGCACGATGCGGGATTTCCTTAAAACGTGATTTTCTGAAAAATTTTGACGAAAGAAAATTCTCCTTTTGGTTCTCTTTAGATGCTACATGTTAAGACGTACACGCCACAACAATTCTTTTCGAGATACAACGTGTAGTTTTGGAGATACAAGCTAATTTTGTACTATGCGTTATTTCTTCTCGTAAAGAGTTTCCAATGCGTACGTATATGTCTTTACTCTGCAAAACTGTATTTCCTTATGAAGTGGTATTCTTACATATCCTTTCGAGAGAAAACTGTCCTGTGCCTTCTCTTTTGAGGCTACACACTTAGACATACACGCAACATGAAAGCTTTTCGACTTACAACGTGTTGTTTAGGAAAAACAAGATAATTTCGCACGATGCGGGATTTCCTTAAAACGTGATTTTCTGAAAAATTTTGACGAAAGAAAATTCTCCTTTTGGTTCTCTTTAGATGCTACATGTTAAGACGTACACGCCACAGCAATTCTTTTCGAGATACAACGTGTAGTTTTGGAGATACAAGCTAATTTTGTACTATGCGTTATTTCTTCTCGTAAAGAGTTTCCAATGCGTACGTATATGTCTTTACTCTGCAAAACTGTATTTCCTTATGAAGTGCTATTCTTACATATCCTTTCGAGAGAAAACTGTCCTGTGCCTTCTCTTTTGAGGCTACACACTTAGACATACACGCAACATGAAAGCTTTTCGACTTACAACGTGTTGTTTAGGAAAAACAAGATAATTTCGCACGATGCGGGATTTCCTTAAAACGTGATTTTCTGAAAAATTTTGACGAAAGATAATTCTCCTTTTGGTTCTCTTTAGATGCTACATGTTAAGACGTACACGCCACAGCAATTCTTTTCGAGATACAACGTGTAGTTTTGGAGATACAAGCTAATTTTGTACTATGCGTTATTTCTTCTCGTAAAGAGTTTCCAATGCGTACGTATATGTCTTTACTCTGCAAAACTGTATTTCCTTATGAAGTGGTATTCTTACATATCCTTTCGAGAGAAAACTGTCCTGTGCCTTCTCTTTTGAGGCTACACACTTAGACATACACGCAACATGAAAGCTTTTCGACTTACAACGTGTTGTTTAGGAAAAACAAGATAATTTCGCACGATGCGGGATTTCCTTAAAACGTGATTTTCTGAAAAATTTTGACGAAAGAAAATTCTCCTTTTGGTTCTCTTTAGATGCTACATGTTAAGACGTACACGCCACAAGAATTCTTTTCGAGATACAACGTGTAGTTTTGGAGATACAAGCTAATTTTGTACTATGCGTTATTTCTTCTCGTAAAGAGTTTCCAATGCGTACGTATATGTCTTTACTCTGCAAAGTTGTATTTCCTTATGAAGTGGTATTCTTACATATCCTTTCGAGAGAAAACTGTCCTGTGCCTTCTCTTTTGAGGCTACACACTTAGACATACACGCAACATGAAAGCTTTTCGACTTACAACGTGTTGTTTAGGAAAAACAAGATAATTTCGCACGATGCGGGATTTCCTTAAAACGTGATTTTCTGAAAAATTTTGACGAAAGAAAATTCTCCTTTTGGTTCTCTTTAGATGCTACATGTTAAGACGTACACGCCACAACAATTCTTTTCGAGATACAACGTGTAGTTTTGGAGATACAAGCTAATTTTGTACGATGCGTTATTTCTTCTCGTAAAGAGTTTCCAATGCGTACGTATATGTCTTTACTCTGCAAAACTGTATTTCCTTATGAAGTGGTATTCTTACATATCCTTTCGAGAGAAAACTGTCCTGTGCCTTCTCTTTTGAGGCTACACACTTAGACATACACGCAACATGAAAGCTTTTCGACTTACAACGTGTTGTTTAGGAAAAACAAGATAATTTCGCACGATGCGGGATTTCCTTAAAACGTGATTTTCTGAAAAATTTTGACGAAAGAAAATTCTCCTTTTGGTTCTCTTTAGATGCTACATGTTAAGACGTACACGCCACAAGAATTCTTTTCGAGATACAACGTGTAGTTTTGGAGATACAAGCTAATTTTGTACTATGCGTTATTTCTTCTCGTAAAGAGTTTCCAATGCGTACGTATATGTCTTTACTCTGCAAAGTTGTATTTCCTTATGAAGTGGTATTCTTACATATCCTTTCGAGAGAAAACTGTCCTGTGCCTTCTCTTTTGAGGCTACACACTTAGACATACACGCAACATGAAAGCTTTTCGACTTACAACGTGTTGTTTAGGAAAAACAAGATAATTTCGCACGATGCGGGATTTCCTTAAAACGTGATTTTCTGAAAAATTTTGACGAAAGAAAATTCTCCTTTTGGTTCTCTTTAGATGCTACATGTTAAGACGTACACGCCACAACAATTCTTTTCGAGATACAACGTGTAGTTTTGGAGATACAAGCTAATTTTGTACGATGCGTTATTTCTTCTCGTAAAGAGTTTCCAATGCGTACGTATATGTCTTTACTCTGCAAAACTGTATTTCCTTATGAAGTGGTATTCTTACATATCCTTTCGAGAGAAAACTGTCCTGTGCCTTCTCTTTTGAGGCTACACACTTAGACATACACGCAACATGAAAGCTTTTCGACTTACAACGTGTTGTTTAGGAAAAACAAGATAATTTCGCACGATGCGGGATTTCCTTAAAACGTGATTTTCTGAAAAATTTTGACGAAAGAAAATTCTCCTTTTGGTTCTCTTTAGATGCTACATGTTAAGACGTACACGCCACAACAATTCTTTTCGAGATACAACGTGTAGTTTTGGAGATACAAGCTAATTTTGTACTATGCGTTATTTCTTCTCGTAAAGAGTTTCCAATGCGTACGTATATGTCTTTACTCTGCAAAACTGTATTTCCTTATGAAGTGGTATTCTTACATATCCTTTCGAGAGAAAACTGTCCTGTGCCTTCTCTTTTGAGGCTACACACTTAGACATACACGCAACATGAAAGCTTTTCGACTTACAACGTGTTGTTTAGGAAAAACAAGATAATTTCGCACGATGCGGGATTTCCTTAAAACGTGATTTTCTGAAAAATTTTGACGAAAGAAAATTCTCCTTTTGGTTCTCTTTAGATGCTACAAGTTAAGACGTACACGCCACAACAATTCTTTTCGAGATACAACGTGTAGTTTTGGAGATACAAGCTAATTTTGTACTATGCGTTATTTCTTCTCCTAAAGAGTTTCCAATGCGTACGTATATGTCTTTACTCTGCAAAGTTGTATTTCCTTATGAAGTGGTATTCTTACATATCCTTTCGAGAGAAAACTGTCCTGTGCCTTCTCTTTTGAGGCTACACACTTAGACATACACGCAACATGAAAGCTTTTCGACTTACAACGTGTTGTTTAGGAAAAACAAGATAATTTCGCACGATGCGGGATTTCCTTAAAACGTGATTTTCTGAAAAATTTTGACGAAAGAAAATTCTCCTTTTGGTTCTCTTTAGATGCTACATGTTAAGACGTACACGCCACAACAATTCTTTTCGAGATACAACGTGTAGTTTTGGAGATACAAGCTAATTTTGTACTATGCGTTATTTCTTCTCGTAAAGAGTTTCCAATGCGTACGTATATGTCTTTACTCTGCAAAACTGTATTTCCGTATGAAGTGGTATTCTTACATATCCTTTCGAGAGAAAACTGTCCTGTGCCTTCTCTTTTGAGGCTACACACTTAGACATGAAAGCTTTTCGACTTACAACGTGTTGTTTAGGAAAAACAAGATAATTTCGCACGATGCGGGATTTCCTTAAAACGTGATTTTCTGAAAAATTTTGACGAAAGAAAATTCTCCTTTTGGTTCTCTTTAGATGCTACATGTTAAGACGTACACGCCACAACAATTCTTTTCGAGATACAACGTGTAGTTTTGGAGATACAAGCTAATTTTGTACTATGCGTTATTTCTTCTCGTAAAGAGTTTCCAATGCGTACGTATATGTCTGTACACTGCAAAGCTGTATTTCCTTATGAAGTGGTATTCTTACATATCCTTTCGAGAGAAAACTGTCCTGTGCCTTCTCTTTTGAGGCTACACACTTAGACATACACGCAACATGAAAGCTTTTCGACTTACAACGTGTTGTTTAGGAAAAACAAGATAATTTCGCACGATGCGGGATTTCCTTAAAACGTGATTTTCTGAAAAATTTTGACGAAAGAAAATTCTCCTTTTGGTTCTCTTTAGATGCTACATGTTAAGACGTACACGGCACAACAATTCTTTTCGAGATACAACGTGTAGTTTTGGAGATACAAGCTAATTTTGTACTATGCGTTATTTCTTCTCGTAAAGAGTTTCCAATGCGTACGTATATGTCTTTACTCTGCAAAGCTGTATTTCCTTATGAAGTGGTATTCTTACATATCCTTTCGAGAGAAAACTGTCCTGTGCCTTCTCTTTTGAGGCTACACACTTAGACATACACGCAACATGAAAGCTTTTCGACTTACAACGTGTTGTTTAGGAAAAACAAGATAATTTCGCACGATGCGGGATTTCCTTAAAACGTGATTTTTTGAAAAATTTTGACGAAAGAAAATTCTCCTTTTGGTTCTCTTTAGATGCTACATGTTAAGACGTACACGCCACAACAATTCTTTTCGAGATACAACGTGGAGTTTTGGAGATACAAGCTAATTTTGTACGATGCGTTATTTCTTCTCGTAAAGAGTTTCCAATGCGTACGTATATGTCTTTACTCTGCAAAACTGTATTTCCTTATGAAGTGGTATTCTTACATATCCTTTCGAGAGAAAACTGTCCTGTGCCTTCTCTTTTGAGGCTACACACTTAGACATACACGCAACATGAAAGCTTTTCGACTTACAACGTGTTGTTTAGGAAAAACAATATAATTTCGCACGATGCGGGATTTCCTTAAAACGTGATTTTCTGAAAAATTTTGACGAAAGAAAATTCTCCTTTTGGTTCTCTTTAGATGCTACATGTTAAGACGTACACGCCACAACAATTCTTTTCGAGATACAACGTGTAGTTTTGGAGATACAAGCTAATTTTGTACTATGCGTTATTTCTTCTCGTAAAGAGTTTCCAATGCGTACGTATATGTCTTTACTCTGCAAAACTGTATTTCCTTATGAAGTGGTATTCTTACATATCCTTTCGAGAGAAAACTGTCCTGTGCCTTCTCTTTTGAGGCTACACACTTAGACATACACGCAACATGAAAGCTTTTCGACTTACAACGTGTTGTTTAGGAAAAACAAGATAATTTCGCACGATGCGGGATTTCCTTAAAACGTGATTTTCTGAAAAATTTTGACGAAAGAAAATTCTCCTTTTGGTTCTCTTTAGATGCTACATGTTAAGACGTACACGCCACAACAATTCTTTTCGAGATACAACGTGTAGTTTTGGAGATACAAGCTAATTTTGTACTATGCGTTATTTCTTCTCCTAAAGAGTTTCCAATGCGTACGTATATGTCTTTACTCTGCAAAGTTGTATTTCCTTATGAAGTGGTATTCTTACATATCCTTTCGAGAGAAAACTGTCCTGTGCCTTCTCTTTTGAGGCTACACACTTAGACATACACGCAACATGAAAGCTTTTCGACTTACAACGTGTTGTTTAGGAAAAACAAGATAATTTCGCACGATGCGGGATTTCCTTAAAACGTGATTTTCTGAAAAATTTTGACGAAAGAAAATTCTCCTTTTGGTTCTCTTTAGATGCTACATGTTAAGACGTACACGCCACAACAATTCTTTTCGAGATACAACGTGTAGTTTTGGAGATACAAGCTAATTTTGTACTATGCGTTATTTCTTCTCGTAAAGAGTTTCCAATGCGTACGTATATGTCTTTACTCTGCAAAACTGTATTTCCGTATGAAGTGGTATTCTTACATATCCTTTCGAGAGAAAACTGTCCTGTGCCTTCTCTTTTGAGGCTACACACTTAGACATGAAAGCTTTTCGACTTACAACGTGTTGTTTAGGAAAAACAAGATAATTTCGCACGATGCGGGATTTCCTTAAAACGTGATTTTCTGAAAAATTTTGACGAAAGAAAATTCTCCTTTTGGTTCTCTTTAGATGCTACATGTTAAGACGTACACGCCACAACAATTCTTTTCGAGATACAACGTGTAGTTTTGGAGATACAAGCTAATTTTGTACTATGCGTTATTTCTTCTCGTAAAGAGTTTCCAATGCGTACGTATATGTCTGTACACTGCAAAGCTGTATTTCCTTATGAAGTGGTATTCTTACATATCCTTTCGAGAGAAAACTGTCCTGTGCCTTCTCTTTTGAGGCTACACACTTAGACATACACGCAACATGAAAGCTTTTCGACTTACAACGTGTTGTTTAGGAAAAACAAGATAATTTCGCACGATGCGGGATTTCCTTAAAACGTGATTTTCTGAAAAATTTTGACGAAAGAAAATTCTCCTTTTGGTTCTCTTTAGATGCTACATGTTAAGACGTACACGCCACAACAATTCTTTTCGAGATACAACGTGTAGTTTTGGAGATACAAGCTAATTTTGTACTATGCGTTATTTCTTCTCGTAAAGAGTTTCCAATGCGTACGTATATGTCTTTACTCTGCAAAGCTGTATTTCCTTATGAAGTGGTATTCTTACATATCCTTTCGAGAGAAAACTGTCCTGTGCCTTCTCTTTTGAGGCTACACACTTAGACATACACGCAACATGAAAGCTTTTCGACTTACAACGTGTTGTTTAGGAAAAACAAGATAATTTCGCACGATGCGGGATTTCCTTAAAACGTGATTTTCTGAAAAATTTTGACGAAAGAAAATTCTCCTTTTGGTTCTCTTTAGATGCTACATGTTAAGACGTACACGCCACAACAATTCTTTTCGAGATACAACGTGTAGTTTTGGAGATACAAGCTAATTTTGTACTATGCGTTATTTCTTCTCGTAAAGAGTTTCCAATGCGTACGTATATGTCTTTACTCTGCAAAACTGTATTTCCTTATGAAGTGGTATTCTTACATATCCTTTCGAGAGAAAACTGTCCTGTGCCTTCTCTTTTGAGGCTACACACTTAGACATACACGCAACATGAAAGCTTTTCGACTTACAACGTGTTGTTTAGGAAAAACAAGATAATTTCGCACGATGCGGGATTTCCTTAAAACGTGATTTTCTGAAAAATTTTGACGAAAGAAAATTCTCCTTTTGGTTCTCTTTAGATGCTACATGTTAAGACGTACACGCCACAGCAATTCTTTTCGAGATACAACGTGTAGTTTTGGAGATACAAGCTAATTTTGTACTATGCGTTATTTCTTCTCGTAAAGAGTTTCCAATGCGTACGTATATGTCTTTACTCTGCAAAGCTGTATTTCCTTATGAAGTGGTATTCTTACATATCCTTTCGAGAGAAAACTGTCCTGTGCCTTCTCTTTTGAGGCTACACACTTAGACATACACGCAACATGAAAGCTTTTCGACTTACAACGTGTTGTTTAGGAAAAACAAGATAATTTCGCACGATGCGGGATTTCCTTAAAACGTGATTTTCTGAAAAATTTTGACGAAAGAAAATTCTCCTTTTGGTTCTCTTTAGATGCTACATGTTAAGACGTACACGCCACAACAATTCTTTTCGAGATACAACGTGTAGTTTTGGAGATACAAGCTAATTTTGTACTATGCGTTATTTCTTCTCCTAAAGAGTTTCCAATGCGTACGTATATGTCTTTACTCTGCAAAACTGTATTTCCTTATGAAGTGGTATTCTTACATATCCTTTCGAGAGAAAACTGTCCTGTGCCTTCTCTTTTGAGGCTACACACTTAGACATACACGCAACATGAAAGCTTTTCGACTTACAACGTGTTGTTTAGGAAAAACAAGATAATTTCGCACGATGCGGGATTTCCTTAAAACGTGATTTTCTGAAAAATTTTGACGAAAGAAAATTCTCCTTTTGGTTCTCTTTAGATGCTACATGTTAAGACGTACACGCCACAACAATTCTTTTCGAGATACAACGTGTAGTTTTGGAGATACAAGCTAATTTTGTACTATGCGTTATTTCTTCTCGTAAAGAGTTTCCAATGCGTACGTATATGTCTTTACTCTGCAAAACTGTATTTCCTTATGAAGTGGTATTCTTACATATCCTTTCGAGAGAAAACTGTCCTGTGCCTTCTCTTTTGAGGCTACACACTTAGACATACACGCAACATGAAAGCTTTTCGACTTACAACGTGTTGTTTAGGAAAAACAAGATAATTTCGCACGATGCGGGATTTCCTTAAAACGTGATTTTCTGAAAAATTTTGACGAAAGAAAATTCTCCTTTTGGTTCTCTTTAGATGCTACATGTTAAGACGTACACGCCACAGCAATTCTTTTCGAGATACAACGTGTAGTTTTGGAGATACAAGCTAATTTTGTACTATGCGTTATTTCTTCTCGTAAAGAGTTTCCAATGCGTACGTATATGTCTTTACTCTGCAAAGCTGTATTTCCTTATGAAGTGGTATTCTTACATATCCTTTCGAGAGAAAACTGTCCTGTGCCTTCTCTTTTGAGGCTACACACTTAGACATACACGCAACATGAAAGCTTTTCGACTTACAACGTGTTGTTTAGGAAAAACAAGATAATTTCGCACGATGCGGGATTTCCTTAAAACGTGATTTTCTGAAAAATTTTGACGAAAGAAAATTCTCCTTTTGGTTCTCTTTAGATGCTACATGTTAAGACGTACACGCCACAACAATTCTTTTCGAGATACAACGTGTAGTTTTGGAGATACAAGCTAATTTTGTACTATGCGTTATTTCTTCTCCTAAAGAGTTTCCAATGCGTACGTATATGTCTTTACTCTGCAAAACTGTATTTCCTTATGAAGTGGTATTCTTACATATCCTTTCGAGAGAAAACTGTCCTGTGCCTTCTCTTTTGAGGCTACACACTTAGACATACACGCAACATGAAAGCTTTTCGACTTACAACGTGTTGTTTAGGAAAAACAAGATAATTTCGCACGATGCGGGATTTCCTTAAAACGTGATTTTCTGAAAAATTTTGACGAAAGAAAATTCTCCTTTTGGTTCTCTTTAGATGCTACATGTTAAGACGTACACGCCACAACAATTCTTTTCGAGATACAACGTGTAGTTTTGGAGATACAAGCTAATTTTGTACTATGCGTTATTTCTTCTCGTAAAGAGTTTCCAATGCGTACGTATATGTCTTTACTCTGCAAAACTGTATTTCCTTATGAAGTGGTATTCTTACATATCCTTTCGAGAGAAAACTGTCCTGTGCCTTCTCTTTTGAGGCTACACACTTAGACATGAAAGCTTTTCGACTTACAACGTGTTGTTTAGGAAAAACAAGATAATTTCGCACGATGCGGGATTTCCTTAAAACGTGATTTTCTGAAAAATTTTGACGAAAGAAAATTCTCCTTTTGGTTCTCTTTAGATGCTACATGTTAAGACGTACACGCCACAACAATTCTTTTCGAGATACAACGTGTAGTTTTGGAGATACAAGCTAATTTTGTACTATGCGTTATTTCTTCTCGTAAAGAGTTTCCAATGCGTACGTATATGTCTGTACACTGCAAAGCTGTATTTCCTTATGAAGTGGTATTCTTACATATCCTTTCGAGAGAAAACTGTCCTGTGCCTTCTCTTTTGAGGCTACACACTTAGACATACACGCAACATGAAAGCTTTTCGACTTACAACGTGTTGTTTAGGAAAAACAAGATAATTTCGCACGATGCGGGATTTCCTTAAAACGTGATTTTCTGAAAAATTTTGACGAAAGAAAATTCTCCTTTTGGTTCTCTTTAGATGCTACATGTTAAGACGTACACGCCACAACAATTCTTTTCGAGATACAACGTGTAGTTTTGGAGATACAAGCTAATTTTGTACTATGCGTTATTTCTTCTCGTAAAGAGTTTCGAATGCGTACGTATATGTCTTTACTCTGCAAAGCTGTATTTCCTTATGAAGTGGTATTCTTACATATCCTTTCGAGAGAAAACTGTCCTGTGCCTTCTCTTTTGAGGCTACACACTTAGACATACACGCAACATGAAAGCTTTTCGACTTACAACGTGTTGTTTAGGAAAAACAAGATAATTTCGCACGATGCGGGATTTCCTTAAAACGTGATTTTCTGAAAAATTTTGACGAAAGAAAATTCTCCTTTTGGTTCTCTTTAGATGCTACATGTTAAGACGTACACGCCACAACAATTCTTTTCGAGATACAACGTGTAGTTTTGGAGATACAAGCTAATTTTGTACTATGCGTTATTTCTTCTCGTAAAGAGTTTCCAATGCGTACGTATATGTCTTTACTCTGCAAAACTGTATTTCCTTATGAAGTGGTATTCTTACATATCCTTTCGAGAGAAAACTGTCCTGTGCCTTCTCTTTTGAGGCTACACACTTAGACATACACGCAACATGAAAGCTTTTCGACTTACAACGTGTTGTTTAGGAAAAACAAGATAATTTCGCACGATGCGGGATTTCCTTAAAACGTGATTTTCTGAAAAATTTTGACGAAAGAAAATTCTCCTTTTGGTTCTCTTTAGATGCTACATGTTAAGACGTACACGCCACAGCAATTCTTTTCGAGATACAACGTGTAGTTTTGGAGATACAAGCTAATTTTGTACTATGCGTTATTTCTTCTCGTAAAGAGTTTCCAATGCGTACGTATATGTCTTTACTCTGCAAAGCTGTATTTCCTTATGAAGTGGTATTCTTACATATCCTTTCGAGAGAAAACTGTCCTGTGCCTTTTCTTTTGAGGCTACACACTTAGACATACACGCAACATGAAAGCTTTTCGACTTACAACGTGTTGTTTAGGAAAAACAAGATAATTTCGCACGATGCGGGATTTCCTTAAAACGTGATTTTCTGAAAAATTTTGACGAAAGAAAATTCTCCTTTTGGTTCTCTTTAGATGCTACATGTTAAGACGTACACGCCACAACAATTCTTTTCGAGATACAACGTGTAGTTTTGGAGATACAAGCTAATTTTGTACTATGCGTTATTTCTTCTCCTAAAGAGTTTCCAATGCGTACGTATATGTCTTTACTCTGCAAAACTGTATTTCCTTATGAAGTGGTATTCTTACATATCCTTTCGAGAGAAAACTGTCCTGTGCCTTCTCTTTTGAGGCTACACACTTAGACATACACGCAACATGAAAGCTTTTCGACTTACAACGTGTTGTTTAGGAAAAACAAGATAATTTCGCACGATGCGGGATTTCCTTAAAACGTGATTTTCTGAAAAATTTTGACGAAAGAAAATTCTCCTTTTGGTTCTCTTTAGATGCTACATGTTAAGACGTACACGCCACAACAATTCTTTTCGAGATACAACGTGTAGTTTTGGAGATACAAGCTAATTTTGTACTATGCGTTATTTCTTCTCGTAAAGAGTTTCCAATGCGTACGTATATGTCTTTACTCTGCAAAACTGTATTTCCTTATGAAGTGGTATTCTTACATATCCTTTCGAGAGAAAACTGTCCTGTGCCTTCTCTTTTGAGGCTACACACTTCGACATACACGCAACATGAAACCTTTTTGACTTACAACGTGTTGTTTAGGAAAAACAAGATAATTTCGCACGATGCGGGATTTCCTTAAAACGTGATTTTCTGAAAAATTTTGACGAAAGAAAATTCTCCTTTTGGTTCTCTTTAGATGCTACATGTTAAGACGTACACGCCACAACAATTCTTTTCGAGATACAACGTGTAGTTTTGGAGATACAAGCTAATTTTGTACGATGCGTTATTTCTTCTCGTAAAGAGTTTCCAATGCGTACGTATATGTCTTTACTCTGCAAAACTGTATTTCCTTATGAAGTGGTATTCTTACATATCCTTTCGAGAGAAAACTGTCCTGTGCCTTCTCTTTTGAGGCTACACACTTAGACATACACGCAACATGAAAGCTTTTCGACTTACAACGTGTTGTTTAGGAAAAACAAGATAATTTCGCACGATGCGGGATTTCCTTAAAACGTGATTTTCTGAAAAATTTTGACGAAAGAAAATTCTCCTTTTGGTTCTCTTTAGATGCTACATGTTAAGACGTACACGCCACAACAATTCTTTTCGAGATACAACGTGTAGTTTTGGAGATACAAGCTAATTTTGTACTATGCGTTATTTCTTCTCGTAAAGAGTTTCCAATGCGTACGTATATGTCTTTACTCTGCAAAACTGTATTTCCTTATGAAGTGGTATTCTTACATATCCTTTCGAGAGAAAACTGTCCTGTGCCTTCTCTTTTGAGGCTACACACTTAGACATACACGCAACATGAAAGCTTTTCGACTTACAACGTGTTGTTTAGGAAAAACAAGATAATTTCGCACGATGCGGGATTTCCTTAAAACGTGATTTTCTGAAAAATTTTGACGAAAGAAAATTCTCCTTTTGGTTCTCTTTAGATGCTACATGTTAAGACGTACACGCCACAGCAATTCTTTTCGAGATACAACGTGTAGTTTTGGAGATACAAGCTAATTTTGTACTATGCGTTATTTCTTCTCGTAAAGAGTTTCCAATGCGTACGTATATGTCTTTACTCTGCAAAGCTGTATTTCCTTATGAAGTGGTATTCTTACATATCCTTTCGAGAGAAAACTGTCCTGTGCCTTCTCTTTTGAGGCTACACACTTAGACATACACGCAACATGAAAGCTTTTCGACTTACAACGTGTTGTTTAGGAAAAACAAGATAATTTCGCACGATGCGGGATTTCCTTAAAACGTGATTTTCTGAAAAATTTTGACGAAAGAAAATTCTCCTTTTGGTTCTCTTTAGATGCTACATGTTAAGACGTACACGCCACAACAATTCTTTTCGAGATACAACGTGTAGTTTTGGAGATACAAGCTAATTTTGTACTATGCGTTATTTCTTCTCCTAAAGAGTTTCCAATGCGTACGTATATGTCTTTACTCTGCAAAACTGTATTTCCTTATGAAGTGGTATTCTTACATATCCTTTCGAGAGAAAACTGTCCTGTGCCTTCTCTTTTGAGGCTACACACTTAGACATACACGCAACATGAAAGCTTTTCGACTTACAACGTGTTGTTTAGGAAAAACAAGATAATTTCGCACGATGCGGGATTTCCTTAAAACGTGATTTTCTGAAAAATTTTGACGAAAGAAAATTCTCCTTTTGGTTCTCTTTAGATGCTACATGTTAAGACGTACACGCCACAACAATTCTTTTCGAGATACAACGTGTAGTTTTGGAGATACAAGCTAATTTTGTACTATGCGTTATTTCTTCTCGTAAAGAGTTTCCAATGCGTACGTATATGTCTTTACTCTGCAAAACTGTATTTCCTTATGAAGTGGTATTCTTACATATCCTTTCGAGAGAAAACTGTCCTGTGCCTTCTCTTTTGAGGCTACACACTTAGACATGAAAGCTTTTCGACTTACAACGTGTTGTTTAGGAAAAACAAGATAATTTCGCACGATGCGGGATTTCCTTAAAACGTGATTTTCTGAAAAATTTTGACGAAAGAAAATTCTCCTTTTGGTTCTCTTTAGATGCTACATGTTAAGACGTACACGCCACAACAATTCTTTTCGAGATACAACGTGTAGTTTTGGAGATACAAGCTAATTTTGTACTATGCGTTATTTCTTCTCGTAAAGAGTTTCCAATGCGTACGTATATGTCTGTACACTGCAAAGCTGTATTTCCTTATGAAGTGGTATTCTTACATATCCTTTCGAGAGAAAACTGTCCTGTGCCTTCTCTTTTGAGGCTACACACTTAGACATACACGCAACATGAAAGCTTTTCGACTTACAACGTGTTGTTTAGGAAAAACAAGATAATTTCGCACGATGCGGGATTTCCTTAAAACGTGATTTTCTGAAAAATTTTGACGAAAGAAAATTCTCCTTTTGGTTCTCTTTAGATGCTACATGTTAAGACGTACACGCCACAACAATTCTTTTCGAGATACAACGTGTAGTTTTGGAGATACAAGCTAATTTTGTACTATGCGTTATTTCTTCTCGTAAAGAGTTTCGAATGCGTACGTATATGTCTTTACTCTGCAAAGCTGTATTTCCTTATGAAGTGGTATTCTTACATATCCTTTCGAGAGAAAACTGTCCTGTGCCTTCTCTTTTGAGGCTACACACTTAGACATACACGCAACATGAAAGCTTTTCGACTTACAACGTGTTGTTTAGGAAAAACAAGATAATTTCGCACGATGCGGGATTTCCTTAAAACGTGATTTTCTGAAAAATTTTGACGAAAGAAAATTCTCCTTTTGGTTCTCTTTAGATGCTACATGTTAAGACGTACACGCCACAACAATTCTTTTCGAGATACAACGTGTAGTTTTGGAGATACAAGCTAATTTTGTACTATGCGTTATTTCTTCTCGTAAAGAGTTTCCAATGCGTACGTATATGTCTTTACTCTGCAAAACTGTATTTCCTTATGAAGTGGTATTCTTACATATCCTTTCGAGAGAAAACTGTCCTGTGCCTTCTCTTTTGAGGCTACACACTTAGACATACACGCAACATGAAAGCTTTTCGACTTACAACGTGTTGTTTAGGAAAAACAAGATAATTTCGCACGATGCGGGATTTCCTTAAAACGTGATTTTCTGAAAAATTTTGACGAAAGAAAATTCTCCTTTTGGTTCTCT
This sequence comes from Apodemus sylvaticus, assembly GCF_947179515.1. Taxonomy (NCBI): domain Eukaryota; kingdom Metazoa; phylum Chordata; class Mammalia; order Rodentia; family Muridae; genus Apodemus; species Apodemus sylvaticus. The sequence goes on from NW_026263017.1 coordinate 1,603,789, forward strand.
TTAGATGCTACATGTTAAGACGTACACGCCACAGCAATTCTTTTCGAGATACAACGTGTAGTTTTGGAGATACAAGCTAATTTTGTACTATGCGTTATTTCTTCTCGTAAAGAGTTTCCAATGCGTACGTATATGTCTTTACTCTGCAAAGCTGTATTTCCTTATGAAGTGGTATTCTTACATATCCTTTCGAGAGAAAACTGTCCTGTGCCTTTTCTTTTGAGGCTACACACTTAGACATACACGCAACATGAAAGCTTTTCGACTTACAACGTGTTGTTTAGGAAAAACAAGATAATTTCGCACGATGCGGGATTTCCTTAAAACGTGATTTTCTGAAAAATTTTGACGAAAGAAAATTCTCCTTTTGGTTCTCTTTAGATGCTACATGTTAAGACGTACACGCCACAACAATTCTTTTCGAGATACAACGTGTAGTTTTGGAGATACAAGCTAATTTTGTACTATGCGTTATTTCTTCTCCTAAAGAGTTTCCAATGCGTACGTATATGTCTTTACTCTGCAAAACTGTATTTCCTTATGAAGTGGTATTCTTACATATCCTTTCGAGAGAAAACTGTCCTGTGCCTTCTCTTTTGAGGCTACACACTTAGACATACACGCAACATGAAAGCTTTTCGACTTACAACGTGTTGTTTAGGAAAAACAAGATAATTTCGCACGATGCGGGATTTCCTTAAAACGTGATTTTCTGAAAAATTTTGACGAAAGAAAATTCTCCTTTTGGTTCTCTTTAGATGCTACATGTTAAGACGTACACGCCACAACAATTCTTTTCGAGATACAACGTGTAGTTTTGGAGATACAAGCTAATTTTGTACTATGCGTTATTTCTTCTCGTAAAGAGTTTCCAATGCGTACGTATATGTCTTTACTCTGCAAAACTGTATTTCCTTATGAAGTGGTATTCTTACATATCCTTTCGAGAGAAAACTGTCCTGTGCCTTCTCTTTTGAGGCTACACACTTCGACATACACGCAACATGAAACCTTTTTGACTTACAACGTGTTGTTTAGGAAAAACAAGATAATTTCGCACGATGCGGGATTTCCTTAAAACGTGATTTTCTGAAAAATTTTGACGAAAGAAAATTCTCCTTTTGGTTCTCTTTAGATGCTACATGTTAAGACGTACACGCCACAACAATTCTTTTCGAGATACAACGTGTAGTTTTGGAGATACAAGCTAATTTTGTACGATGCGTTATTTCTTCTCGTAAAGAGTTTCCAATGCGTACGTATATGTCTTTACTCTGCAAAACTGTATTTCCTTATGAAGTGGTATTCTTACATATCCTTTCGAGAGAAAACTGTCCTGTGCCTTCTCTTTTGAGGCTACACACTTAGACATACACGCAACATGAAAGCTTTTCGACTTACAACGTGTTGTTTAGGAAAAACAAGATAATTTCGCACGATGCGGGATTTCCTTAAAACGTGATTTTCTGAAAAATTTTGACGAAAGAAAATTCTCCTTTTGGTTCTCTTTAGATGCTACATGTTAAGACGTACACGCCACAACAATTCTTTTCGAGATACAACGTGTAGTTTTGGAGATACAAGCTAATTTTGTACTATGCGTTATTTCTTCTCGTAAAGAGTTTCCAATGCGTACGTATATGTCTTTACTCTGCAAAACTGTATTTCCTTATGAAGTGGTATTCTTACATATCCTTTCGAGAGAAAACTGTCCTGTGCCTTCTCTTTTGAGGCTACACACTTAGACATACACGCAACATGAAAGCTTTTCGACTTACAACGTGTTGTTTAGGAAAAACAAGATAATTTCGCACGATGCGGGATTTCCTTAAAACGTGATTTTCTGAAAAATTTTGACGAAAGAAAATTCTCCTTTTGGTTCTCTTCAGATGCTACATGTTAAGACGTACACGCCACAACAATTCTTTTCGAGATACAACGTGTAGTTTTGGAGATACAAGCTAATTTTGTACTATGCGTTATTTCTTCTCGTAAAGAGTTTCCAATGCGTACGTATATGTCTTTACTCTGCAAAACTGTATTTCCTTATGAAGTGGTATTCTTACATATCCTTTCGAGAGAAAACTGTCCTGTGCCTTCTCTTTTGAGGCTACACACTTAGACATACACGCAACATGAAAGCTTTTCGACTTACAACGTGTTGTTTAGGAAAAACAAGATAATTTCGCACGATGCGGGATTTCCTTAAAACGTGATTTTCTGAAAAATTTTGACGAAAGAAAATTCTCCTTTTGGTTCTCTTTAGATGCTACATGTTAAGACGTACACGCCACAACAATTCTTTTCGAGATACAACGTGTAGTTTTGGAGATACAAGCTAATTTTGTACGATGCGTTATTTCTTCTCGTAAAGAGTTTCCAATGCGTACGTATATGTCTTTACTCTGCAAAACTGTATTTCCTTATGAAGTGGTATTCTTACATATCCTTTCGAGAGAAAACTGTCCTGTGCCTTCTCTTTTGAGGGTACACACTTAGACATACACGCAACATGAAAGCTTTTCGACTTACAACGTGTTGTTTAGGAAAAACAAGATAATTTCGCACGATGCGGGATTTCCTTAAAACGTGATTTTCTGAAAAATTTTGACGAAAGAAAATTCTCCTTTTGGTTCTCTTTAGATGCTACATGTTAAGACGTACACGCCACAACAATTCTTTTCGAGATACAACGTGTAGTTTTGGAGATACAAGCTAATTTTGTACTATGCGTTATTTCTTCTCGTAAAGAGTTTCCAATGCGTACGTATATGTCTTTACTCTGCAAAACTGTATTTCCTTATGAAGTGGTATTCTTACATATCCTTTCGAGAGAAAACTGTCCTGTGCCTTCTCTTTTGAGGCTACACACTTAGACATACACGCAACATGAAAGCTTTTCGACTTACAACGTGTTGTTTAGGAAAAACAAGATAATTTCGCACGATGCGGGATTTCCTTAAAACGTGATTTTCTGAAAAATTTTGACGAAAGAAAATTCTCCTTTTGGTTCTCTTCAGATGCTACATGTTAAGACGTACACGCCACAACAATTCTTTTCGAGATACAACGTGTAGTTTTGGAGATACAAGCTAATTTTGTACTATGCGTTATTTCTTCTCGTAAAGAGTTTCCAATGCGTACGTATATGTCTTTACTCTGCAAAACTGTATTTCCTTATGAAGTGGTATTCTTACATATCCTTTCGAGAGAAAACTGTCCTGTGCCTTCTCTTTTGAGGCTACACACTTAGACATACACGCAACATGAAAGCTTTTCGACTTACAACGTGTTGTTTAGGAAAAACAAGATAATTTCGCACGATGCGGGATTTCCTTAAAACGTGATTTTCTGAAAAATTTTGACGAAAGAAAATTCTCCTTTTGGTTCTCTTTAGATGCTACATGTTAAGACGTACACGCCACAACAATTCTTTTCGAGATACAACGTGTAGTTTTGGAGATACAAGCTAATTTTGTACGATGCGTTATTTCTTCTCGTAAAGAGTTTCCAATGCGTACGTATATGTCTTTACTCTGCAAAACTGTATTTCCTTATGAAGTGGTATTCTTACATATCCTTTCGAGAGAAAACTGTCCTGTGCCTTCTCTTTTGAGGGTACACACTTAGACTTACACGCAACATGAAAGCTTTTCGACTTACAACGTGTTGTTTAGGAAAAACAAGATAATTTCGCACGATGCGGGATTTCCTTAAAACGTGATTTTCTGAAAAATTTTGACGAAAGAAAATTCTCCTTTTGGTTCTCTTTAGATGCTACATGTTAAGACGTACACGCCACAACAATTCTTTTCGAGATACAACGTGTAGTTTTGGAGATACAAGCTAATTTTGTACTATGCGTTATTTCTTCTCGTAAAGAGTTTCCAATGCGTACGTATATGTCTTTACTCTGCAAAACTGTATTTCCTTATGAAGTGGTATTCTTACATATCCTTTCGAGAGAAAACTGTCCTGTGCCTTCTCTTTTGAGGCTACACACTTAGACATACACGCAACATGAAAGCTTTTCGACTTACAACGTGTTGTTTAGGAAAAACAAGATAATTTCGCACGATGCGGGATTTCCTTAAAACGTGATTTTCTGAAAAATTTTGACGAAAGAAAATTCTCCTTTTGGTTCTCTTTAGATGCTACATGTTAAGACGTACACGCCACAACAATTCTTTTCGAGATACAACGTGTAGTTTTGGAGATACAAGCTAATTTTGTACTATGCGTTATTTCTTCTCCTAAAGAGTTTCCAATGCGTACGTATATGTCTGTACACTGCAAAGCTGTATTTCCTTATGAAGTGGTATTCTTACATATCCTTTCGAGAGAAAACTGTCCTGTGCCTTCTCTTTTGAGGCTACACACTTAGACATACACGCAACATGAAAGCTTTTCGACTTACAACGTGTTGTTTAGGAAAAACAAGATAATTTCGCACGATGCGGGATTTCCTTAAAACGTGATTTTCTGAAAAATTTTGACGAAAGAAAATTCTCCTTTTGGTTCTCTTTAGATGCTACATGTTAAGACGTACACGCCACAACAATTCTTTTCGAGATACAACGTGTAGTTTTGGAGATACAAGCTAATTTTGTACTATGCGTTATTTCTTCACTTAAAGAGTTTCCAATGCGTACGTATATGTCTTTACTCTGCAAAACTGTATTTCCTTATGAAGTGGTATTCTTACATATCCTTTCGAGAGAAAACTGTCCTGTGCCTTCTCTTTTGCGGCTACACACTTAGACATACACGCAACATGAAAGCTTTTCGACTTACAACGTGTTGTTTAGGAAAAACAAGATAATTTCGCACGATGCGGGATTTCCTTAAAACGTGATTTTCTGAAAAATTTTGACGAAAGAAAATTCTCCTTTTGGTTCTCTTTAGATGCTACATGTTAAGACGTACACGCCACAACAATTCTTTTCGAGATACAACCTGTAGTTTTGGAGATACAAGCTAATTTTGTACTATGCGTTATTTCTTCTCGTAAAGAGTTTCCAATGCGTACTTATATGTCTTTACTCTGCAAAACTGTATTTCCTTATGAAGTGGTATTCTTACATATCCTTTCGAGAGAAAACTGTCCTGTGCCTTCTCTTTTGAGGCTACACACTTAGACATACACGCAACATGAAAGCTTTTCGACTTACAACGTGTTGTTTAGGAAAAACAAGATAATTTCGCACGATGCGGGATTTCCTTAAAACGTGATTTTCTGAAAAATTTTGACGAAAGAAAATTCTCCTTTTGGTTCTCTTTAGATGCTACATGTTAAGACGTACACGCCACAACAATTCTTTTCGAGATACAACGTGTAGTTTTGGAGATACAAGCTAATTTTGTACTATGCGTTATTTCTTCTCGTAAAGAGTTTCCAATGCGTACGTATATGTCTTTACTCTGCAAAACTGTATTTCCTTATGAAGTGGTATTCTTACATATCCTTTCGAGAGAAAACTGTCCTGTGCCTTCTCTTTTGAGGCTACACACTTAGACATACACGCAACATGAAAGCTTTTCGACTTACAACGTGTTGTTTAGGAAAAACAAGATAATTTCGCACGATGCGGGATTTCCTTAAAACGTGATTTTCTGAAAAATTTTGACGAAAGAAAATTCTCCTTTTGGTTCTCTTTAGATGCTACATGTTAAGACGTACACGCCACAACAATTCTTTTCGAGATACAACGTGTAGTTTTGGAGATACAAGCTAATTTTGTACTATGCGTTATTTCTTCTCGTAAAGAGTTTCCAATGCGTACGTATATGTCTTTACTCTGCAAAACTATATTTCCTCATGAAGTGGTATTCTTACATATCCTTTCGAGAGAAAACTCTCCTGTGCCTTCTCTTTTGAGGCTACACACTTAGACATACACGCAACATGAAAGCTTTTCGACTTACAACGTGTTGTTTAGGAAAAACAAGATAATTTCGCACGATGCGGGATTTCCTTAAAACGTGATTTTCTGAAAAATTTTGACGAAAGAAAATTCTCCTTTTGGTTCTCTTTAGATGCTACATGTTAAGACGTACACGCCACAACAATTCTTTTCGAGATACAACGTGTAGTTTTGGAGATACAAGCTAATTTTGTACTATGCGTTATTTCTTCTCGTAAAGAGTTTCCAATGCGTACATATATGTCTTTACTCTGCAAAGTTGTATTTCCTTATGAAGTGGTATTCTTACATATCCTTTCGAGAGAAAACTGTCCTGTGCCTTCTCTTTTGAGCCTACACACTTAGACATACACGCAACATGAAAGCTTTTCGACTTACAACGTGTTGTTTAGGAAAAACAAGATAATTTCGCACGATGCGGGATTTCCGTAAAACGTGATTTTCTGAAAAATTTTGACGAAAGAAAATTATCCTTTTGGTTCTCTTTAGATGCTACATGTTAAGACGTACACGCCACAACAATTCTTTTCGAGATACAACGTGTAGTTTTGGAGATACAAGCTAATTTTGTACTATGCGTTATTTCTTCTCGTAAAGAGTTTCCAATGCGTACGTATATGTCTTTACTCTGCAAAGCTGTATTTCCTTATGAAGTGGTATTCTTACATATCCTTTCGAGAGAAAACTGTCCTGTGCCTTCTCTTTTGAGGCTACACACTTAGACATACACGCAACATGAAAGCTTTTCGACTTACAACGTGTTGTTTAGGAAAAACAAGATAATTTCGCACGATGCGGGATTTCCTTAAAACGTGATTTTCTGAAAAATTTTGACGAAAGAAAATTCTCCTTTTGGTTCTCTTTAGATGCTACATGTTAAGACGTACACGCCACAACAATTCTTTTCGAGATACAACGTGTAGTTTTGGAGATACAAGCTAATTTTGTACTATGCGTTATTTCTTCTCGTAAAGAGTTTCCAATGCGTACGTATATGTCTTTACTCTGCAAAGCTGTATTTCCTTATGAAGTGGTATTCTTACATATCCTTTCGAGAGAAAACTGTCCTGTGCCTTCTCTTTTGAGGCTACACACTTAGACATACACGCAACATGAAAGCTTTTCGACTTACAACGTGTTGTTTAGGAAAAACAAGATAATTTCGCACGATGCGGGATTTCCTTAAAACGTGATTTTCTGAAAAATTTTGACGAAAGAAAATTCTCCTTTTGGTTCTCTTTAGATGCTACATGTTAAGACGTACACGCCACAACAATTCTTTTCGAGATACAACGTGTAGTTTTGGAGATACAAGCTAATTTTGTACTATGCGTTATTTCTTCTCGTAAAGAGTTTCCAATGCGTACGTATATGTCTTTACTCTGCAAAACTGTATTTCCTTATGAAGTGGTATTCTTACATATCCTTTCGAGAGAAAACTGTCCTGTGCCTTCTCTTTTGAGGCTACACACTTAGACATACACGCAACATGAAAGCTTTTCGACTTACAACGTGTTGTTTAGGAAAAACAAGATAATTTCGCACGATGCGGGATTTCCTTAAAACGTGATTTTCTGAAAAATTTTGACGAAAGAAAATTCTCCTTTTGGTTCTCTTTAGTTGCTACATGTTAAGACGTACACGCCACAGCAATTCTTTTCGAGTTACAACGTGTAGTTTTGGAGATACAAGCTAATTTTGTACGATGCGTTATTTCTTCTCGTAAAGAGTTTCCAATACGTACGTATATGTCTTTACTCTGCAAAACTGTATTTCCTTATGAAGTGGTATTCTTACATATTCTTTCGAGAGAAAACTCTCGTGTGCCTTCTCTTTTGAGGCTACACACTTAGACATACACGCAACATGAAAGCTTTTCGACTTACAACGTGTTGTTTAGGAAAAACAAGATAATTTCGCACGATGCGGGATTTCCTTAAAACGTGATTTTCTGAAAAATTTTGACGAAAGAAAATTCTCCTTTTGGTTCTCTTTAGATGCTACATGTTAAGACGTACACGCCACAAGAATTCTTTTCGAGATACAACGTGTAGTTTTGGAGATACAAGCTAATTTTGTACTATGCGTTATTTCTTCTCCTAAAGAGTTTCCAATGCGTACGTATATGTCTTTACTCTGCAAAGTTGTATTTCCTTATGAAGTGGTATTCTTACATATCCTTTCGAGAGAAAACTGTCCTGTGCCTTCTCTTTTGAGGCTACACACTTAGACATACACGCAACATGAAAGCTTTTCGACTTACAACGTGTTGTTTAGGAAAAACAAGATAATTTCGCACGATGCGGGATTTCCTTAAAACGTGATTTTCTGAAAAATTTTGACGAAAGAAAATTCTCCTTTTGGTTCTCTTTAGATGCTACATGTTAAGACGTACACGCCACAAGAATTCTTTTCGAGATACAACGTGTAGTTTTGGAGATACAAGCTAATTTTGTACTATGCGTTATTTCTTCTCGAAAAGAGTTTCCAATGCGTACGTATATGTCTTTACTCTGCAAAACTGTATTTCCGTATGAAGTGGTATTCTTACATATCCTTTCGAGAGAAAACTGTCCTGTGCCTTCTCTTTTGAGGCTACACACTTAGACATGAAAGCTTTTCGACTTACAACGTGTTGTTTAGGAACAACAAGATAATTTCGCACGATGCGGGATTTCCTTAAAACGTGATTTTCTGAAAAATTTTGACAAAAGAAAATTCTCCTTTTGGTTCTCTTTAGATGCTACATGTTAAGACGTACACGCCACAACAATTCTTTTCGAGATACAACGTGTAGTTTTGGAGATACAAGCTAATTTTGTACTATGCGTTATTTCTTCTCGTAAAGAGTTTCCAATGCGTACGTATATGTCTTTATTCTGCAAAACTGTATTTCCTTATGAAGTGGTATTCTTACATATCCTTTCGAGAGAAAACTGTCCTGTGCCTTCTCTTTTGAGGCTACACACTTAGACATACACGCAACATGAAAGCTTTTCGACTTACAACGTGTTGTTTAGGAAAAACAAGATAATTTCGCACGATGCGGGATTTCCTTAAAACGTGATTTTCTGAAAAATTTTGACGAAAGAAAATTCTCCTTTTGGTTCTCTTTAGATGCTACATGTTAAGACGTACACGCCACAACAATTCTTTTCGAGATACAACGTGTAGTTTTGGAGATACAATCTAATTTTGTACTATGCGTTATTTCTTCTCGTAAAGAGTTTCCAATGCGTACGTATATGTCTTTACTCTGCAAAACTGTATTTCCTTATGAAGTGGTATTCTTACATATCCTTTCGAGAGAAAACTGTCCTGTGCCTTCTCTTTTGAGGCTACACACTTAGACATACACGCAACATGAAAGCTTTTCGACTTACAACGTGTTGTTTAGGAAAAACAAGATAATTTCGCACGATGCGGGATTTCCTTAAAACGTGATTTTCTGAAAAATTTTGACGAAAGAAAATTCTCCTTTTGGTTCTCTTTAGATGCTACATGTTAAGACGTACACGCCACAACAATTCTTTTCGAGATACAACGTGTAGTTTTGGAGATACAAGCTAATTTTGTACTATGCGTTATTTCTTCTCGTAAAGAGTTTCCAATGCGTACGTATATGTCTTTACTCTGCAAAGCTGTATTTCCTTATGAAGTGGTATTCTTACATATCCTTTCGAGAGAAAACTGTCCTGTGCCTTCTCTTTTGAGGCTACACACTTAGACATACACGCAACATGAAAGCTTTTCGACTTACAACGTGTTGTTTAGGAAAAACAAGATAATTTCGCACGATGCGGGATTTCCTTAAAACGTGATTTTCTGAAAAATTTTGACGAAAGAAAATTCTCCTTTTGGTTCTCTTTAGATGCTACATGTTAAGACGTACACGCCACAACAATTCTTTTCGAGATACAACGTGTAGTTTTGGAGATACAAGCTAATTTTGTACTATGCGTTATTTCTTCTCGTAAAGAGTTTCCAATGCGTACGTATATGTCTTTACTCTGCAAAACTGTATTTCCTTATGAAGTGGTATTCTTACATATCCTTTCGAGAGAAAACTGTCCTGTGCCTTCTCTTTTGAGGCTACACACTTCGACATACACGCAACATGAAAGCTTTTTGACTTACAACGTGTTGTTTAGGAAAAACAAGATAATTTCGCACGATGCGGGATTTCCTTAAAACGTGATTTTCTGAAAAATTTTGACGAAAGAAAATTCTCCTTTTGGTTCTCTTTAGATGCTACATGTTAAGACGTACACGCCACAACAATTCTTTTCGAGATACAACGTGTAGTTTTGGAGATACAAGCTAATTTTGTACTATGCGTTATTTCTTCTCGTAAAGAGTTTCCAATGCGTACGTATATGTCTTTACTCTGCAAAACTGTATTTCCTTATGAAGTGGTATTCTTACATATCCTTTCGAGAGAAAACTGTCCTGTGCCTTCTCTTTTGAGGCTACACACTTAGACATACACGCAACATGAAAGCTTTTCGACTTACAACGTGTTGTTTAGGAAAAACAAGATAATTTCGCACGATGCGGGATTTCCTTAAAACGTGATTTTCTGAAAAATTTTGACGAAAGAAAATTCTCCTTTTGGTTCTCTTCAGATGCTACATGTTAAGACGTACACGCCACAACAATTCTTTTCGAGATACAACGTGTAGTTTTGGAGATACAAGCTAATTTTGTACTATGCGTTATTTCTTCTCGTAAAGAGTTTCCAATGCGTACGTATATGTCTTTACTCTGCAAAACTGTATTTACTTATGAAGTGGTATTCTTACATATCCTTTCGAGAGAAAACTGTCCTGTGCCTTCTCTTTTGAGGCTACACACTTAGACATACACGCAACATGAAAGCTTTTCGACTTACAACGTGTTGTTTAGGAAAAACAAGATAATTTCGCACGATGCGGGATTTCCTTAAAACGTGATTTTCTGAAAAATTTTGACGAAAGAAAATTCTTCTTTTGGTTCTCTTTAGATGCTACATGTTAAGACGTACACGCCACAACAATTCTTTTCGAGATACAACGTGTAGTTTTGGAGATACAAGCTAATTTTGTACGATGCGTTATTTCTTCTCGTAAAGAGTTTCCAATGCGTACGTATATGTCTTTACTCTGCAAAACTGTATTTCCTTATGAAGTGGTATTCTTACATATCCTTTCGAGAGAAAACTGTCCTGTGCCTTCTCTTTTGAGGGTACACACTTAGACATACACGCAACATGAAAGCTTTTCGACTTACAACGTGTTGTTTAAGAAAAACAAGATAATTTCGCACGATGCGGGATTTCCTTAAAACGTGATTTTCTGAAAAATTTTGACGAAAGAAAATTCTCCTTTTGGTTCTCTTTAGATGCTACATGTTAAGACGTACACGCCACAACAATTCTTTTCGAGATACAACGTGTAGTTTTGGAGATACAAGCTAATTTTGTACTATGCGTTATTTCTTCTCGTAAAGAGTTTCCAATGCGTACGTATATGTCTTTACTCTGCAAAACTGTATTTCCTTATGAAGTGGTATTCTTACATATCCTTTCGAGAGAAAACTGTCCTGTGCCTTCTCTTTTGAGGCTACACACTTAGACATACACGCAACATGAAAGCTTTTCGACTTACAACGTGTTGTTTAGGAAAAACAAGATAATTTCGCACGATGCGGGATTTCCTTAAAACGTGATTTTCTGAAAAATTTTGACGAAAGAAAATTCTCCTTTTGGTTCTCTTTAGATGCTACATGTTAAGACGTACACGCCACAACAATTCTTTTCGAGATACAACGTGTAGTTTTGGAGATACAAGCTAATTTTGTACTATGCGTTATTTCTTCTCGTAAAGAGTTTCCAATGCGTACGTATATGTCTGTACACTGCAAAGCTGTATTTCCTTATGAAGTGGTATTCTTACATATCCTTTCGAGAGAAAACTGTCCTGTGCCTTCTCTTTTGAGGCTACACACTTAGACATACACGCAACATGAAAGCTTTTCGACTTACAACGTGTTGTTTAGGAAAAACAAGATAATTTCGCACGATGCGGGATTTCCTTAAAACGTGATTTTCTGAAAAATTTTGACGAAAGAAAATTCACCTTTTGGTTCTCTTTAGATGCTACATGTTAAGACGTACACGCCACAACAATTCTTTTCGAGATACAACGTGTAGTTTTGGAGATACAAGCTAATTTTGTACTATGCGTTATTTCTTCACGTAAAGAGTTTCCAATGCGTACGTATATGTCTTTACTCTGCAAAACTGTATTTCCTTATGAAGTGGTATTCTTACATATCCTTTCGAGAGAAAACTGTCCTGTGCCTTCTCTTTTGAGGCTACACACTTAGACATACACGCAACATGAAAGCTTTTCGACTTACAACGTGTTGTTTAGGAAAAACAAGATAATTTCGCACGATGCGGGATTTCCTTAAAACGTGATTTTCTGAAAAATTTTGACGAAAGAAAATTCTCCTTTTGGTTCTCTTTAGATGCTACATGTTAAGACGTACACGCCACAACAATTCTTTTCGAGATACAACGTGTAGTTTTGGAGATACAAGCTAATTTTGTATTATGCGTTATTTCTTCTCGTAAAGAGTTTCCAATGCGTACGTATATGTCTTTACTCTGCAAAACTGTATTTACTTATGAAGTGGTATTCTTACATATCCTTTCGAGAGAAAACTGTCCTGTGCCTTCTCTTTTGAGGCTACACACTTAGACATACACGCAACATGAAAGCTTTTCGACTTACAACTTGTTGTTTAGGAAAAACAAGATAATTTCGCACGATGCGGGATTTCCTTAAAACGTGATTTTCTGAAAAATTTTGACGAAAGAAAATTCTCCTTTTGGTTCTCTTTAGATGCTACATGTTAAGACGTACACGCCACAACAATTCTTTTCGAGATACAACGTGTAGTTTTGGAGATACAAGCTAATTTTGTACTATGCGTTATTTCTTCTCGTAAAGAGTTTCCAATGCGTACGTATATGTCTTTACTCTGCAAAACTGTATTTCCTTATGAAGTGGTATTCTTACATATCCTTTCGAGAGAAAACTGTCCTGTGCCTTCTCTTTTGAGGCTACACACTTAGACATACACGCAACATGAAAGCTTTTCGACTTACAACGTGTTGTTTAGGAAAAACAAGATAATTTCGCACGATGCGGGATTTCCTTAAAACGTGATTTTCTGAAAAATTTTGACGAAAGAAAATTCTCCTTTTGGTTCTCTTTAGATGCTACATGTTAAGACGTACACGCCACAACAATTCTTTTCGAGATACAACGTGTAGTTTTGGAGATACAAGCTAATTTTGTACTATGCGTTATTTCTTCTCGTAAAGAGTTTCCAATGCGTACGTATATGTCTTTACTCTGCAAAACTGTATTTCCTTATGAAGTGGTATTCTTACATATCCTTTCGAGAGAAAACTCTCCTGTGCCTTCTCTTTTGAGGCTACACACTTAGACATACACGCAACATGAAAGCTTTTCGACTTACAACGTGTTGTTTAGGAAAAACAAGATAATTTCGCACGATGCGGGATTTCCTTAAAACGTGATTTTCTGAAAAATTTTGACGAAAGAAAATTATCCTTTTGGTTCTCTTTAGATGCTACATGTTAAGACGTACACGCCACAACAATTCTTTTCGAGATACAACGTGTAGTTTTGGAGATACAAGCTAATTTTGTACTATGCGTTATTTCTTCTCGTAAAGAGTTTCCAATGCGTACATATATGTCTTTACTCTGCAAAGTTGTATTTCCTTATGAAGTGGTATTCTTACATATCCTTTCGAGAGAAAACTGTCCTGTGCCTTCTCTTTTGAGCCTACACACTTAGACATACACGCAACATGAAAGCTTTTCGACTTACAACGTGTTGTTTAGGAAAAACAAGATAATTTCGCACGATGCGGGATTTCCTTAAAACGTGATTTTCTGAAAAATTTTGACGAAAGAAAATTATCCTTTTGGTTCTCTTTAGATGCTACATGTTAAGACGTACACGCCACAACAATTCTTTTCGAGATACAACGTGTAGTTTTGGAGATACAAGCTAATTTTGTACTATGCGTTATTTCTTCTCGTAAAGAGTTTCCAATGCGTACGTATATGTCTTTACTCTGCAAAGCTGTATTTCCTTATGAAGTGGTATTCTTACATATCCTTTCGAGAGAAAACTGTCCTGTGCCTTCTCTTTTGAGGCTACACACTTAGACATACACGCAACATGAAAGCTTTTCGACTTACAACGTGTTGTTTAGGAAAAACAAGATAATTTCGCACGATGCGGGATTTCCTTAAAACGTGATTTTCTGAAAAATTTTGACGAAAGAAAATTCTCCTTTTGGTTCTCTTTAGATGCTACATGTTAAGACGTACACGCCACAACAATTCTTTTCGAGATACAACGTGTAGTTTTGGAGATACAAGCTAATTTTGTACTATGCGTTATTTCTTCTCGTAAAGAGTTTCCAATGCGTACGTATATGTCTTTACTCTGCAAAGCTGTATTTCCTTATGAAGTGGTATTCTTACATATCCTTTCGAGAGAAAACTGTCCTGTGCCTTCTCTTTTGAGGCTACACACTTAGACATACACGCAACATGAAAGCTTTTCGACTTACAACGTGTTGTTTAGGAAAAACAAGATAATTTCGCACGATGCGGGATTTCCTTAAAACGTGATTTTCTGAAAAATTTTGACGAAAGAAAATTCTCCTTTTGGTTCTCTTTAGATGCTACATGTTAAGACGTACACGCCACAACAATTCTTTTCGAGATACAACGTGTAGTTTTGGAGATACAAGCTAATTTTGTACTCTGCGTTATTTCTTCTCGTAAAGAGTTTCCAATTCGTACGTATATGTCTTTACTCTGCAAAACTGTATTTCCTTATGAAGTGGTATTCTTACATATTCTTTCCAGAGAAAACTCTCCTGTGCCTTCTCTTTTGAGGCTCCATGCTTACACATACACGCAACACCAAAGCATTTCGAGTTACAACATGTTCTTTATGGAGAAGAAGATGATTTCGCACGATGCAGGATTTCCTAAAAACGTGGTTTTCTGAAAAATTTTGACGAAAGAAAATTCTCCTGTGGGTTCTCTTTTGAGGCTACACGTTTAGACGTACACGCCACACCAAATTTTTTCGAGTTACAACGTGTTGTTTAGGAGATACAAACTAATTTTTTACTATGCGTTACTTCTTCTCGTAACTTGAGTCAACACGTGTAGACGTACGAGCCACACCAAATCTTTTCTAGTTACAACGTTTTGTTTAGGAGATACAAGCATATTTATTAAGATGCGTTATTTCTTCTCATAAAGTGTTTCCAATATGTACGTATTTGTCTTTACTCTGCAACACTTTATTTCCTTATAACGTGGTATTCTTACATATTCTTTTGAGAGAAAACTATCCTGTGCGTTCCCTTTTGAGGCTACACAATTAGACATACAGGCAACACCAAAGCTTTTCGAGTTAAAACGCGTTGTTTATGAAAAGCAAGATAATTTCGCACGATGCGGGATTTCCTTAAAACTTGGTTTTCTGACAAATTTTGACGAAAGAAAATTTTCATGTGGGTTCTCTTTTGAGGCTACACTTTTAGACGTACACGCCACACCAAATCCTTTCGAGTTACCACGTGTTGTTTAGGAGATACAAGCTAATTTTTTATGATGCGATATTTCTTCTCTTAAAGTGTTTCCAATACGTACGTATTTGTCTTTACTCTGCAACACTGTATTTCCTTATAACGTTGTATTCTTACATATTCTTTCGAGAGAAAACTCTCCTGTGCGTTCTCTTAAGAGGTTACACGCTTAGACATACACGCAACACCAAAGCTTTTCGAGTTACATCGTGTTGTTTAGGAAAAACAAGATAATTTTGCACGATGCGGCATTTCCTTAAACGTGGTTTCCTGACAAATTTTGAGGAAAGAAACTTCTCCTGTGGGTTCTCTTTTGAGGCTACACGTGTAGACGTATGAGCCACACCAAATCTTTTCGAGTTACAACGTGTTGTTTAGCAGATACAATCAAATTTTGTACGATGTGTTATTTCTTCTCGTAAATTGTTTCCAATACGTACTTATTTGTATTTAGTCTGCAACACTGTATTTCCTTATAACGTGGTATTCTTACATATTCTTTGAGGGAAAACTCTCCTGTGCCTGCTCTTTCGAGGCTACATGCTTAGACATACACGCAACGACAAAGATTTTCGAGTAACAACGTGTTGTTTAGTACAAACAAGATAATTTCGCACGATGCGAGATTTCCATAAAACGTGGTTTTCTGAAAAAATTTGACGAAAGAAAATTCTCCTGTGGGTTCTCTTTTGAGGCTACACGTGTAGGGGTACGAGCCACACTAAATCTTTTCGAGTTACAAGGTGTTGTTTAGGAGATACAAGCTAATTTTGTACGATGCTTTAATTCTTCTCGTAAAGTGTTTCCAATACGTATGTATTTGTCTTTACTCTGCAACACTGTATTTCCTTATAACGTGGTATTCTTACATATTCTTTCGAGAGAAAACTCTCCTGTGTGTTCTCTTTTGAGGCTACACGCTTAGACATACACGCACCACCAAAGCTTTTCGAGTTACCACGTGTTGTTTAGGAAAAACAAGATAATTTCGCACGATGCGAGAATTCCATAAAACGTGGTTTCTGACAAATTTTGATGAAAGAAAATTCTCCTGTGGGTTCTCTTTTGAGGCTACACATTTAGACGTACACGTCACACCAAATCTTTTCAAGTTACAACGTGTTGTTTAGGAGATACAAGCTAATTTTCTAGGATACGTTATTTCTTATTGTAATGTGTTTCCAATAAGTTCTTATTTGTCTTTACCCTGCAAAATTGTATTTTCTTATAACGTGGTAGTATTACATATTCTTTCAAGAGAAAACTCTCCTGTGCCTTCTCTTTTGAGGCTCCACGCTTACACATACACGCAACACCAAAGCTTTTCGAGTTACAACATGTTGTTTAGGAAAAAGAAGATGATATCGCACGATGCGGGATTTCCTTAAAACGTGGTTTTCTGACAAATTTTGACGAAAGAAAATTCTCCTTTGGGTTCTCTTTTGAGGCTACATTTTTAGATTTACACGCCACACCAAATTTTTTCGAGTTACAACGTGTTGTTTAGGAGATACAAGCTAATTTTGTACGATGCGTTAATTCTTCTCGTAAAGCGTTTCCAATACGTACGTATTTGTCTTTACGCTGCAACACTGTATTTCTTTATCACGTGGTATTCTTACATATTGTTTCGAGAGAAAACTATCCTGTGCATTCCCTTTTGAGGCTACACACTTAGACATACAGGCAACACCAAAGCTTTTCGAGTTACAACGTGTTTTTATGAAAAACAAGATAATTTCGCACGATGCGGGATTTCCTTAAAACGTGGTGTTCTGACAAGTTTTGAGGAAAGAACATTCTCCTGTGGGTTCTCTTTTGAGGCTACACGTTTAGACGTGCACGCAACACCGAATCATTTCGAGTTACCATGTGTTGTTCAGGAGATACAAGCTAATTTTGTACGATGCGTTATTTCTTCTTGTAAAGTGTTTCCAATAAGTATGTATTTTCTTTAGTGTGCAATACTGTATTTCCTAATAACGTGGTATTCTTACATATTCTTTTGAGAGAAAACTCTCCTGTGCCTTCTCTTTTGAGGCTACATGCTTAGACATACACGCAACACCAAAGATTTTCGAGTGACACCGTGATGTTTAGGAAAAACAAGATAATTTCGCACGATGTGGGATTTCCTTAAAACGTGGTTTTCTGACAAAATTTGACGAAAGAAAATTCTCCTGTGGGTTCTCTTTTGAGGCTGCACATTTAGACGTAAACACCACACCAAATCTTTTTGAGTTACAACGTGCTGTTTAGGAGTTACAAGCTAGTTTTTTATGATGCATTATTTCTTCTCGTAAAGTTTAAGTGTTTCCAATATGTACGTATTTGTCTTTACTCTGCAACATTGTATTTCCTCATAACGTGGTATTCTTACATATTCTTTCGAGAGAAAACTGTCCTGTGCATTCTCTTTTGAGGCTACACGCTTAGACATACACGCAACATCAAAGCTTTTTGAGTTACAACGTGTTGTTTAGGAAAAACAAGATAATTTCGCACGATGCGGGATTTCCTTAAATCGTGGTTTTCTGAAAAAAATTTGACCAAAGAAAATACTCCTGTGGGTTCTCTTTTGAGGCTACACGTTTAGATGTACACGTCACACCAAATCTTTTCGAGTTATAACGTGTAGTTTAGGAGATACTTGCTAATTTTGTGCGATGCATTATTTCTTCTCGTAAAGTGTTTCCAATACGTACGTATTTGTCTTTACTCTGCAACACTGTATTTCCTTATAACGTGGTATTCTTACATATTCTTTCGAGAGAAAACTCTCCTGTGCCTTCTCATTTGAGGCTACATGCTTAGACATACACGCAAAACCAAATCTTTTTGATTTACACGTGTTGATAAGGAAAAACAATATAATTTCGCATGATGCGGGCTTTCCTTAAACCGTGGTTTTCTTACAAATTTTGACGAAAGAAAATTCTCCTGTGGGTTCTCTTTTGAGGCTACACGTTTAGACGTACACGCCACACCAAATCATTTCGAGTTAAAACGTGTTGTTTAGGAGATACAAGCTTGTACGAAGCGTTATTTCTTCTCGTAAAGTGATTCCAATACGAACATATTTGTCTTGACTCTGCAACAATGTATTTCCTTATAACGTGGTATTCTTACATATTCTTTATAGAGAAAACTCTCCTGTGCCTTCTCTTTTGAGGCTACACGCTTAGACATACAGGCAACACCAAAGCTTTTCGAGTTATGACGTTTTGTTTGGGAAAACCAAGATAATTTCGCAGGATGCGGGATTTCCTTAAAACGTGGTTTTCTGAAAAATTTTGACGAACGAAAATTCTCCTGTGGGTTCTCTTTTGAGGCTACACGATTAGACGCACACACCACACCAAATATTTTCTAGTTACAACGTGTTGTTTAGGAGATACAAGCTAATTTTTTACGATGCTTTATTTCTTCTCGTAAAGTGTTTCCAATACATACATATTTGTCTTTACTCTGCAACACTGTATTTCCTTATAACGTCGTATTCTTACATATTCTTTCGAGAGAAAACTCTCCTGTGCGTTCTCTTTTGAAGGCTACATGCTTAGACATACATGCAACACCAAAGCTACACGAGTTACAACGTGTTGTTTAGGAAAAACAAGATAATTTCGCACGATGCGGGATTTCCTAAAATCGTGGTTTTCTGAAAAAATTTTGACGAAAGAAAATACTCCTGTGGGTTCTCTTTTGAGGCTACACGTTTAGATGTACACGCCACACCAAATCTTTTCGAGTTATAACGTGTAGTTTCGGAGATACAAGCTAATTTTTTACGATGCATTATTTCTTCTTGTAAAGTGTTTCCAATACGTACATATTTGTCTTTACTCTGCAACACTGTATTTCTTTTTAACGTGGTATTCTTACATTTTCTTTAAGGGAAAACTCTCCTCCTACGCCTTCTCATTTGAGGCTACATGCTTAGACATACTCGCAACACCAAAGCTTTTCGAGTTACGACCGGTTGTTTAGGAAAAACAAGATAATTTCGCATGATGCGGGATTTCCTTAAAATGTGGTTTACTGACCAATTTTGACGAAAGAAAATTCTCCTGTGGGTTCTCTTTTGAGGCTACACGTTTAGACATACAGGCCACACCAAATCTTTTCGAGTTACAACGTGTTGTTTAGGAGATACAAGCTAATTTTTTACGATGCGTTATTTCTTCTCGTAAAGTGTTTCCAATACGTACGTATTTGTCTTTACTCTGCAACACTATTTCCTTATAACGTGGTATTCTTACATATTCTTTCGAGAGAAAACTCTCCTGTGCGTTCTCTTTTGAGGTTACACGCTTAGACATACATGCATCACCAAAGCTTTTCGAGTTACAACGTGTTGTTTAGGAAAAACAATATAATTTCGCACGATGCGAGATTTCCTTAAAACGTGGTTTCTGACAAATTTTGATGAAGGAAAATTCTCCTGTGTGTTCTCTTTTGAGGCTACACGTTTAGACGTACACGTCACACCAAATCTTTTTGAGTTACAACGTGTTGTTTTGGAGATACATGCTAATTTTGTACGATGCGTTATTTCTTCTCATAAAGTGTTTCCAATATGTACTTATTTGTCTTTACTCTGCAAAATTGTATTTCCTTATAACGTGGTATTCTTACAGATTCTTTCGAGAGAAAACTCTCTTGTGCCTTCTCTTTTGAGGCTCCACGCTTACACATACACGCAACACCAAAGCTTTTCGAGTTACGACCTGTTGTTTAGGAAAAACAAGATAATTTCACACGATGAGGGATTTCCTTAAAACGTGGTTTTCTGAAAAATTTTGAAGAAAGAAAATTCTCCTGTGGGTTCTCTTTTGAGGCTACACGTTTAGACGTACATGCCACACCAAATCATTTCGAGTTACAACGTGTTGTTTAGGAGATACAAGCTAATTTTGTACGATGCGTTATTTCTTCTCTTAAAGTGTTTCCAATACGTACATATTTGTCTTTACTCTGCAACACTGTATTTCCTCATAACGTGGTATTCTTACATATTCTTTCGAGAGAAAACTCTCCTGTGAGTTCTCTTTTGAGGTTTCACGCTTAGACATACACGCAACACCAAAGCTTTTCGAGTTACAACGTGTTGTTTAGAAAAAACAAGATAATTTCGCACGATTCGAGATTTCCTTAAAACGTGGTTTCTGAAAAATTTTGATGAAAGAAAATTCTCCTGTGGGTTCTCTTTTGAGGCTACACGTTTAGACATACACGTCACACCAAATCTTTTTGAGTTACAACGTGTTGTTTAGGAGATACAAGCTAATTTTGTACGATGCGTTATTTTTTCTCGTAAAGTGTTTCCAATATGTACTTATTTGTCTTTACTCTGCAAAAGTGTATTTCCTCATAACATGGTATTCTTACATATTCTTTTGAGAGAAAACTCTCCTGTGCCTTCTCTTTTGAGGCTCCATGCTTACACAAACACGAAATGCCAAAGCTTTTTGAGTTACAATGTGTAGTTAAGAAAAACAAGATAATTTCGCACGATGCCAGATTTCCATAAAACTTGGATTTCTGAAAAATTTTGACGAAAGAATGTTCTCCTGTGGGTTCTTTTTTGAGGCTACACGTGTAGAGGTAAGAGCCACACCAAATCTTTTCGAGTTACAACGTGTTGTTTAGGAGATACAAGCTAATTTTGTAAGATGCGTTATTTCTTCTCTTAAAGTGTTTCCAATACGTACATATTTGTCTTTACTCTGCAACACTGTATTTCCTTATAACGTGGTATTCTTACATATTCTTTCGAGAGAAAACTCTGCTGTGAGTTCTCTTTTGAGGCTACAAGCTTAGACATACAGGCAACACCAAAGATTTTCCAGTTACAACCTGTTGTTTAGGAAAAACAAGATAATTTTGCACGATGCGAGATTTCTTTAAAACGTGGTTTCTGACAAATTTTGATGAAAGAAAATTCTCCTGTGGGTTCTCTTTTGAGGCTACACGTTTAGACGTACACGGCACACCAAATCTTTTCGAGTTACAACGTGTTGTTTAGGAGATACAAGCTAATTTTGTACGATGCGTTATTTCTTCTCGTAAAGTGTTTCCAATAAGTACTTATTTGTCTTTACTCTGCAAAATTGTATTTCCTTATAACGTGGTATTCTTACCTATTCTTTTGAGAGAAAACTCTCCTGTGCCTTCTCTTTTGAGGCTCCATGCTTACACATACACGCAACACCAAAGCTTTTTGAGTTACAACATGTTGTTTAGGAAAAACAAGATGATTTCGCACGATGCGGGATTTCCTTAAAACGTGGTTTTCTGAAAAATTTTGACGAAAGAAAATTCTCCTGTGGGTTCTCTTTTGAGGCTACACGTTTAGACGTACGTGCCATACCAAATCTTTTCGAGTTACAACGTGTCGTTTAGGAGATACAAGTTAATTTTTTATGATGCGTTAATTATTTTTATTAAGTGTTTCCCATACGTACATATTTGTCTTTACTCTGCAACATTGTATTTCCTTATAAGGTGGAATTCATGCATATTCTTTCGAGAGAAAACTATCCTGTGTGTTCCCTTTTGAGGCTACACACTTAGACATACAGGCAACACCAAAGCTTTTCGAGTTACAACGTGTTGTTTATGAAAAACAAGATAATTTCACACGATGCGGGATTTCCTTAAAACGTGGTTTTAGGAAAAATTTTGACGAAAGAAAATTCTCCTGTGGGTTCTCTTTTGAGGCTACCTGTATAGACGTACACGCCACACCAAATCCTTTCGAGTTACCACGTGTTGTTTAGGAGATACAAGCTAATTTTGTACGATGCGTTATTTTTTCTCGTAAAGTGTTTCCTATATGTACATATTTGTCTTTACTCTGCAACACTGTTTTTCCTTATGACATTGTATTCTTACATGTTCTTTCGAGAGAAAACTCTCCTGTGCATTCTCTTTAGAGACTACATGCTCAGACATTCACACAACACCAAAGCTTTTCGAGTTACAACGTGTTGTTAAGGAAAAACAAGATAATTTTGCACGATGTGGGATTTCCTTAAAACGTGGTTTTTTGACAAATTTTGACGAAAGAAAGTTCTTCTGTGGGTTCTCTTTTGAGGCTACACGTGTAGAGGTACGAGCCACACCAAATATTTTTGAGTTACAACGTGTTGTTTAGGAGATACAAGCAAATATTGTATGATGCGTTATTTCTTCTCGTAAAGTGTTTCCAATATGTACTTATTTGTATTTACTCTGCAACACTGTATTTCCTTATAACGTGGTATTCTTACATATTCTTTCGAGGGAAAACTCTCCTGTACATTCTCTTTTGAGGCTAGAAGCTTAGACAAACACGCAACTCCAAAGCTTTTCGAGTTACCACGTGTTGTTTAGGAAAAACAAGGAAATTTTGCACGATGCGAGATTTCCATAAAACGTGGTTTTCTGAAAAATTTTGACGAAAGAAAATTCTCCTGTGGGTTCTATTTTGATGCTACACGTTTAGACACACACGCCACACCAAATCTTTTCGGGTTATAACGTGTTGTTTAGGAGATACAAGCTAATTTTGTATGATGCGTTATTTCTTCTCTTAAAGTTTTTCCAATACTTTACTCTGCAACACGGTATTTCCTTATAACGTGGTATTCTTACATATTCTTTCGAGAGAAAACTCTCCTGTGCGTTCTCTTTTGAGGCTACAAGCTTAGAAATACACGCAACACCAAAGCTTTTCGAGTTACAACGTGTTGTTTAGGAAAAACAAGATAATTTCGCACGATGCGAGATTTCCTTAAAATGTGGTTTTCTGACAAATATTGACGAAAGAAAATTCTCCTATGGGTTTTCTTTTGAGGCTACACGTTTTGTCATACATGCCACACCAAGTCTTTTCGAGTTACAACTTGTTGTTGAGGAGATACAAGCTATTTTTTACGATGTGTTATTTTTTCTCATAAAGTTAAAGTGTTTCCAATATGTACGTATTTGTCTTTACTCTGCAACACTGTATTTCCTTATAACGTGGTATTCTTACATATTCTTTCTAGAGAAAACTCTCCATTGCCTTCTCTTTTGAGGCAACACGCTAAGACTTACACGCAACACCAAAGCTTTTCGAGTTACAACATGTTGTTTAGGAAAAACAAGATAATTTCACACGATGAGGGATTTCCTTAAAACGTGGTTTTCTGACATATTTTGATGAAAGAAAATTCTCCTGTGGGTTGTCTTTTGAGGCTACACGTTTAGGTGTACACGCCACACCAAATCTTTTCAAGTTACAACGTGCTGTTTAGGAGATACAAGCTAATTTTGTACGATGCATTATTTCTTCTCATAAAGTTTAAGTGTTTCTAATAAGTGCGTATTTGTCTTTACTCTGCAACACTGTATTTCCTTATAACGTGGTATTCTTACATATTCTTTCGAGAGAAAACTCTCCTGTGCCTTCTCTTTTGAGTCTACACGCCTAGACATACACGCAACACCAAAGCTTTTCGAGTTACGATGTGTTGTTTAGGAAAAACAAGATAATTTCGCACGATGCGGGATTTCCTTAAAACATGTTTTTCTGGCAATATTGACGAAAAAAATTCTCCTGTGGGTTCTCTTTTAAGCCTACATGTTTAGTTGTAAACGCCACACCAAATCTTTTCCATTTACAATGTGTTGTTTAGGAGATATAAGCTAATTTTATATGATGCGTTATTACTTCTCGTAAAATTTAAGTGTTTCCAATAAGTAGGTATTTGTCTTTACTCTGCCACACTGTATTTCCTTATAACGTGGTATTCTTACATATTGTTTCGAGTGAAAACTCTCCTGTGCCTTCTCTTTTGAGGCTACACGCTTAGACATACACGCAACACCAAAGCTTTTCAAGTTAAGATGTGTTGTTTAGGAAAAACAAGATAATTTTGCACGATGCGGGATTTCCTTAAAACATGGTTTTCTGACAAATTTTGATGAAAGAAAATTCTCCTGTGGGTTCTCTTTTGAGGCTACACGTTTAGAATTACACGCCACACCAAATCTTTTTAAGTTACAACGTGCTGTTTAGGAGATACAAGCTAATTTTGTATGATAAGTTATTTCTTCTCATAAAGTTTAAGTGTTTCCAATAAGTAAGTATTTGTCTTTACTCTGCAACACTGTATTTCCTTATAACGTGGTATTCTTACATATTCTTTCGAGAGAAAACTCTCCTGTGCCTTCTCTTTTGAGGCTACACGCTTAGACATACACGCAACACCTAATCTTTTCGAGTTACAACATGTTGATTAGGAAAAACAAGATAATTTCGCACGATGCGAGATTTCCTTAAAACGTGGATTTCTGACAAATTTTGACGAAAGAAAATTCTCCTGTGGGTTCTCTTTTGAGGCTACACGTTTATACCTACACACCACACCAAATCATTTCGAGTTAAAACGTGTAGTTTAGGAGATACAAGCTTGTACGAAGCGTTATTTCTTCTCATAAAATGTTTCCAAAACGTACGTATTTGTCTTTGCTCTGCAACACTGTATTTCCTTATAACGTGGTATTCTTACATATCCTTTCGAGAGAAAACTCTCCTGTGCCTTCTCTTTTGAGGCTTCACGATTAGATATACAAGCAACGCCAAAGCTTTTCGAGTTACGATGTTTTGTTTAGGAAAAACAAGATAATTTCGCACGATGCGGGATTTCCTTAATACGTGGTTTTCTGAAAAATTTTGACGAAAGAAAATTCTCCTGTGGGTTCTCTTTTCATGCTACACGTTTAGACGCACACGCCACACCAAATATTTTCGAGTTACAACGTGTTGTTTAGGAGATACAAGCTAATATTTTATGATGCGTTATTTCTTCTCCTAAAGTGTTTCCAATACGTACGTACTTGTCTTTACTCTGCAACACTGTAGTTCCTATTAACGTGGTATTCTTACATATTCTTTTGAGAGAAAACTCTCCGTTGCCTTCTCTTTTGAGGCTACACGCTAAGACCTACACGAAACACCAAAGGTTTTCGAGTTACAACGTGTTGTTTAGGAATAACCAGATAATTTCGCATGATGCGGGATTTCCTTAAACCGTGGTTTTCTGACAAATTTTGACGCAAGAAAATTCTCCTGTGGGTTCTCTTTTGAGGCTACATGTTTAGAAGTACACGCCACACCAAATCATTTCTAGTTACAACGTGCTGTTAAGAGATACAAGCTAATTTTGTACGATGCATTATTTCTTCTCGTAAAGTTTAAGTGTTTCCAATATGTATGGATTTGTCTTTATTCTGCAACACTGTATTTCCTTATAACGTGGTATTGTTACATATTGTTTCCAGAGAAAACTCTCCTGTGCCTTCTCTTTTGATGCTACACGCATAGACATACACGCAACACCAAAGCTTTTTGAGTTACAACGTGTTGTTTAGGAAAAACAAGATTTTTCGCACGATGCGTGATTTCCTTAAAACGTGGTTTTGTGACAAATTTTGACGAAAGAAAATTTTCCTGTGGGTACTCTTTTGAGGCTACACCTTTAGACGTACACGCCACACCAAATGTTTTCGAGTTACAATGTGTTGTTTAGGAGATACAAGCTAATTTTTTTACAATGCGTTATTTCTCCTCGTAAAGTGTTTCCAATAAGTACATATTTGTCTTTACTCTGCAACACTGTATTTCCTTATATTGTGGTATTCTTACATATTCTTTCAAGAGAAAACTCTCCAGTGCCTTCTCTTTTGAGGCTACATGCTTAGACATACACGCAACACCAAAGCTTTTCTAGTAACGACGTGTTGTTTAGGAAAAACAAGATAATTTCGCACGATGCGGGATTTCCTTAAAACGTGGTTTTCTGAAAAATTTTGTCGAAAGAAAATTCTCCTGGGGGTTCTCTTTTAAGGCTACACATTTAGACGTACACGCCACACCAAATCTTTTCGAGTTACAACGTGCTGTTTAGGAGATACAAGCTAATTTTGTATGATAAGTTATTTCTTCTCGTAAAGTTTAAGTGTTTCCAATACGTACGTATTTGTCTTTAGTCTGCAACACTGTATTTCCTTATAACGTGGTATTCTTACATATTCTTTCGAGAGAAAACTGTCCTGTGCCTTCTCTTTTGAGGCTACATGCTTAGACATACACGCAACATCAAAGCTTTTCGAGTTACGATGTGTTGTTTTGGAAACACAAGATAATTTCGCACGATGCGGGATTTCCTTAAAAAATTGTTTTCTGACAAATTTTGACGAAAGAAAATTCTCCTTTGGGTTCTCTTTTGAGGCTACACGTTTAGACATACACGCCATACCAAATCATTTCGAGTTACAACGTGTTGTTTAGGAGATACAAGCTAATTTTGTTTGATGCGTTATTTCTTCTCGTAAAGTGTATCCAATACGTACGTATTTTTCTTGACTCTGCAACACTGTATTTCCTAATAACGTGGTATGCTTACATATTCTTTCGAGAGAAAACACTCCTGTGCGATCTCTTTTGAGGCTACACCCTTAGACATACACTAAACACCAAAGCTATTTGAGTTACAACGTGTTCTTTAGGAAAAACAAGATAATTTCGCACGATGCGGGATTTCCTTAAAACGTGGTTTTCTGAAAAAATTTTGACGAAAGAAAATTCTCCTGTGGGTTCTCTTTTCAGGCTACATGTTTAGACGTACACGCCATACGAAATCTTTTCGAGTTAAAACGTGTAATTTAGGAGATACAACGTAATTTTGTACGATGCGTTATTTCTTCTTGTAAAGTGTTTCAAATACGTATGTATTTGTCTTTACTCTGCAACACTGTATTTCCATATAACGTGATATTCTTACGTATTCTTTCGAGAGAAAACTCTCCTGTGCCTTCTCTTTTGAGGCTACACGCTTAGACATATATGCAACACCAAAGCTTTTCGAGTTACAAAGTGTTCTTTAGGAAAAACAAGATAATTTCGCACAATGCGGGATTTCCTTAAAACGTGGTTTTCTGACCAATTTTGACTAAAGAATATTCTCCTGTGGGTTCTCCTTTGAGGCTACACGTTTAGACATACAAGCCACATCAAATCTTTCTGAGTTACAATGTGTTGTTTAGGAGATACAAGCTAATTTTGTATGATGCGTTATTTCTTCTTGTAGAGTGTTTCCAATATGTATGTATTTGCTTTACTCTGCAACACTGTACTTCCTTATAACGTGGTATTCTTACATATTCTTTCAAGAGAAAACTCTCCTGTGCGTTCTCTTTTGAGGCTACAAGCTTAGACATACACGCAACACCAAAGCTTTTCGAGTGACAACGTGTTGTTTACGAAAAACAAGATAATTTCGTACGATGCGGGATTTCCTTAAAACGTGGTTTTCTGAACAAATTTTGACGCAAGAAAATTCTCCTGTGGGTTCTCTTTTGAGGCTACACGTTTAGACGTACACGCAACACCAAATCTTTTCGATTTACAACGTACTGTTTAGGAGATACAAGCTAATTTTGTACGATGCATTATTTCTTCTCGTAAAGTTTAAGTGTTTCCAATAAGTACGTATTTGTCTTTACTCTGCAACACTGTATTTCCTTATAACGTGGTATTCTTACATATTCTTTCGAGAAAAAACTCTCCTGTGCCTTCTCCTTTGAGGCTACACGCTTAAACATACACTAAACACCAAAGCTTTTCGAGTTACAACGTGTTGTTTAGGAAAAACAAGATAATTTCGCACGATGCGGGATTTCCTTAAAACGTGGTTTTCTGAAAAAAATTTGACGACAGAAAACTTTCCTGTGGGTTCTCTTTTGAGGCTACACGTTTAGACGTACACGCCACACCAAATCTTTTCGAGTTACAACGTGCAGCTTAGGAGAAACAAGCTAATTTTGTATGATGCGTTATTTCTTCTTGTAAAGTGTTTCCAATAATTACGTATTTGTGTTTACTCTGCAACACTGTATTTCCTTATAACTTGGTATTCTTACATATTCTTTCAAGAGAAAACTCTCCTGTGCCTTCTCTTTTGAGGCTTCGCGCTTAGACATTCACGCAACAGCAAAGCTTTTCGAGTTGCAAAGTGTTCTTTAGGAAAAACAAGATAATTTCGCACGATGCGGGATTTCCTTAAAACGTGGTTTTCTGACTAATTTTGACTAAAGAATATTATCCTGTGGGTTCTCCTTTGAGGCTACACGTTTAGACGTACAAGCCACATCAAATCTTTCCGAGTTACAACGTATTGTTTAGGAGATACAAGCTAATTTTGGATGATGCGTTATTTCTTCTTGTAAAGTGTTTCCAATACATATGTATTTGCTTTACTCTGCAACACTGTAATTCCTTATAACGTGGTATTCTTACATATTATTTCGAGAGAAAATTCTCCTGTGCCTTCTCTTTTGAGGCTATACGCTTAGACATACACGCAACACCAAAGCTTTTCGAGTTACAACGTGTTGTTTAGGAAAAACAAGGTAATTTCCCACGATGCGGGATTTCCTTAAAACATGGTTTTCAGACAAATTTTGACAAAAGAAAATTCTCCTGTGTGGTTCTCTTTTGAGGCTACACGTTTAGAAGTACACGCCACACCAAATCTTTTCGAGTTACAACGTGCTGTTAGGAGATACAAGCTAATTTTGTATGATGCATTATTTCTTCTCATAAAGTTTAAGTGTTTCCAATATGTATGTATTTGTCTTTACTCTGCAACACTGTATTTCCTTATAACGTGGTATTCTTACATATTCTTTCGAGAGAAAACTCTCCTGTGCATTTCCTTTTGTGGCTACATGCTTAGACATACATGCAACACCAAAGCTTTTCGAGTTACAACGTGTTGTTTAGGAAAAACAAGATAATTTCGCACGATGCGGGATTTCCTTAAAACGTGGTTTTCTGAAAAAATTTTGACGAAAGAAAATACTCCTGTGGGTTCTCTTTTGAGGCTACACGTGTATACGTACACCCCACACCAAATCTTTTCGAGTTATAACATGTAGTTTAGGAGACACAAGCTAATTTTGTACGATGCATTATTTCTTCTTCTAAAGTGTTTCCAATACGTAGGTATTTGTCTTTACTCTGCAACACTGTATTTCCTTATAACGTGGTATTCTTACATATTCTTTAGAGAGAAAACTCTCCTGTGCCTTCTCTTTTGAGGCTACATGCTTAGACATACACGCAACACCAAAGCTTTTCGAGTTACGACATGTTGTTTAGGAAAAACAAGATAATTTCGCATGATGTGGGATTTCCTTAAAACCTGGTTTACTGACCAATTTTGACGAAAGAAAATTCTCCTGTGGGTTCTCATTTGAGGCTACACGTTTAGACGTACACGCCACACCAAATCTTTTCGAGTTAAAACGTGTTGTTTTGGAGATACAAGCTAATTTTGTACGATGCGTTATTTCTTCTCGTAAAGTGTTTCCAATATGTACTTTTTGTCTTTAATCTGCAACACTGTATTTCCTTATAACGTGGTATTCTTACATATTCTTTCGAGAGAAAACTTTCCTGTGCCTTCTCTTTTGAGGCTACACGCTTAGACGTACACGCAACAACAAAGCTTATCGAGTTAAAATATGTTGTTTAGGAAAAACAAGATAATTTCTCACGATGCGGGATTTCCTTAAAACGTTGTTTTCTGACAAATTTTGACCTAAGAATATTCTCCTGTGGGTTCTTTTTTGAGGCTACACTTTTAGACGTACAAGCCACATCAAATCTTTCCGAGTTACAACGTGTTGTTTAGGAGGTACAAGCTAATTTTGTACGATGCATTATTTCTTCTCGTAAAGTTTAAGTGTTTCCAATATGTACATATTTGTCTTTTCTCTGCAACACTGTATATCCTTATAAGGTGGTATTCTTACATATTCGTTCGAGAGAAAACTCTCCTGTGCCTTCTCCTTTGAGGCTACATGATTAGACATACACACAAAACCAAAGCTTTTCGAGTTACGAAGTGTTGTTTAGGAAAAACAAGATAATTTCGCACGATGCAGTATTTCCTTAAAATGTGGTTTTCTAACAAATTTTGACGAAAGAAAATTCTCCTGTGGGTTCTCTTTTGAGGCTACACGTTTAGACGTACACGCCACACCAAATCATTTCGAGTTAAAACGTGTTGTTTAGGAGATACAAGCTTGTACGAAGCATTATTTCTTCTCGTAAAATGTTTCCAATATATACGTATTTGTCTTTAATCTGCAACACTGTATTTCCTTATAACATGGTATTCTTACATATTCTTTCGAGAGAAAACTCTCCTGTGCCTTCTCTTTTGAGGCTACACGCTTAGACATACACGCAACACCAAAGATTTTCGAGTCTGGACGTTTTGTTTAGGAAAAAATAGATAATTTCGCACAATGCCGGATTTCCTTAAAACGTGGTTGTCTGAAAAATTTTGACCAAAGAAAATTCTACTGTGCGTTCTCTTTTGAGGCTACACGTTTAGACGCACATGGTACACCAAATCTTTTCGAGTTACAACGTGTTGTTTAGGAGATACAAGCTAATTTTGTACGATAAGTTATTTCTTCTCGTAAAGTTTAAGTGTTTCCAATATGTACGTATTTGTCTTTACTCTGCAACACTGTATTTCCTTATAACTTAGTATTCTTACATATCCTTTCGAGAGAAAACTCTCCTGTGCCTTCTCTTTTGATGCTACACGCTTAGAAATACACGCAACACCAAAGCTTTTCAAGTTACAACGTGTTGTTTAGGAAAAACAAGATAATTTCGCACGATGCGGGATTTCCTTAAAATGTGGTTTTCTGACAAATATTGACGAAAGGAAATTCTCCTATGGGTTCTCTTTTGAGGCTACACGTTTTGTCATATATGCCGCACCAAATCCTTTCGAGTTACAACGTGTTGTTTAGGAGATACAAGCTATTTTTTACGATGTGTTATAATATCTCATAAAGTTTAAGTTTTTCCATTACGTACTTATTTGTCTTTACTCTGCAACACTTTATTTCCTTATAACGTGGTATTATTACATATTCTTTCGAGAGAAAACTCTCCATTGCCGTCTCTTTTGAGGCTACACGCTAAGACTTACACGCAACACCAAAGCCTTTCGAGTTACAACGTGTTGTTTAGGAAAAAGATAATTACACACGATGCGGGATTTCCTTAAAACGTGGTTTTCTGACAAATTTTGAGGAAAGAAAATTCTCTTGTGGGTTCTCTTTTGAGGCTACACGTTTAGATATACACGCCACACCAAATCTTTTCAAGTTACAACGTGCTGTTTAGGAGATACAAGCTAATTTTGTATGATGCATCATTTCTTCTCGTAAAGTTTAAGTGTTTCCAATAAGTGCTTATTTGTCTTTACTCTGCAACACTGTATTTCCTTATAACGTGGTATTCTTACATATTCTTTCGAGAGAAAACTCTCCATTGCCGTCTCTTTTGAGGCTACACGCCTAGACATACACGCAACACCAAAGCTTTTCGAGTTACGATGTGTTGTTTAGAAAAAACAAGATATTTTCAAACGATTCGGGATTTCCTTAAAACATGGTTTTCTGACAAATTTTGACGAAAAAAAATTCTCCTGTGGGTTCTCTTTTGAGGCTACATGTTTAGTTGTAAACGCCACACCAAATCGTTTCGAGTTACAACGTGTTGTTTAGGAGATATAAGCTAATTTTGTATGATGCTTTATTTCTTCTCTAAAGTTTAAGTGTTTCCAATACGTACATAATTGTCTTTACTCTGCAACACTGTATTTCCTTATAACGTGGTATTCTTACATATTGTTTCGAGAGAAAACTCTCCTGTGCCTTCTCTTTTGAGGCTACACGCTTAGACATACACGCAACACCAAAGATTTTGCGTTAAGATGAGTTGTTTAGGAAAAACAAGATAATTTTGCAAGATGCGGGATTTCCTTAAAACATGGTTTTCTGACAAATTTTGACAAAGAAAATTCTCCTTTGGGTTCTCTTTTGAGGCTACACGTTTAGACTTACACGCCACACCAAATGTTTTCGAGTTACAACGTGTTGTTTAGGAGATACAAGCTAATTTTTTACGATAAGTTATTTCTTCTCGTAAAGTTTAAGTGTTTCCAATACGTACGTATTTGTCTTTATCTGCAACACTGTATTTCCTTATAACGTGTAATTCTTACATATTCTTTCGAGAGAAAACTCTCCTGTGCTTTCTCTTTTGAGGCTACACGGTTAGACATACACGCAACACCAAAGCTTTTCGAATTACAACGTGTTGTTTAGGCAAAACAAGATAATTTTTCACGATGCAGGATTTCCTTAAAACGTGGTTTTCTGACAAATTTTGACGAAAGAAAATTCTCCTGTGGGTTCTCTTTTGAGGCTACACGTTTAGCCGTACATGCCACACCAAAACTTTTCGACTTACAACGTGTTGTTTAGGAGATACAAGTTAATTTTGTACGATACGTTATTTCTTCTCTTGAAGTGTTTCCAATAAGTATGTATTTGTCTTTACTCTGCAACACTGTATTTCCTTATAACGTGCTATTCTTACATATTCTTTCAAGAGAAAACTCTCCTGTGCCTTCTCTTTTGAGACTACACACTTAGACATACAGGCAAAACCAAAGCATTTCGTGTTACAACGTGTTGATTAGGAAAAATAAGATAATTTCGCACGATGCAGGATTTCTTTAAAACGTGGTTTTCTGACAAATTTGACGAAAGAAAATTCTCCTGTTGGTTCTCTTTTGAGGCTACATTTTTAGACGTACACGCCACACCAAATTTTTTCGAGTTACCACTTGTTGTATAGGAGATACAAGCTAATTTTGTATGAAGCGATATTTCTTCTCGTAAAGTGTTTCCAATACATACGTATTTGTTCTTACTCTGCAACACTGTATTTCTTTATAACGTGGTATTCTTACATATTCTTTCGAGATAAAACTCTCCGGTACATTCTCTTTTGAGGCTACATGCTTAGACATACACGCAACACCAAAGATTTTCGCATTACAATGTGTTGATTAGAAAAAACAAGATAATTTCGCACGATGCGGGATTTCCTTAAAACATAGTTTTCTCACAAATTTTGAAGAAAGAAAATTCTCCTGTGGGTTCTCTTTTGAGGGTACACGTTTAGACGTACACGCCACACCAAATCTTTTCGAGTTACAACGTGTAGTTTAGGAGATACAAGCTAATTTTTACGATGCCTTATTTCTTCTCTTAAAGTGTTTCCAATATGTATGTATTTGTCTTTACTCTGCAACACTGTATTTCCTTATAAGGTGGTATTCTTACATATTCTTTCGAGAGAAAACTCTCCTGTGCCTTCTCTTTTGAGGCTACACGCTTAGACATACAGGCAAACCAAAGCATTTCGTGTTACAACGTGTTGATTAGGAAAAATAAGATAATTTCACACGATGCGGGAATTCCTTAAAACATGTGTTGATTAGAAAAAACAAGATATTGTGAAGGGGGTCATTTCCCTAATTTCTTTCTCAGCCTGCTTATCCTTTGAGTATAGGAAGGCCACTGATTTGCTGGAGTTGATTTTATAACCTGCCACTTTGCTGAAGTTGTTTATCAGCTGTAGGAGCTCTCTAGTGGAGTTCTTTGGGTCACTTAGGTAGACGATCATGTCGTCTGCAAATAATGATAGTTTGACTTCTTCCTTTCCAATTTGTATCCCTTTGACCTCCTTATGTTGTCAAATTGCCCGAGCTAGTACCTCAAGTACAATATTGAAAAGATAAGGGAAAGGGGGCAGCCTTGTCTGGTCCCTGATTTCAGTGGGATTGCTTCAAGTTTCTCTCCATTTAGTTTGATGCTGGCTACCGGTTTGCTGTATATTGCTTTTACTATGTTTAGGTATGGGCCTTGAATTCCTGTTCTCTCC
Source organism: Apodemus sylvaticus (assembly GCF_947179515.1). Taxonomy (NCBI): domain Eukaryota; kingdom Metazoa; phylum Chordata; class Mammalia; order Rodentia; family Muridae; genus Apodemus; species Apodemus sylvaticus. The sequence continues at coordinate 1,638,265 of NW_026263017.1, forward strand.
AAGACTTTAAGCATGAAGGGATGCTGAATTTTGTCAAATGCTTTTTCAGCATCCAATGAAATGACCATGTGGTTTTGTTCTTTGAGTTTGTTTATGTAGTGGATTGTATTGATGGATTTCCGTATATTGACCAAACCCTGCATTCCCGGGATAAAGCCTACTTGATCATGGTGGATGATCGTTTTGATGTGTTCTTGGATTCGGTTGGCAAGAATTTTATTGAGTATTTTTGCATCAATGTTCATAAGGGAAATTGGTCTGAAGTTTTCTTTCTTTGTTGGATCTTTTTGTGGCTTTGGTATCAGCGTAATTGTGGCTTCGTAGAAGGAATTGGGTAGTGTTCCTTCTGTTTCTATTTTGTGGAATAGTTTGAAGAGTATTGGTGTTAACTCTTCTTTGAAGGTCTGGTAGAATTCTGCACTGAAGCCATCTGGTCCTGTGCTTTTTTTGGTTGGAAGACTTTCTATGACTCCTTCTATTTCTTTAGGCATTATGGGACTGTTTAGATGGTCTAGTTGGTCCTGATTTAATTTTGGTATTTGGTATCTGTCAAGGAAATTGTCCATTTCCTCCAGATTCTCCAGTTGTGTTGAGTACAGGCTCTTGTAGTAGGATCTGATGATTTTTTGGATTTCCTCAGTTTCCGTTGTTATATCTCCCTTTTCATTTCTAAGTTTGTTAATTTGGATACTTTCTCTGTGCCCTTTGGTCATTCTGGCTAAGGGTTTATCTATCTTGTTGATTTTCTCAAAGAACCAGCTCCTGGTTTTGTTGATTTTTTGAATGGTTCTCTTTGTTTCTACTTGATTGATTTCGGCCCTGAGTTTGATGATTTCCTGCCTTCTACTCCTCCTGGGCGAAATAGCTTCTTTTTTTCTAGGGCTTTCAGGTGTGTCATTAAGCTGGTAATGTATGCTCTCTCCATTTTCTTTTTGGAGGCACTCAGGGCTATGAGTTTTCCTCTTAGCACTGCTTTCATTGTGTCCCATAGATTTGGGTATGTTGTGTTTTCATTTTCATTGTGTTCTAAAAAGTCTTTAATTTCTTTCTTTATTTCTTCCTTGACCAAGGTATCATTGAGTAGAGTATTGTTCAGTTTCCACGTGTATGTGGGTTTTCTGTTGTTTCTGTTGCTATTGAAGACCACTTTTACTCCATAGTGATCAGATAGGAGGCATGAGATTAGTTCTATCTTCTTATATTTGTTGAGGTCTGTCTTGTGACCAATTATATGGTCGATTTTGGAGAAGGTACCATGAGGTGCTGAGAAAAAGGTATATTCTTTTGTTTTAGGATAGAATGTTCTATATATATCTGTTAAATCTAATTGGTCCAAAGCTTCAATTAGTTTCATTGTGTCCCTGTTTAGTTTCTGTTTTCCTGATCGGTCCATTGAGGAAAGTGCAGTGTTGAAGTCACCCACAATTATTGTGTTAGGTGCAATGTGTGCTTTTAGTTTTAATAAAGTTTCTTTTACGAAAGAGGGTGCCCTTGCATTTGGGGCATAGATGTTCAGGATTGACAGTTCTTCCTTTTGTATTTTTCCTTTGACCAGCAAGAAGTGTCCCTCAGGGTCTCTTTTGATGACTTTGGGTTGAAAGTCAATTTTATCTGATATTAAAATGGCTACTCCAGCTTGTTTCCTGAGACCATTTGCTTGTAAAATTGTCTTCCAGCCTTTTACTCTAAGGTAGTGTTTGTCTTTGACCCTGAGGTGTGTTTCCTGTAAGCAGCAAAATGTAGGGTCCTGTTTACGTATCCATTCAGTTAGTCTGTGTCTTTTTATTGGGGCATTAAGTCCATTGATGTTAAGAGATATTAAGGAATAGTGATTGTGGAGATCGGCGGCGGCGGCGGCGGCGACAGCAGCGGCAGCAGTGGCTGCTCCAGCTGAAGGGCCATCAGCAGTGGAACCAAGGCGTCACAGGGACCAGTTAGGCCCTGCGCCCACGACCACTGACCTTCGCTGACCAGCCGGACAGCAAGCAGCTGCAGTTGTGCGGCGCCTTTCCTGCACGGAGGCCACTTCAGAACTCGGCCTCCCACCAGTCAGGAGAGGAGGATCCATCTTGGTTCCGTACTCCAGGAATCGGACAGACTGAGGTACACAAACATAATCCGAGGCCAACACCGCGGTGGTCTGAGCCCGACGGGCGTTGGCCTGCACCCAGGCCCTGGGCGGGTCGGGGGGCCATCGGGGTGCCAACCCAACCAGGAGGTTTTTTGCCCAGGCCTGCGAGCGCGCCGCCGCCATTTTGCCTGCAGGACGACAGAGAGCTCAGGCGGGCAGACCTGTAACAGGCATAGCCTAAGGCTAACAAAGCGGGGGTCCAGGCCCCAAAAGGCACAGGACTGACCCCAAGAACTGCGCGGCTTGGTGGGCCATCTGTGAGTCAACCCGCCCAGGTGATTGTTAGCAAAGCAGACTCTCCCGGCGCTTTCAGGGAGCGCGGGCGCACACGCCCGCCATCCTAGTCACCTGGCAAACCCAATTAACAGTCAAAGCCGTAGGGGAACTTTGCTCGGACCTTGGCCTCCCAGGCTTTTGCCTGGACTCAGGGACTGGGCGGCCAGGCTAACCTTGTGTGCGATAGCCCGGTTGGCAGATCGGCTGCCCAGCGGAGTGAGCGGAACTCAGGGGAGGTCACAGTAGCATACACCGTCGGCACTCCCTGGGAGTGCACATGGGCTCCATCTGCTCCACAGACACAATCTGGGGCAAGGCCTCAGGCAGAAGCCCTTAGCTCTACTCTCTCCGCTTCCGGATCCAGATCAGTCTGGGCGGCAGCATTACATCTCCAAGTCCTGCAAGTGGCTAGCTGGGCTTCCGGGCGGCCAGCTGGGAGAAGTCAGTGTGCTCCAGTGAATCCAGCGGGCCCCAGCGGGAGCCTTCGGGTGCCTGCTTTGGGATCTGAACAGCCTGGGCAGCAGCACACTGTCTACAAGCAGTGCAGGAGGTAAGCTGTGCACCAGATGCCAACTGGGAAGGGGCAGCTTGCACTGGTGAGTCCAGCACTGACAAGATAAACTAACACCAGTGAGATCTAGATGGCAAAAGGCAAACGCAGGAACGTCACTAACAGAAATCAAGGCAATATGGCAACATCTGAACCCAATTCTCCTCTACCAACATGTCCTGGATACCCCATCACACCAGTAAAACAAGATTTGGATTTAAAATCACTGGTCATGATGCTGGTACAGGAACACATGAAGGTCATACATAAAGAAATTCAGGAGACAATGGATCAAAAGGTAGAAGCCCTTGCAAGGGAAACACAAAAATCATTGAAAGAAATCCAGGAGAATACAAAAGCCAACAAGGAGGAAATGCAAAAAACACTTAAAGAAATACAGGAGAACTTTGCTCAACAGGCTGAGGTCATGAAAGACGAAACACAAAAATCTCTTAAAGAAATACAGGAGAACTTTGGTCAACAGGCTGAGCTCATGAAAGAGAAAACACAAAAATCTCTTAAAGAATTACAGGAAAACACAAACATGCAAGTGAAGGAGCTAAGCAAAACCATCCAGGATCTAAAATCAGAAGTAGAAACAACTAAGAAAACTCAAAGGGAGACAACTTTGGAGATAGAAAGCCTTGGGAAGAAATCAGGGGACAGAGATACAAATATCAACAACAGAATACAAGAGATAGAAGAAAGAATCTCAGATGCTGAAGATTCCATAGAAACCATGGACTCAACAGTTAAAGAAAATGCAAAATGCAAAAAGCTTGTAACCCAAAATATCCAGGAAATCCAGGACACAATGAGAAGACCAAACCTAAGGATTATAGGCATAGAGGAGAGTGAAGATTTACAACTTAAAGGGCCAGCAAATATCTTCAATAAAATTATGGAAGAAAACTTCCCTAACCTAAAGAGAGAGATGCCCATGAATATACAAGAAGCCTACAGAACTCCAAACAGACTGGACCAGAACAGAAATACTTCCCGTCACATAATAATCAAAACACCAAATGTTCTAAACAAAGAAAGAATATTAAAGGCAGTAAGAGAAAAAGGCCAAGTAACATATAAAGGAAGACCTATCAGAATCACAGCAGACTTTTCACCTGAGACTATGAAGGCTAGAAGGTCCTGGGCAGATCTCATGCAGACTCTAAGAGAACACAAATGCCAACCAAAACTACTATATCCAGCAAAACTCTCAATCACCATAGATGGAGAAACTAAGATATTTCATGACAAAACCAAGTTTACCCAATATCTATCCACAAACCCGGCCCTAAAAAGGATAATAGGAGGACAACACCAATACAAGGAGGGAAACTTCACCCTGGAAAAAGCAAGATAGTAACCTTTCATCAAACCCAAAAGAAGTTAAGCATTCAAATTTAAAAAATAACGTCAAAAATGATAGGAAGTAACAATCACTATTCCTTAATATCTCTTAACATCAATGGACTTAATGCCCCAATAAAAAGACACAGACTAACTGAATGGATACGTAAACAGGACCCTACATTTTGCTGCTTACAGGAAACACACCTCAGGGTCAAAGACAAACACTACCTTAGAGTAAAAGGCTGGAAGACAATTTTACAAGCAAATGGTCTCAGGAAACAAGCTGGAGTAGCCATTTTAATATCAGATAAAATTGACTTTCAACCCAAAGTCATCAAAAGAGACCCTGAGGGACACTTCTTGCTGGTCAAAGGAAAAATACAAAAAGAAGAACTGACAATCCTGAACATCTATGCCCCAAATGTAAGGGCACCCTCTTTTGTAAAAGAAACTTTATTAAAACTAAAAGCACACATTGCACCTAACACAATAATTGTGGGTGACTTCAACACTGCACTTTCCTCAATGGACCGATCAGGAAAACAGAAACTAAACAGGGACACAATGAAACTAATTGAAGCTTTGGACCAATTAGATTTAACAGATATATATAGAACATTCTATCCTAAAACAAAAGAATATACCTTTTTCTCAGCACCTCATGGTACCTTCTCCAAAATCGACCATATAATTGGTCACAAGACAGACCTCAACAAATATAAGAAGATCGAACTAATCCCATGCCTCCTATCTGATCACTATGGAGTAAAAGTGGTCTTCAATAGCAACAGAAACAACAGAAAACCCACATACACGTGGAAACTGAACAATACTCTACTCAATGATACCTTGGTCAAGGAAGAAATAAAGAAAGAAATTAAAGACTTTTTAGAACACAATGAAAATGAAAACACAACATACCCAAATCTATGGGACACAATGAAAGCAGTGCTAAGAGGAAAACTCATAGCCCTGAGTGCCTCCAAAAAGAAAATGGAGAGAGCATACATTACCAGCTTAATGACACACCTGAAAGCCCTGGAACAAAAGAAGCTATTTCGCCCAGGAGGAGTAGAAGGCAGGAAATCATCAAACTCAGGGCCGAAATCAATCAAGTAGAAACAAAGAGAACCATACAAAAAATCAACAATACCAGGAGCTGGTTCTTTGAGAAAATCAACAAGATAGATAAACCCTTAGCCAGAATGACCAAAGGGCACAGAGAAAGTATCCAAATTAACAAACTTAGAAATGAAAAGGGAGATATAACAACGGAAACTGAGGAAATCCAAAAAATCATCAGATCCTACTACAAGAGCCTATACTCAACACAACTGGAGAATCTGGAGGAAATGGACAATTTCCTTGACAGATACCAAATACCAAAATTAAATCAGGACCAACTAGACCATCTAAACAGTCCCATAATGCCTAAAGAAAGAGAAGGAGTCATAGAAAGTCTTCCAACCAAAAAAAGCACAGGACCAGATGGCTTCAGTGCAGAATTCTACCAGACCTTCAAAGAAGAGTTAACACCAATACTCTTCAAACTATTCCACAAAATAGAAACAGAAGGAACACTACCCAATTCCTTCTACGAAGCCACAATTACGCTGATACCAAAGCCACACAAAGATCCAAGAAAGAAAGAGAACTTCAGACCAATTTCCCTTATGAACATCGATGCAAAAATACTCAATAAAATTCTTGCCAACCGAATCCAAGAACACATCAAAACGATCATCCACCATGATCAAGTAGGCTTTATCCCAGGAATGCAGGGTTGGTTCAACATACGGAAATCCATCAATACAATCCACTACATAAACAAACTCAAAGAACAAAACCACATGGTCATTTCATTGGATGCTGAAAAAGCATTTGACAAAATTCAGCATCCCTTCATGCTTAAAGTCTTGGAGAGAACAGGAATTCAAGGCCCATACCTAAACATAGTAAAAGCAATATACAGCAAACCGGTAGCCAGCATCAAACTAAATGGAGAGAAACTTGAAGCAATCCCACTGAAATCAGGGACCAGACAAGGCTGCCCCCTTTCTCCTTATCTTTTCAATATTGTACTTGAGGTACTAGCTCGGGCAATTCGACAACATAAGGAGGTCAAAGGGATACAAATTGGAAAGGAAGAAGTCAAACTATCATTATTTGCAGACGACATGATCGTCTACCTAAGTGACCCAAAGAACTCCACTAGAGAGCTCCTACAGCTGATAAACAACTTCAGCAAAGTGGCAGGTTATAAAGTCAACTCAAGCAAATCAGTGGCCTTCCTATACTCAAAGGATAAGCAGGCTGAGAAAGAAATTAGGGAAATGACCCCCTTCACAATAGCCACAAACAGTATAAAGTATCTTGGGGTGACTCTTACCAAACATGTGAAAGATCTGTATGACAAGAACTTCAAGACTCTGAAGAAGGAAATGGAAGAAGACCTCAAAAAATGGGAAAACCTCCCATGCTCATGGATCGGCAGAATCAATATAGTTAAAATGGCCATTTTGCCTAAAGCACTATACAGATTCAATGCAATACCCATCAAAATCCCAACTCAATTCTTCACAGAGCTAGAAAGAGCAATTATCAAATTCATCTGGAACAACAAAAAACCCAGGATAGCTAAAACTATTCTCAGCAACAAAAGGAAATCTGGGGGAATCAGTATCCCTGACCTCAAGCAATACTACAGAGCAATAGTGTTAAAAACTGCATGGTATTGGTACAGTGACAGACAGGAGGATCAATGGAACAGGATTGAAGATCCAGAAATGAACCCACACACCTATGGCCACTTGATCCTCGACAAAGAGGCTGAAAACATCCAATGGAAAAAAGATAGCCTTTTCAACAAATGGTGCTGGTTCAACTGGAGGTCAGCATGCAGAAGAATGCGAATTGATCCATCCTTGTCTCCTTGTACTAAGCTCAAATCCAAATGGATCAAGGACCTCCACATAAAGCCAGACACTCTGAAGCTAATAGAAAAAAAACTGGGGAAGACCCTTGAGGACATCGGTACAGGGAGAAAGTTTCTGAACAGAACACCAATAGCGTATGCTCTAAGAGCAAGAATTGACAAATGGGACCTCATAAAATTACAAAGTTTCTGTAAGGCAAAGGACACCATCAAGAGGACAAATCGGCAACCAACAAATTGGGAAAAGATCTTCACCAATCCTACATCAGATAGAGGGCTAATATCCAATATATACAAAGAACTCAAGAAGTTAGACTCCAGAAAACCAAACAACCCTATTAAAAAATGGGGTACAGAGTTAAACAAAGAATTCTCACCTGAAGAACTTCGGATGGCGGAGAAGCATCTTAAAAAATGCTCAACTTCATTAGTCATTAGGGAAATGCAAATCAAAACAACCCTAAGATTTCATCTTACACCAGTCAGAATGGCTAAGATTAAAAATTCAGGAGACAGCAGGTGTTGGAGAGGGTGTGGAGAAAGAGGAACACTCCTCCACTGCTGGTGGGGTTGCAAATTGGTACAACCACTCTGGAAATCAGTCTGGCGGTTCCTTCGAAAACTGGGCACCTTACTTCCAGAAGATCCTGCTATACCACTCCTGGGCATATACCCAGAAGACTCCCCACCATGTAATAAGGATACATGTTCTACTATGTTCATAGCAGCCCTATTTGTAATTGCCAGATGCTGGAAAGAACCCAGGTATCCCTCAACAGAAGAGTGGATGCAAAAAATGTGGTATATCTACACAATGGAGTACTATTCAGCCATTAGAAACAATGAATTCATGAAATTCTTAGGCAAATGGATGGAGCTAGAGAATATCATACTAAGTGAGGTAACCCAGACTCAAAAGGTGAATCATGGTATGCACTCACTAATAAGTGGATATTAACCTAGAAAACTGGAATACCCAAAACATAATCCACACATCAAATGAGGTACAAGAAGAAAGGAGGAGTGGCCCCTGGTTCTGGAAAGACTCAGTGAAACAGTATTCAGCAAAACCAGAACGGGGAAGTGGGAAGGGGTGGGTGGGAGGACAGGGGAAGAGAAGGGGGCTTGCGGGACTTTCGGGGAGTGGGGGGGCTAGAAAAGGGGAAATCATTTGAAATGTAAATAAATTATATCGAATAATAAAAAAAAAAAGAAGGAAAAAAAAAAGGAATAGTGATTGTTACTTCCTATCATTTTTGACGTTATTTTTTAAATTTGAATGCTTAACTTCTTTTGGGTTTGATGAAAGGTTACTATCTTGCTTTTTCCAGGGTGAAGTTTCCCTCCTTGTATTGGTGTTGTCCTCCTATTATCCTTTTTAGGGCCGGGTTTGTGGATAGATATTGGGTAAACTTGATTTTGTCATGAAATATCTTAGTTTCTCCATCTATGGTGATTGAGAGTTTTGCTGGATATAGTAGTTTTGGTTGGCATTTGTGTTCTCTTAGAGTCTGCATGAGATCTGCCCAGGACCTTCTAGCCTTCATAGTCTCCGGTGAAAAGTCTGCTGTGATTCTGATAGGTCTTCCTTTATATGTTACTTGGCCTTTTTCTCTTACTGCCTTTAGTATTCTTTCTTTGTTTAGAACATTTGGTGTTTTGATTATTATGTGACGGGAAGTATTTCTGTTCTGGTCCAGTCTGTTTGGAGTTCTGTAGGCTTCTTGTATATTCATGGGCATCTCTCTCTTTAGGTTAGGGAAGTTTTCTTCCATAATTTTATTGAAGATATTTGCTGGCCCTTTAAGTTGTAAATCTTCACTCTCCTCTATGCCTATAATCCTTAGGTTTGGTCTTCTCATTGTGTCCTGGATTTCGTGGATATTTTGGGTTACAAGCTTTTTGCATTTTGCATTTTCTTTAACTGTTGAGTCCATGGTTTCTATGGAATCTTCAGCATCTGAGATTCTTTCTTCTATCTCTTGTATTCTGTTGTTGATATTTGCATCTCTGTCCCCTGATTTCTTCCCAAGGCTTTCTATCTCCAAAGTTGTCTCCCTTTGAGTTTTCTTAGTTGTTTCTACTTCTGATTTTAGATCCTGGATGGTTTTGCTTAGCTCCTTCACTTGCATGTTTGTGTTTTCCTGTAATTCTTTAAGAGATTTTTGTGTTTCCTCTTTCATGAGCTCAGCCTGTTGACCAAAGTTCTCCTGTATTTCTTTAAGAGATTTTTGTGTTTCGTCTTTCATGACCTCAGCCTGTTGACCAAAGTTCTCCTGTATTTCTTTAAGTGTTTTTTGCATTTCCTCCTTGTTGGCTTTTGTATTCTCCTGGATTTCTTTCAATGATTTTTGTGTTTCCCTTGCAAGGGCTTCTAACTTTTGATCCATTTTCTCCTGAATTTCTTTAAGTATGTCCTTCATGTGTTCCTGTACCAGCATCATGACCAGTGATTTTAAATCCAAATCTTGTTTTACTGGTGTGATGGGGTATCCAGGACATGTTGGTAGAGGAGAATTGGGTTCAGATGTTGCCATATTGCCTTGATTTCTGTTAGTGACGTTCCTGCGTTTGCCTTTTGCCATCTAGTTCTCACTGGTGTTAGTTTGTCTTGTCAGTGCTGGACTCACCAGTGCAAGCTGCCCCTTCCCCGTTGGCCTCTGGTGCACAGCTTACCTCCTGCACTGCTTGTAGACAGGGTGCTGCTGCCCAGGCTGTTCAGATCCCAAAGCAGGCACCCGAAGGCTCCTGCTGGGGCCCGCTGGATTCACTGGAGCACACTGACTTCTCCCAGCTGGCCGCCCGGAAACCCAGCTAGCCACTTGCAGGACTTGGAGATGTGGTGCTGCCGCCCAGGCTGATCTGGGCAGCAGAACTCCCAACCGTGTTGGTGCACACAAGGCTAGCCTAGCTGCTCAGGCCCTGAGTCTAGGCAAAAGCCTGGCAGGCCAATGTCGGTGCAAAGTTCCCCTCAGCTGTGGGTGTTAATTGGGTGTGTCAGGTGGCTAGGATGGTGGCGTGTGCGAGTTCCCTGAGAGTGCTGGGAGAGTCTGCTGGGCTAACAACCTCCTGGCTGGGTCAGCACACAGATGGCCCAACGAGCAGCCCAGGGCCTGGGGGTCAGTCCAGGGCCTGACCGTCTGAGACCCCTGCTATGTCCGCCTCGGGCTATGCCTGTTAGCTGGTTTGGTTTTGCCTGCTAGGTCTCTCTGGCTTCCCGTAGGCAAAATGGTGGTGGTGCGCAAACTGGCCCGGATAAACAACCTCCTGGCCGGGTCGGCACACAGATGGCCCACCGAGCAGCCCAGGGCCTGGGGGCAGTCCAGGGACTGACTGTCTGAGACCCCTGCTATGTCCGCCTCGGGCTATGCCTGTTAGCCGGTTTGGTTTTGCCTGCTAGGTCTCCCTGGCTTCCCCCAGGCAAAATGGTGGTGGTGCGCGCGCCGGCCCGGGAGGAAAAAAACCTCCTGGCCGGGTTTGCACCCCGGTGGACACCCGATCAGCTCAGGGCCTGGGTGCAGGCCAACGCCCGTCGGGCTTAGACCCCCACAATGTTGTTCTCGGGTTATATTTGCGTACCTCAGTCTGATTTCTCTGGCGACCGAGAACCAATATGGAGCCCTCGTAACTGACTGGCGGGAGGCAGAGTTCTGATGTGGCTTCCGTGTGGTGAAAGGCACCGTAAATCCGCCGCTGCTTGCAGCCTGGCTGGCCAGCGATGGCCAGTGGTCATGGGCACCGGGTCTGCCTGGACCCTGTCCGCTTGGTTCTACTGCTGATGGCCCTTCCTCTGGACCAGCCGCTGCTTCTGCTACTGCTGCTGCTGCCGCTGCTCCCAGGCCCAAGAATTTTCTTTCATCAAAATTTGTCAGAAACCACGTTTTAAGGAAATCTCGCATCGTGTGAAATTATCTTGTTTTTCATAAACAACACGTTGTAAATCGAAAAGCTTTGGTGTTGCGTGTATGTCTAAGCGTGTAGCCTCAAAAGAGAACGCACAGGAGAGTTTTCTCTCGAAAGAAAATGTAGGAATACCACGTTATAAGGAAATACAGTGTTGCAGAGTAAAGACAAATACGTACATATTGGAAACACTTTAAGAGAAGAAATAACGCATCGTACAAAATTAGCTTGTATCTCCTAAACAAAACTTTGTAACTCGAAAAGATTTGGTGTGGCTCATACCTCTACAAGTGTAGCCTCAAAAGAGAACGCACAGGAGGAAATTCTTTCGTTAAAATTTTTCAGAAAACCACGATTTATGGAAATCTCGCATCGTGCGACATTATCTTGTTTTTTCCTAAACAACACGTTGTAACTTGAAAAGCTTTGGTGTTGCGTGTTTGTCTAAGCGTGTAGCCTCGAAAGAGAACGCACAGGAGAGTTTTCCCTCGAAAGAATATGTAAGAATACCACGTTATAAGGAAATAAAGTGTTGCAGAGTAAAGACAAATTCGTACGTATTGGAAACACTTTATGAGAAGAATTAACGCATCTTACAAAATTAGCTTGTATCTCCTAAACAAAACGTTGTAACTCGAAAGGATTTGGTGTGGCGTGTACATCTAAACATGTAGCCTCAAAAGAGAACCCTCAGGAGAATTTTCTTTCGTCAAAATTTTTCAGAAAACCACGTTTTAAGGAAATCCCGCATCGTGCGAAATTATCTTGTTTTTCCTAAACAACACGTTGTAACTCGAAAAGCTTTGGCGTTGCGTGTATGTCTAAGCGTGTAGCCTCAAAAGAGAAGGCACAGGAGAGTATTCTCTCGAAAGAATATGTAAGAATACCACGTTATAAGGAAATACAGTGTTGCAGAGTAAAGACAGATACTTATTGGAAACACTTTACGAGAAGGAATAATACATCGTAAAAAATTAGCTTGTATTTCCTAAACAACACGTTGTAACTCGAAGGATTTGGTGTGGCGTGTAAGTTGAAACGTGTAGCCTCAAAAGAGAACCCACAGGAGAATTTTCTTTCGTCAAAATTTGTCAGAAAACCACGTTTTAAGGAAATCCCGCAGTGTGCGAAATTATCTTGTTTTTCCTAAACAACACGTTGTAATTCGAAAAGCTTTGGTGTTGCGTGTATGTCTAAACGTGTGGCCTCAAAGGAGAATGCAGAGGACAGTTTTCTATTGAAAGAATATGTAAGAATACCACGTTATAAGGAAATACAATGTTGCAGAGTAAAGACAAATACGTTTGTATTGGAAACTCTTTATGAGAAGAATTAACGCATTGTAAAAAATTAGCTTGTATCTCCTAAACAATACGTTGTAACTCGAACAGATTTGGTGTGGCGTGTACGTCTAAACATGTAGCCTCAAAAGAGAACCCACAGGAGAATTTTCTTTCGTCAAAAATTTTCAGAAAACCACGTTTTAAGGAAATCCCCCATCGTGCGAAATCATCTTCTTTTTCCTAAACAACATGTTGTAACTCGAAAAGCTTTGGTGTTGCGTGTATGTGTAAACATGGAGCCTCAAAAAAGAAGGCACAGGAGAGTTTTCTCTCGAAAGAATATGTAAGAATACCACGTTATAAGGAAATACAATTTTGCAGAGTAAAGACAAATAAGTACATATTGGAAACACTTTATGAGAAGGAAGAATGGATCGTAAAAAATTAGCTTGTATATCCTAAACAACACGTTGTAACTCGAAAAGATTTGGTGTGACGTGTATGTCTAAACGTTTAGCCTCAAAAGAGAACCCACAGGAGAATTTTCTTTCATCAAAATTTGTCAGAAACCAAGTAAAAGGAAATCTCGCATCATGCGAAATTATCTTGTTTTTCCTAAACAACACGTTGTAAATCGAAAAGCTTTGGTGTTGCGTGTATGTCTAAGCGTGTAGCCTCAAAAGAGAACGCACAGGAGAGTTTTCTCTTGAAAGAATATGTAGGAATACCACGTTATAAGGAAATACAGTGTTGCAGAGTAAAGACAACTACGTACGTATTGGAAACACTTTAAGAGAAGAAATAACGCATCATACAAAATTAGCTTGTATCTCCTAAAGAACACTTTGTAACTCGAAAAGATTTGGTGTGGCTCGTACCTCTAGAAGTGTAGCCTCAAAAGAGAACCCACAGGAGAACTTTCTTTCATCAAAATTTTTCAGAAAACCACATTTTATGGAAATCTCGCATCGTGCGAAATTATCTTGTTTTTCCTAAACAACAAGTTGTAACTCGAAAAGCTTTGGCGTTGCGTGTATGTCTAAACGTGTAGCCTCAAAAGAGAATGCACAGGAGCGTTTTCCCTCGAAAGAATATGTAAGAATACCACATTATATGGAAATACAATGTTGCAGAGTAAAGGCAAATAAGTACATATTGGAAACACTTAGGAGAAGAAATAACGCATCTTACAAAATTTGCTTGTATCTCCTAAACAACACGTTGTAACTCGAAAAGATTTGGTGTGGCTCGTACGTCTACACGTGTACCCTCAAAAGACAAACCACAGGATAACTTTCTTTCGTCAAAATTTGTCAGAAAACCACGTTTTAAGGAAATCCCGCATCGTGCAAAATTATCTTGTTTTTCATAAACAACATGTTGTAACTCGAAAAGCTTTGGTGTTTCGTATATGTCTAAGCCTGTAGCCTCTAAAGAGAACGCACAGGAGAGTTTTCTCTCGAAAAAACATGTAAGAATACAACGTTATAAGGAAATACAGTGTTGCAGAGTAAAGACAAATACGTAATTATTGGAAACACTTTACGAGAAGAAATAACGCATCGTAGAAAATTAGCTTGTATCTGCTAAGCAACACGTGGTAACTCGAAAGGATTTGGTGTGGCGTGTATGTCTAAACGTGGAGCCTCAAAAGAGAACCCACAGGAGAATTTTCATTCGTCAAAATTTGTCAGAAAACCACGTTTTAAGGAAATCCCGCATCGTGCGAAATAATCTTGTTTTTCATAAACAACACGTTGTAACTCGAAAAGCATTGATGTTGCCTGTATGTCTAAGTGTGCAGCCTCAAAAGGGAACGCACAGGATACTTTTCTCTCGAAAGAATATGTAAGAATACCACGTTATAAGGAAATACAGTGTTGCAGAGTAAAGACAAATACGTATGTATTGGAAACACTTTATGAGAAGAATTAACGCATCGTACAAAATTAGCTTGTATCTCCAAAACAACACGTTGTAACTCGAAAAGATTTCGTGTGGCGTGTACATCTAAACATGTAGCCTCAAAAGAGAACCCACAGGAGAATTTTCTTTCGTCAAAATTTTTCCGAAAACCACGTTTTAAGGAAATCCCGCATCGTGCGAAATCATCTTCTTTTTCCTAAACAACATGTTGTAACTCGAAAAGCGTTGGTGTTGCGTGTATGTGTAAGCGTGGAGACTCAAAAGAGAAGGCACAGGAGAGTGTTCTCTTGAAAGAATATGTAAGAATACCACGTTAAAAGGTAATACAATTTTGCAGAGTAAAGACAAATAACTACGTATTGGAAACACTTTACGAGAAGAAATAATGCATCATAAAAAATGAGCTTGTATCTCCTAAACAACACGTTGTAACTCGAAAAGATTTGGTGTGACATGTACTTCTAAAAGTGTAGCCTCAAACGAGAACCCACAGGAGAATTTTCTTTCCTCAAAATTTGTCTGAAACCACGTTTTAAGGAAATAGCGCATCGTGCGAAATTATCTTGTTTTTCCTAAACAACACGTTGTAACTCGAAAAGCTTTGGTGTTGCGTGTATGTCTAAGCATGTAGCCTCAAAAGAGAATGCACAGGAGAGTTTTCTCTCGAAAGAATATGTAAGAATACCACGTTATAAGGAAATACAGTGTTGCAGAATAAAGACAACTACGTACGTATTGGAAACACTTTAAGAGAAGAAATAACGCATTGTACGAAATTAGCTTGTATCTCCTAAACAACACATTGTAACTCGAAAAGATTTGGTGTGGCTCGTACCTCTACACGTGTAGCCTCAAAAGAGAACCCAGAGGAGAACTTTCTTTCGTCAAAATTTGTCTGAAAACCACGTTTTATGGAAATCTCGCATCGTGCGAAATTATCTTCTTTTTCCTAAACAACACGTTGTAACTCGAAAAGCTTTGGCGTGCGTGTTCGTCTAAGCGTGTAGCCTCAAAAGAGCATGCAAAGGAGAGTTTTCCCTCGAAAGAATATGTAAGAATACCACGTTATAAGAAAATACAGTGTTGCAGAGTAAAGATAAATAACGACATATTGGAAACAATTTAGGGAAGAAATAACGCATCATACAAAATTTGCTTGTATCTCCTAAACAACACGTTATAACTCGAAAATATTTGGTGTGGCTCGTACTTCTACACTTGTAGCCTCAAAAGAGAACCAACAGGAGACCTTTTTTTCGTCAAAATTTGTCAAAGAACCACGTTTTAAGGAAATCCCGCATCGTGCAAAATTATCTTGTTTTTCCTAAACAACACGTTGTAACTCGAAAAGCTTTCGTGTTGCGTGTATGTCTGAGCATGTTGCCTCTAAAGACAATGCACAGGAGAGTTTTCTCTCGGAAGAACATGTAAGAATACAATGTTAAAAGGAAATAGTGTTGCAGAGTAAAGACAAATACATACGTATTGGAAACACTTTATGAGAAGAAATAACGCATCATACAAAATTAGCTTGTATCTCCTAAACAACACGTGGTAACTCTAAAGGATTTGGTGTGGCGTGTACGTCTAAATGTGTAGCCTCAAAAGAGAACCGACAGGAGAATTTTCTTTCGTCAAAATTTGTCAGAAAACCACGTTTTAAGGAAATCCTGCATCGTGCGAAATTATCTTGTTTTTCCTAAACAACATGTTGTAACTCGAAAAGCTTTGGTGTTGCCTGTATGTCTAAGTGTGTAGCCTCAAAAGGGAACGCACAGGATAGTTTTCTCTCGAAAGAATATGTAAGAATACCACGTTATAAGGAAATACAGTGTTGCAGAGTAGACATATACGTACATATTGGAAACACTTTAGGAGAAGAAGTAACGCATCGTAGAAAATTAGCTTGTATCTCCTAAACAAAACGTTGTAACTCGAAAAGATTTGGTGCGGCGTGTACGTCTAAACGTGTAGCCTCAAAAGAGAACCCACAGGAGAATTTTCTTTCGTCAAAATTTTTCAGAAAACCACGTTTTAAGGAAATCCCGCATCGTGCCAAATCATCTTCTTTTTCCTGAACAACATGTTGTAACTCGAAAAGCTTTGGTGTTGCGTGTATGTCTAAGCTTGTAGCCTCAAAAGAGAATGCACAGGAGAGTTTTCTCTCGAAAGAATATGTAAGAATACCATGTTATAAAAAAATACAGTGTTGCAGAGTAAAGACAAATACGTACGTATTGGAAACACTTTAAGAGAAGAAATAACACATCGTACAAAATTATCTTGTATCTCCTAAACAACAATTGGAACTCGAAAAGATTTGTTGTGGCTCCTACCTCTACACGTGTAGCCTCAAAAGAGAACCCACAGGAAAACTTTGTTTCGTCAAAATTTTTCAGAAAACCACGTTTGATGGAAATCTCGCATCGTGCGAAATTATCTTGCTTTTCCTAAACAACACATTGTAACTCGAAAAGCTTTGGCATTGCGTGTATGTCTAAGCGTGTAGCCTCTAAAGAGTACGCACAGGAGAGTTTTCTCTCGAAAGAACATGTAAGAATACAACGTTATAAGGGAATACAGTGTTGCAGAGTAAAGACAAATACATACTTGATGGAAACACTTTTCGAGAAGAAATAACGCATTGTAAAAAATTAGCTTGTATCTCCTAAACAACACGTGGTAACTCGAAAGGACTTGGTGTGGCGTGTACGTCTAAACGTGTAGCCTCAAAAGAGAACCCATAGGAGAATTTTCTTTCTTCAAAATTTGTCAGAAAGTCACGTTTTAACGAAATCCCGCATCCTGCGAAATTATCTTGTTTTTCCTAAACAACAAGTTGTACCTCGAAAAGCTTTGGTGTTGTGTGTATGACTAAGTGTGTAGCCACAAAAGGGAATGCACAGGAGAGTTTTCTCTCGAAAGAATATGTAAGAATACCACGTTATAAGGAAATACAGTGTTGCAGAGTAAAGACAAATACTTACATATTGGAAACACTTTAAGAGAAGAAATATCGCATCTTACAAAATTAGCTTGTGTCTCCTAAACAACTCGTTGTAACTCGAAAAGATTTGGTGTGACGTGTACGTCTCAACGTGTAGCCTCAAAAGAGAACCCACAGGAGAATTTTCTTTCATCAAAATTTGTCAGAAACCACGTTTTAAAGAAATCTCGCATTGTGCGAAATTATCAAGTTTTTCCTAAACAACACGTTGTAACTCGAAAAGCTTTGGTGTTGTGTGTATGTCTAAGCATGTAGCCTCAAAAGAGAACATACAGGAGAGTTTTCCCTCGAAAGAATATGTAAGATATCATATTATAAGGAAATACAGTGTTGCAGAGTAAAGACAAATACGTACATATTGGAAACTCTTTACGAGAAGAAATAACGCATCGTAAAAAATTAACTTGTATCTCCCAAACAACACGTTGTAACTCGAAAAGATTTGGTGTGGCGTGTACGTCAAAACGTGTAGCCTCAAAAGAGAACCCACAGGACAATTTTCTTTCGTTAAATTTTTTCAGAAAACCACGTTTTAAGGAAATCCCGCATCGTGCGAAATCATCTTCTTTTTCATAAACAACATGTTGTAACTCAAAAAGCTTTGGTGTTGCGTGTATGTCTAAGCGTGGAGCCTCTAAAGCGAAGGCACAGGAGAGTTTTCTCTCGAAAGAATATGTAAGAATACCACGTTATAAAGAAATACAATTTTGCAGAGTAAAGGCAAATAAGTACATATTCGAAACACTTTAGGAGAAGAAATAACGCATCGTACAAAATGAGCTTGTATCTCCTAAACAACACGTGGTAACTCGAAAAGATTTGGTTTAGCGTGTACGTCTAAACGTGTAGCCTCAAAAAAGAACACAAAGGAGAATTTTCTTTCGTCAAAATTTGTCAGAAAACCACGTTTTAAGGAAATCCCGCATCGTGCGAAATTATCTTGTTTTTCCTAAACAACACTTTGTAACTCGAAAAGCTTTGGTGTTGCGTGTATGTCTCAGCGTGTAGCCTCAAAAGAGAATGCACAGGAGAGTTTTCTCTCGAAAGAACATGTAAGAATACAAAGAATACAAAGTTATAAGGAAATACAGTGTTGCAGAGTAAAGACAAATACGTACTTATTGGAAACACTTTACGAGAAGAAATTATGCATCATATAATATTAGCTTGTATCTCCTAAACAAAAAGTGGAAACTCGAAAACATTTGGTTTGGCGTGTACGTCTAAAAGTGTAGCCTCAAAAGAGAACCCACTGGAGAATTTTCTTTCTTCAAAATTTGTCAGAAAACCATGTTTTAACGAAATCCCGCATCCTGCGAAATTATCTTGTTTTTCCTAAACAACAAGTTGTAACTCGAAAAGCTTTGGTGTTGCGTGTATGTCTAAGTGTGTAGCCTCAAAATGGAATGCATAGGAGAGTTTTCTCTCGAAAGAATATGTAAGAATACCCCGTTATAAGGAAATACAGTGTTGCAGAGTAAAGACAAATACGTACATATTGGAAACACTTTACGAGAAGAATTAACGCATCGTACAAAATTAGCTTGAATCTCCTAAACAACACGTTGTTACTCGAAAAGATTTGGTGTGGCGTGTACGTCTAAACATGTAGCCTCAAAAGAGATCCCACAGGAGAATTTTATTTCATCAAAATTTGTCAGAAACCACGTTTTAAGGAAATCTCGCATTGTTCGAAATTATCTAGTTTTTCCTAAACAACACGTTTAACTCGAAAAGCTCTGGTGTTGCGTGTATGTCTAAGCGTGTAGCCTCAAAATAGAAAGCACAGGAGAGTTTTCTCTCGAAAGAATATGTAAGAATGCCACGTTATAAGGAAATACAATGTTGCAGAGTAAAGACAAACACGTACGTATTGGAAACACTTTATGAGAAGAATTAATGCATAGTACAAAATTAACTTGTATCTCCTAAACAACAAGTTGTAACTCGAAAACATTTGGTGTGGCCTGTACGTCTAAACGTGTAGCCTCAAAGGAGAACCCACAGGAGAATTTTCTTTCATCAAAATTTTTCACAGAACCAAGTTTTAAGGAAATCCCGCATCGTGTGAAATGATCTTCTTTTTCCTAAACAACATATTGTAACTCGAAAAGATTTAGTGTTGCGTGTATGTCTAAGCGTGGAGCCTCAAAAGAGAAGGCACAGGATAGTTTTCTCTCGAGAGAATATGTAAGAATACCACGTTATTAGGAAATACAATTTTGCAGAGTAAAGACAAAAACGTAAATATTGGAAACACTTTAAGAGAAGAAATGACGGATCATAAAATATAACCTTGTATCTCCTAAACAACAAGTGGTAACTCGAAAAGATTTGGTTTGGTGTGTACGTCTAAAAGTGTAGCCTCAAAAGAGACCCCACAGGAGAATTTTCTTTCTTCAAAATTTGTCAGAAAATCACGTTATAAGGAAATCCCGCATCGTGCGAAATTATCTTGTTTTTCCTAAACAACAAGTTGTAACTCGAAAAGCTTTGGTGTTTCATGTATGTCTAAGTGTGTAGCCTCTAAAGGGAATGCCCAGGAGAGTTTTCTATCGAACGAATATGTAAGAATACCACGTTATAAGGAAATACAGTGTTGCAGAGTAAAGACAGATACGTACATATTGGAAACACTTTACGAGAAGAAATAATGCATCGTAAAAAATTAGCTTGTATCTCCTAAACAACACGTTGTAACTCGAAAAGATTTGATGTGACGTGTACGTCTAAACGTGTAGCCTCAAAATCGAACCCACAGGAGAATTTTCTTTCATCAAAATTTGTCAGAAACCACGTTTTAAGGAAATCTTGCATCGTGCGAAATTATCTTGTTTTTCCTAAACAACACGTTGTAACTCGAATTGCTTTGGTGTTGCGTGTATGTCTAAGCGTGTAGCCTCAAAAGAGAACGCACAGGAGAGTTTTCTCTTGAAAGAATATGTAATAATACCTCGTTATAAGGAAGTACAGTGTTGCAGAGTAAAGACAAATACGTACCTATTGGAAACACTTTAAGAGAAGAAATAATGCATCGTAAAAAATTAGCTTGTATCTCAAAAGAGACCCCACAGGAGAACACGTTGTAACTCGAAAAGATTTGGTGTGGCTCGTACGTCTACACGTGTAGCCTCGAAAGAGAACCCACAGGAGAACTTTCTTTCGTCAAAATTTGTCAGAAAACCACGTTTTAAGGAAATCCCGCATCGTGCAAAATTATCTTGTTTTTCCTAAACAACACGTTGTAACTCGAAAAGCTTTGGTGTTGCGTGTATGTCTAAGCGTGTAGCCTCTAAAGAGTACACACAGGAGAGTTTTCTCTCGAAAGAACATGTAAGAATACAACGTTATAAGGAATACAGTGTTGCAGAGTAAAGACAAATACATACTTGTTGGAAACACTTTACGAGAAGAAATAATGCATTGTAAAAAATTAGCTTGTATCTCCTAAACAACACGTGGTAACTCGAAAAGACTTGGTGTGGCGTGTACGTCTAAACGTGTAGCCTCAAAAGAGAACCCATAGGAGAATTTTCTTTCATCAAAAATTTTCAGAAACCACGTTGTATGGAAATCTCGCTTCGTGCGAAATTTTCTAGTTTTTCCTAAACAACACATTGTAACTCGAGAAGCTTTGGTGTTGCGTGTATGTCTAAGCGTGTAGCCTCAAAAGAGAATGCACAGGAGAGTTTTCTCTTGAACGAATATGTAAGAATACCACGTTATAAGGAAATACAGTGTTGCACAGAAAAGACAATTACATACCTATTGGAAACACTTTAAGAAAAGAAATAATGCATCGTACAAAATTAGCTTGTATCTCCTAAACAACACGTTGTAACTCGAAAAGATTTGGTGTGGCTTGTACGTCTACACGTGTAGCCTCAAAAGAGAACCCACAGGATAACTTTCTTTCTTCAAAATTTGTCAGAAAACCACGTTTTAAGTAAATCCCGCATCGTGCAAAATTATCTTGTTTTTCCTAAACAACACGTTGTAACTCGAAAAGCTTTGTTGTTGCGTGTATGTCTAAGCGTGTAGCCTCTAAAGAGTATGCACAGGAGAGTTTTCTCTAGAAAGAACATGTAAGAATACAACGTTATAAGGAAATACAGTGTTGCAGAGTAAAGACAAATACATACTTGTTGGAAACACTTTACAAGAAGAAATAATGCATCGTAAAAAATTAGCTTGTATTTCCTAAACAACACGTGGTAACTCGAAAGGACTTCATGTGGCGTGTACGTCTAAACGTGTAGCCTCAAAAGAGAACCCATAGGAGAATTTTCTTTCTTCAAAATTTGTCAGAAAATCACGTTTTAACGAAATCCCGCATCCTGCGAAATTATCTTGTTTTTCCTAAACAACAAGTTGTAACTCGAAAAGTTTTGGTGTTGCGTGTATGTCTAAGTGTGTAGCCACAAAAGGGAATGCACAGGAGAGTTTTCTGTCGAAAGAATATGTAAGAATACCACGTTATAAGGAAATACAGTGTTGCAGAGTAAAGACAAATACGTACATATTGGAAACACTTTAAGAGAAGAAATAATGCATCGTACAAAATTAGATTGTATCTCCTAAACAACACGTTGTAACTCGAAAAGAATTGGTGTGATGTGTACGTCTAAACGTGTAGCCTTAAAAGAGAACCCACAGGAGAATTTTCTTTCAACAAAATTTGTCAGAAACCACGTTTTAAGGAAATCTCGCATCGTGCAAAATTATCTTGTTTTCCCTAAACAACACGTTGTAACTCGAAAAGCTTTGGTGTTGCGTGTATGTCTAAGCATGTAGCCTCAAACGAGAACACACAGGAGAGTTTTCCCTCGAAAGAATATGTAAGAATACCACGTTATGAGGAAATACAGTGTTGCAGAGTAAAGACAAATACGTATGTATTGGAAACACTTTACAAGAAGAAATAACGCAACATACATTATTAGCTTGTATCTCCTAAACAACAGGTTGTAAGTCAAAAGGATTTGGTGTGGCGTGTACACCTAAACCTGTAGCCTCAAAAGAGAACCCACAGGAGAATTTTCTTTCATCAAAATATGTGAGAAAACCACGTTTTTAGGAAATCCCTCAACGTGCAAAATTATCTTGTTTTTCCTAAACAACAAGTTGTAACTCGAAAAGCTTTGGTGTTGCGTGTATGTCTAAGCATGTAGCCTCAAACGAGAACACACAGGAGAGTTTTCCCTCGAAAGAATATGTAAGAATACCACGTTATGAGGAAATACAGTGTTGCAGAGTAAAGACAAATACGTATGTATTGGAAACACTTTACAAGAAGAAATAACGCAACATACATTATTAGCTTGTATCTCCTAAACAACACGTTGTAAGTCAAAAGGATTTGGTGTGGCGTGTACACCTAAACCTGTAGCCTCAAAAGAGAACCCACAGGAGAATTTTCTTTCATCAAAATATGTGAGAAAACCACGTTTTTAGGAAATCCCTCAACGTGCAAAATTATCTTGTTTTTCCTAAACAACAAGTTGTAACTCGAAAAGCTTTGGTTTTGCGTGTATGTCTAAGCATGTAGCCTCAAACGAGAACACACAGGAGAGTTTTCCCTCGAAAGAATATGTAAGAATACCACGTTATAAGGAAATACAGTGTTGCAGAGTAAAGACAAATACGTATGTATTGGAAATACTCTACGAGAAGAAATAACGCAACATACATTATTAGCTTGTATCTCCTAAACAACAGGTTGTAAGTCAAAAGGATTTGGTGTGGCGTGTACACCTAAACCTGTAGCCTCAAATGAGAACCCACAGGAGAATTTTCTTTCATCAAAATATGTGAGAAAACCACGTTTTAAGGAAATCCCTCAACGTGCAAAATTATCTTGTTTTTCCTAAACAACAAGTTGTAACTCGAAAAGCTTTGGTGTTGCGTGTATGTCTAAGCGTGTAGCCTCAAAAGAGAATGTAAAGGAGAGTTTTTTCTAGAAAGAATATGTAAGAATACCACGTTATAAGGAAATACAGTGTTGCAGAGTAAAGACAAATACGTACATATTGGAAACACTTTAGGAGAAGAAATAACGCATTGTACAAAATTAGCTTGTATCTCCAAAACTACACGTTGTAACTGGAAAAGATTTGGTGTGGCGTGTACGTCTAAACGTGTAGCCTCAAAAGTGAACCCACCGGACAATTTTCTTTCGTTAAATTTTTTCAGAAAACCACGTTTTAAGGAAATCCTGCATCATGCGAAATCATCTTCTTTTTCCTAAACAACATGTTGTAACTCAAAAAGCTTTGGTGTTGCGTGTATGTTTAAGCGTGGAGCCTCAAAAGCGAAGGCACAGGTGAGTTTTCTCTCGAAAGAATATGTAAGAATACCACGTTATAAAGAAATACAATTTTGCCGAGTAAAGGCAAATAAATACATATTGGAAACACTTTAGGAGAAGAAATAACGCATCGGACAAAATTAGCTTGTATCTCCTAAACAACACGTGGTAACTCGAAAAGGTTTGGTTTGGCGTGTACGTCTAAACATGTAGCCGCAAAAGAGAACACAAAGGAGAATTTTCTTTCGTCAAAATTTGTCAGAAAACCACGTTTTAAGGAAATCCAGCATCATGCGAAATTATCTTGTTTTTCCTAAACAACACGTTGTAACTCGAAAATCTTTGGTGTTGCGTATATGTCTAAGCGTGTAGCCTCAAAAGAGAATGCACAGGAGAGTTTTCTCTCGAAAGAACATGTAAGAATACAACGTTATATAGAAATACAGTGTTGCAGAGTAAAGACAAATACGTACATATTGGAAACACTTTACGAGAAGAAATAATGCATCGTAAAAAATTAGCTTGTATCTCCTAAACAACACGTTGTAACTCGAAAAGATTTGATGTGACGTGTACGTCTAAACGTGTAGCCTCAAAATCGAACCCACAGGAGAATTTTCTTTCATCAAAATTTGTCAGAAACCACGTTTTAAGGAAATCTTGCATCGTGCGAAATTATCTTGTTTTTCCTAAACAACACGTTGTAACTCGAATTGCTTTGGTGTTGCGTGTATGTCTAAGCGTGTAGCCTCAAAAGAGAACGCACAGGAGAGTTTTCTCTTGAAAGAATATGTAAGAATACCTCGTTATAAGGAAATACAGTGTTGCAGAGTAAAGACAAATACGTACCTATTGGAAACACTTTAAGAGAAGAAATAATGCATCGTAAAAAATTAGCTTGTATCTCAAAAGAGACCCCACAGGAGAACACGTTGTAACTCGAAAAGATTTGGTGTGGCTCGTACGTCTACACGTGTAGCCTCAAAATCGAACCCACAGGAGAACTTTCTTTCGTCAAAATTTGTCAGAAAACCACGTTTTAAGGAAATCCCGCATCGTGCAAAATTATCTTGTTTTTCCTAAACAACACGTTGTAACTCGAAAAACTTTGGTGTTGCGTGTATGTCTAAGCGTGTAGCCTCTAAAGAGTACACACAGGAGAGTTTTCTCTCGAAAGAACATGTAAGAATACAACGTTATAAGGAATACAGTGTTGCAGAGTAAAGACAAATACATACTTGTTGGAAACACTTTATGAGAAGAAATAATGCATTGTAAAAAATTAGCTTGTATCTCCTAAACAACACGTGGTAACTCGAAAAGACTTGGTGTGGCGTGTACGTCTAAACGTGTAGCCTCAAAAGAGAACCCATAGGAGAATTTTCTTTCATCAAAATTTTTCAGAAACCACGTTGTATGGAAATCTCGCTTCGTGCGAAATTTTCTAGTTTTTCCTAAACAACACATTGTAACTCGAGAAGCTTTGGTGTTGCGTGTATGTCTAAGCGTGTAGCCTCAAAAGAGAATGCACAGGAGAGTTTTCTCTTGAACGAATATGTAAGAATACCACGTTATAAGGAAATACAGTGTTGCACAGAAAAGACAATTACATACCTATTGGAAACACTTTAAGAAAAGAAATAATGCATCGTACAAAATTAGCTTGTATCTCCTAAACAGCACGTTGTAACTCGAAAAGATTTGGTGTGGCTTGTACGTCTACACGTGTAGCCTCAAAAGAGAACCCACAGGATAACTTTCTTTCTTCAAAATTTGTCAGAAAACCACGTTTTAAGTAAATCCCGCATCGTGCAAAATTATCTTGTTTTTCCTAAACAACACGTTGTAACTCGAAAAGCTTTGTTGTTGCGTGTATGTCTAAGCGTGTAGCCTCTAAAGAGTATGCACAGGAGAGTTTTCTCTAGAAAGAACATGTAAGAATACAACGTTATAAGGAAATACAGTGTTGCAGAGTAAAGACAAATACATACTTGTTGGAAACACTTTACAAGAAGAAATAATGCATCGTAAAAAATTAGCTTGTATCTCCTAAACAACACGTGGTAACTCGAAAGGACTTCATGTGGCGTGTACGTCTAAACGTGTAGCCTCAAAAGAGAACCCATAGGAGAATTTTCTTTCTTCAAAATTTGTCAGAAAATCACGTTTTAACGAAATCCCGCATCCTGCGAAATTATCTTGTTTTTCCTAAACAACAAGTTGTAACTCGAAAAGCTTTGGTGTTGTGTGTATGTCTAAGTGTGTATCCACAAAAGGGAATGCACAGGAGAGTTTTCTGTCGAAAGAATATGTAAGAATACCACGTTATAAGGAAATACAGTGTTGCAGAGTAAAGACAAATACGTACATATTGGAAACACTTTAAGAGAAGAAATAACGCATCGTACAAAATTAGATTGTATCTCCTAAACAACACGTTGTAAATCGAAAAGATTTGGTGTGATGTGTACGTCTAAACGTGTAGCCTTAAAAGAGAACCCACAGGAGAATTTTCTTTCAACAAAATTTGTCAGAAACCACGTTTTAAGGAAATCTCGCATCGTGCAAAATTATCTTGTTTTCCCTAAACAACACGTTGTAACTCGAAAAGCTTTGGTGTTGCGTGTATGTCTAAGCATGTAGCCTCAAACGAGAACACACAGGAGAGTTTTCCCTCGAAAGAATATGTAAGAATACCACGTTATAAGGAAATACAGTGTTGCAGAGTAAAGACAAATACGTATGTATTGGAAATACTCTAC
The DNA here is from genome assembly GCF_947179515.1 of Apodemus sylvaticus. Classification (NCBI taxonomy): domain Eukaryota; kingdom Metazoa; phylum Chordata; class Mammalia; order Rodentia; family Muridae; genus Apodemus; species Apodemus sylvaticus. The sequence continues at coordinate 1,664,698 of NW_026263017.1, forward strand.
GAGAAGAAATAACGCAACATACATTATTAGCTTGTATCTCCTAAACAACAGGTTGTAAGTCAAAAGGATTTGGTGTGGCGTGTACACCTAAACCTGTAGCCTCAAATGAGAACCCACAGGAGAATTTTCTTTCATCAAAATATGTGAGAAAACCACGTTTTAAGGAAATCCCTCAACGTGCAAAATTATCTTGTTTTTCCTAAACAACAAGTTGTAACTCGAAAAGCTTTGGTGTTGCGTGTATGTCTAAGCGTGTAGCCTCAAAAGAGAATGTAAAGGAGAGTTTTTTCTAGAATGAATATGTAAGAATACCACGTTATAAGGAAATACAGTGTTGCAGAGTAAAGACAAATACGTACATATTGGAAACACTTTAGGAGAAGAAATAACGCATCGTACAAAATTAGTTTGTATCTCCAAAACTACACGTTGTAACTGGAAAAGATTTGGTGTGGCGTGTACGTCTAAACGTGTAGCCTCAAAAGTGAACCCACCGGACAATTTTCTTTCGTTAAATTTTTTCAGAAAACCACGTTTTAAGGAAATCCTGCATCATGCGAAATCATCTTCTATTTCCTAAACAACATGTTGTAACTCAAAAAGCTTTGGTGTTGCGTGTATGTTTAAGCATGGAGCCTCAAAAGCGAAGGCACAGGTGAGTTTTCTCTTGAAAGAATATGTAAGAATACCACGTTATAAAGAAATACAATTTTGCCGTGTAAAGGCAAATAAATACATATTGGAAACACTTTAGGAGAAGAAATAACGCATCGGACAAAATTAGCTTGTATCTCCTAAACAACACGTGGTAACTCGAAAAGGTTTGGTTTGGCGTGTACGTCTAAACATGTAGCCGCAAAAGAGAACACAAAGGAGAATTTTCTTTCGTCAAAATTTGTCAGAAAACCACGTTTTAAGGAAATCCCGCATCATGCGAAATTATCTTCTTTTTCCTAAACAACACGTTGTAACTCGAAAAGCTTTGGTGTTGCGTATATGTCTAAGCGTGTAGCCTCAAAAAGAGAATGCACAGGAGAGTTTTCTCTCGAAACAACATGTAAGAATACAACGTTATATGGAAATACAGTGTTGCAGAGTAAAGACAAATACGTACATATTGGAAACACTTTACGAGAAGAAATTACGCATCATGAAATATTAGCTTGTATCTCCTAAACAAAAAGTGGAAACTCACAAACATTTCGTTTGGTGTGTATGTCTAAACGTGTAGCCTCAAAAGAGAGCGCACTGGAGAATTTTCTTTCTTCAAAATTTGTCAGAAAACCACGTTTTAACGAAATCCCGCATCCTGCAAAATTATCTTGTTTTTCCTAAACAACAAGTTGTAACTCGAAAAGCTTTGGTGTTGCGTGTATGTCTAAGTGTGTAGCCTCAAAAGGATATGCAAGGAGAGTTTTCTCTCGAAAGTATATGTAAGAATACCACGTTATAAGGAAATACAGTGTTGCAGAGTAAAGACAAATACGTACATATTGGAAACACTTTAAGAGAAGAAATAAAAAACCGTACAAAATTAGCTTGTATCTCCTAAACAACAGGTTGTAACTCGAAAATATTTGGTGTGACGTGTACGTCTAAACGTGTAGTCTCAAAAGAGAACTAACAGGAGAATTTTTTATCGTCAAAATATGTGAGAAAACCACGTTTTAAGGAAATCCCTCATCGTGCAATATTATCTTGTTTTTCCTAAACAACAAGTTGTAACTCGAAATCTTTGGTGTTGCGTGTATGTCTAAGCGTGTAGCCTCAAAATAGAATGCAAAGGAGAGTTCTTTCTCGAAAGAATATATAAGAATACCACGTTATAAGGAAATACAGAGTTGCAGAGTAAAGACAAATACGTACATATTGGAAACACTTTAAGAGAAGAAATAACGCATCATACAAAATTATCTTGTATCTCCTAAACAACACGTTGTAACTCGAAAAGTTTTGATGTGGCGTGTACCTATAAACGTGTAGCCTCAAAAGAGAACCCACAGGAGAATTTTCTTTGGTCAAATTTGTCAGAAAACCACGTATTAAGGAAATCCTGCATCGCGGGAAATTATCTTGTTTTTCCTAAACAACACGTTGTAACTCGAAAAGATTTGGTGTTGCGTGTTTGTCTCAGTGTGTAGCCTCAAAAGAGAACACACAGGAGAGTTTTCACTAGAAAAAGTATGTAAGAATACCAGGTTATAAGGAAATACAGTGTTGCAGAATAAAGACAAATACATACTTATTGGAAACACTTTACGAGAAGAAATAACGCATCATACAAAATTAGCTTGTATCTCCTAAACAACAGGTTGTAACTCGAAAGGATCTGGTGTGGCATGTATTTCTAAACGTGTAGCCTCAAAAGAAAACCCACAGGAGAATTTTCTATCGTCAAAATTTGTGAGAAAACCACGTTTTAAAGAAATCCCTCATCGTGAAAAATTATCTTGTTTTTCTTAAACAACACGTTGTAACTCGAAAAGCTTTGGTGTTGCGTGTATGTCTAAGCATGTAGCCTCAAAAGAGAACGCAAAGGAGAGTTCTTTCTCGAAAGAATATATAAGAATACCACGTTATAAGGAAATACAGTGTTGCAGAGTAAAGACAAATACGTACATATTGGAAACACTTTACGAGAAGAAATAACGCATCGTACAAAATTAGCTTGTATCTCCTAAACAACACGTTGTAACTCTAAATGATGTGGTGTGGCGTGTATGTCTAAATGTGTAGCCTCAAAAGAGAGCCCACAGGACAATTTTCTTTGGTCAAATTTGTCAGAAAACCCCGTCTTAAGGAAATCCCGCATCGTGCGAAATTATCTTGTTTTTCCTAAACAAGGCATTGTAACTCGAAAAGCTTTGGTGTTGCGTGTATGTCTAAGCGTGTAGCCTCAAAGGAGAACACACAGGAGTGTTTTCTCTTGAAAGAATATGTAAGAATACCACGTTATAAGGAAGTACACTGTTGCAGAATAATGACAAATACTTACGTATTGGAAACCCTTAAACTTTAAGAGATGAAATAAAGCATCGTACAAAATTAGCTTGTATCTCCTAAACAACACGTTGTAACTCAAAAAGATTTGGTGTGGCGTGTACATCTAAACGTGTAGCCTCAAAAGAGAACCGCAGGACAATTTTCTTTCGTCAAAATTTGTCAGAAAACCACGTTTTAAGGAAATCCCGCATCGTGAGAAATTATCTTGTTCTTCCTAAAAAACACGTTGTAACTCGAAAAGCTTTGGTGTTGCGTGTATGTCTAAGCATGTAGCCTCAAAAGAGAACGCACAGGAGAGTTTTCTCTCGAAAGAATATGTAAGAATACCACGTTATAAGGAAATACAGTGTTGCAGAGTAAAGACAAATACGTACTTATTGGAAACACTTTTAGAGATGAAATAACGCATCGTTCAAAACTAGCTTGTATCTCCTAAACAACAGGTTGTAACTCGAAAAGATTTGATGTGGCATGTACGGCTAAACGTGTAGCCTCAAAAGAGAACCCACAGGAGAATTTTTTTTGGTCAAAATTTGTCAGAAAACCACATATTAAGGAAACCCCGCATCGTGTGAAATTATATTGTTTTTCCTAAACAACACGTTGTAACTCGAAAAGCTTTGGTGTTGCGTGTATGTCTAAGCGTGTAGCCTCAAAAGAAAACGCACAGGAGAGTTTTCTCTCGAAAGAATAGTTAAGAATACCACTTTATAAGGAAGTACAGTGTTGCTGAGTAAAGACGAAAACGTACATATTGGAAACCCTTAAACTTAAGAGATGAAATAAAGCATCGTACAAAATTAGCTTGTATCTCCTAAACAACACGTTTTTACTGGAAAAGATTTGGTGTGGCTTGTACGTCTAAACGTGTAGCCCCAAAAGAGAACCCACAGGACTATTTTCTTTCATCAAAATTTGTCAGAACACCACGTTTTAAGGAAATCCCGCATCGTGAGAAATTATCTTGTTCTTCCAAAACAACAAGTTGTAACTCGAAAAGCTTTGGTGTTGCTTGTATGTCTAAGCGTGTAGCCTCAAAAGAGAACGCACAGGAGAGTTTTCTCTCGAAAGAATATGCAAGAATACCACGTTATAAGGAAAACAGTGTTTCAGAGTAAAGGCAAATACGTACGTATTGGAAACACTTAAACTTTACGAGAAGAAATAACGCATCTTAAAAAATTAGCTTGTATCTCCTAAACAACACGTTGTAACTCGAAAAGATTTGGTGTGGCGTGTACGTCTAAACGTGTAGCCTCAAAAGAGAACCCTCAGGAGTATTTTCTTTCGTCAAAATTTGTCAGAAAACCACGTTTTATGGAAATCCCGCATCGTGCTAAATTATCTTGTTTTTCCTAAACAACACATTGTAACTCGAAAAACTGTGGTGTTGCGTGTATGTCTAAGCGTGTAGCCTCAAAAGAGAACGCACAGGAGAGTTTTCTCTCAAAGAATATGTAAGAATACCACGCTATTAGGAAATACAGAGTTGCAGAGTAAAGAAAAAATCGTATGTATTGGAAACACTTAAACTTTACGAGAAGAAATAACGCATCGTAAAAAAAATTAGCTTGTATCTCCTAAACAGCACGGTGTAACTCAAAAGATTTGGTGTGGTGTGTACGTCTAAAGGTGTAGCCTCAAAAGAGAACCCACAGGAGAATTTTCTTTCGTCAAAATTTGTCAGAACACCACGTTTTAAGGAAATCCTGCATCGTGGGAAATTATCTTGTTCTTCCTAAACAACACGTTGTAACTCGAAAAGCTTTGCCGTTGCGTGTATGTCTAAGCTTGTAGCCTCAAAAGAGAACGCACAGGAGAGTTTTCTCTCGAAAGAATATGAAAGAATACCAGGTTATAAGGAAATACAGTGTTGCAGAGTAAAGACAAATACGTACATATTGGAAACACTTTACGAGAAGAAATAATGCATCATACAAAATTAGCTTGTATCTCCTAAACAACACGTTGTAACTGAAAAAGATTTGATGTGGTGTGTACGTCTAAACGTGTAGCCTCAAAAGAGAACCCACAGGAGAATTTTCTTTGGTCAAATTTGTCAGAAAACCACATATTAAGGAAATCCTGCATCGTGGGAAATTATCTTGTTTTTCCTAAACAACACGTTGTAACTCGAAAAGATTTGGTGTTGCGTGTTTGCCTCAGTGTGTAGCCTCAAAAGAGAACACACAGGAGAGTTTTCACTAGAAAGAATATGTAAGAATACCAGGTTATAAGGAAATACAGTGTTGCAGAGTAAAGACAAATACGTACTTATTGGAAACACTTTACGAGAAGAAATAACGCATCATAAAAAATTAGTTTGTATCTCCTAAACAACAGGTTGTAACTCGAAAGGATTTGGTGGGGCATGTACGTCTAAACGTGTAGCCTCAAAAGAGAACCCACAGGAGAATTTTCTATCGTCAAAATTTGTGAGAAAACTACGTTTAAAGGAAATCCCTCATCGTGCAAAATTATCTTGTTTTTCTTAAACAACACTTTGTAACTCGAAAAGCTTTGGTGTTGCGTGTATGTCTAGCATGTAGCCTCAAAAGAGAAGGCAAAGGAGAGTTCTTTCTCGAAAGAATATATAAGAATACCACGTTATAAGGAAATACAGTGTTGCAGAGTAAAGACAAATACGTACATATTGGAAACACTTTACGAGAAGAAATAACGCATCGTACAAAATTAGCTTGTATCTCCTAAACAACACATTGTAACTCTAAATGATTTGGTGTGGCGTGTACGTCTAAACGTGTAGCCTCAAAAGAGAACCCACAGGAGAATTTTCTTTGGTCAAATTTGTCAGAAAACCACGTATTAAGGAAATCCTACATCGTGCGAAATTATCTTGTTTTTCTTAAACAACACGTTTTAACTCGAAGAGCTTTGGTGTTGCGTGTATGTCTCAGCGTGTAGCCTCAAAAGGGAACACACAGGAGAGTTTTCTCTCGAAAGAATATGTAAGAATACCACGTTATAAGGAAATACAGTGTTGCAGAGTAAAGACAAATAGGCACGTATTGGAAACCCTTAAACTTTACGAGATGAAATAAAGCATCGTACAAAATTAGCTCGTATCTACTAAACAACACGTTGTAACTCGAAAAGATTTGGTGTGGCGTGTACGTCTAAACGTGTAGCCTCAAGAGAGAACCCATAGGAGAATTGTCTTTCGTCAAATATTCAGAAAACCACGTTTTAAGGAAATCCCGCATCGTGCGAAATTATCTTGTTTTTCCTAAACAACACCTTGTAACTCGAAAAGCTTTGGTGTTGCATGTATGTTTAAGCGTGTAGAATCAAAAGAGAGCACACAGGAGAGTTTTCTCTCGAAATAATGTGTAAGAATACCTCTTTATAAGAAAATACAGTGTTGCAGAGTAAAGACAAATACGTACTTATTGGAAACACTTTATGAGAAGAAATAACGCATCGTAAAAAATTAGCTTGTATCTCCTAAACAACACGTTGTAACTCGAAAAGATTCGGTGTGGCGTGTACGTCTAAACGTGTAGCCTCAAAAGAGAACCCACAGGAGAATTTTCTTTGGTCAAAATTTGTCAGAAAACCACGTATTAAGGAAATCCCGCATCATGCGAAATCATCTTGTTTTTCCTAATCAACACGTTGTAACTCGAAAAGCTTTAGAGTTGCGTGTATGTGTAAGCGTGGAGCCTCAAAGGAGAAGGCACAGGATAGTTTTCTCTCGAAAGAATATGTAAGAATACCATGTTATTAGGAAATACAATTTTGCAGAGTAAAGACAAATAAGAATATATTGGGAACACTTTACGAGAAGAAATAACGCATCGAACAAAATTAGCTTGTATCTCCTAAACAACACGTGGTAACTCGAAAAGATTTGGTTTGGCGTGTATGTCTAAACGTGTAGCCTCAAAGGAGAACATAAAGGAGAATTTTCTTTCGTCAAAATTTTTCAGAAAACCACGTTTTAAGGAAATACCGCATCGTGCGAAATTATCTTGTTTTTCCTAAACAACACGTGGTAACTCGATAAGCTTTGGTGTTGCGTGTATGTCTAAGCGTGCAGCCTCAAAAGAGAATGCACAGGAGAGTTTTCTCTCGCTAGAACATGTAAGAATTCAACGTTATAAGGAAATACAGTGTTGCAGAGTAAAGACAAATACGTACATATTGGAAACACTTTACGAGAAGAAATTAAGCATCATACAATATTAGCTTGTATCTCCTAAAAAACAAGTGGAAACTCGAAAACATTTGGTTTGGCGTGTACGTCTAAAAGTTTAGCCTCAAAAGAGAACCCACTGGAGAATTTTCTTTCGTCAAAATTTGTCAGAAAACCACGTTTTAAAGAAATCCCACATCCTGCGAAATTATCTTGTTTTTCCTAAACAACACGTTATAACTCAAAAAGCTTTGGTGTTTCGTGTATGTCTCAGTGTGTAGCCTCAAAAGAGAACACACAGGAGAGTTTTCAATCGAAAGAATATGTAAGAATACCAGGTTATAAGGAAATACAGTGTTGCAAAGTAACGACAAAGACGTACGTATTGGACACACTTTAAGAGAAGAAATAACGCATCATACAAAAGAGTAAAGACATATATGTACCTATTGGAAATACTTTATGAGAAGAAATAACGCATCGTACAAAATTAGCTTGTATCTCCTAAACAACACGTTGTAACTCGAAAAGATTTGGTGTGGCGTGTATGTCTAAACGTGTAGCCTCAAATAGAGAACCCACAGGAGAATATTCTTTGGTCAAATTTGTCAGAAAACCACGTATTAAGGAAATCCCGCATCGTGCGAAATTATCTTGTTCTTCCTAAAAAACACGTTGTAACTCGAAAAGCTTTGGTGTTGCGTGTATGTCTAAGCATGTAGCCTCAAAAGAGAACACACAGGAGAGTTTTCTCTCAACAGAATATGTAAGAATACCACGTTATAAGGAAATACAGTGTTGCAGAGTAAAGACAAATACGTACATATTGGAAACCCTTAAATGTTACAAGATGAAATAAAACATCGTACAAAATGAGCTCATATCTCCTAAACAACACGTTGTAACTCGAAAAGATTTGGTGTGGCGTGTACGTCTAAACCTGTAGCCTTAAAAGGGAACCCATAGGAGAATTTTCTTTCGTCAAAATTTTCAGAAAACCACGTTATAAGGAAATCCCGCATCGTGTGAAATTATCTTGTTTTTCCTAAACAACACGTAGTAACTCGAAAATCTTTGGTGTTGCGTGTATGTCTAAGCGTGTAGCCTCAAAAGAGAACACACAGGAGAGGTTTCTCTCGAAAGAATATGTAAGAATACCACGTTATAAGGAAGTACAGTGTTGCAGAATAAAGACAAATACTTACGTATTGGAAACCCTTAAACTTTGCGAGATGAAATAAAGCATCGTACAAAATTAGCTTGTATCTCCTAAAGAACACGTTGTAACTCGAAAAGATTTGGTGTGGCGTGTATGTCTAAATGTGTAGCCTCAAAAGAGCACTACAGGACAATTTTATTTCGTCAAAATTTTTCAGAAAACCACGTTTTAAGGAAATCCCGCATGGTGAGAAATTATCTTGTTCTTCATAAACAACACATTGTAACTCGAAAAGCTTTGGTGTTGCGTGTATGTCTAAGCGTGTAGCCTCAAAAGAGAATGCACAGGAGAGTTTTCTCTCGAAAGAATATGTAAGAATACCACGTTATAAGGAAATACAGTGTTGCAGATTAAAGACAAATACGTACATATTTGAAACACTTTAAGAGAAGAAATAACGCATCGTACAAAATTAGCTTGTATCTCCTAAACAACACGTTGTAACTCTAAAAGATTTGGTGTGACGTGTACGTCTAAACGTGTAGCCTCACAATAGAACCGACAGGAGAATTTTCTTTCATCAAAATTTGTCAAAAACCACGTTTTAAGGAAATCTCGCATCGTGCGAAATTATCTTGTTTTTCCTAAACAACACGTTGTAACTCGAAAAGCTTTGGTGTTGCGTGTATTAATAAGCGTGTAGCCTCAAAAGAGAACGCACAGGATAGTTTTCTCTCGAAAGAATATGTAAGAATACCACGTTATAAGGAAATACAGTGTTCCAGGGTAAAGACAAATACGTATGTATTGGAAACACTTTAGGAGAAGAAATAACACACCATACAATATTAGCTTGTATCTCCTAAACAACAGGTTGTAACTCGAAAGGATTTGGTGTGGCCTGTACGGCTAAACGTGTAGCCTCAAAAGAGAACCCACAGGAGAATTTTCTTTCGTCAAAATATGTGAGAAAACCACGTTTTAAGGAAATCCCTCATCGTGCAAAATTATCTTAATTTTCCTAAACAACAAGTTGTAACTCGAAAAGCTTTGGTGTTGCGTGTATGTCTAAGCATGTAGCCTCAAAACTGAATGTAAAGGAGAGTTTTTTCTCGAAAGAATATGTAAGAATACCACGTTATAAGGAAATACAGTGTTGCAGAGTAAAGACAAATACGTACATATTGGAAACACATTACGAGAAGAAATAACGCATAGTACAAAATTAGCTTGTATCTCCTAAACAACACGTTGTAACTGGAAAAGATTTGGTGTGGCTTGTATGTCTAAACGTGTAGCCTCAAAAGAGAACCCACAGGAGAATTTTCTTTCGTTAAAATTTTTCAGAAAGCCACGTTTTAAGGAAATCCCGCATCGTGCGAAATCATCTTCTTTTTCCTAAAAAACATGTTGTAACTCGAAAAGCTTTAGTGTTGCGTGTAAGTCTAAGCATGGAGCCTCAAAAGTGAAGGCACAGGAGAGTTTTCTCTCGAAAGAATATGTAAGAATACCACGTTATAAGGAAATACAATTTTTCAGAATAAAAACAAATAAGTACATATTGGAAACACTTTACAAGAAGAAATAACGCATCATACAAAATTAGCTTGTATCTCCTAAACAACACGTTGTAACTCAAAAGGATTTGGTGTGACGTGTACGTCTAAATGTATAGCCTCAAAAGAGAATCCACAGGTGAATTTTCTTTCATCAAAATTTGTCAGAAACCACGTTTTAAGGAAGACTAGCATCGTGCGAAATTATCCAGTTTTTTCTAAACAACAAGTTGTAACTCGAAAAGCTCTGGAGTTGCGTGTATGTCTAAGCATGTAGCCTCAAAAGAGAACGGAAAGGAGAGTTTTCTCTCGAAAGAATATGTAAGAATACCACGTTATAAGGAAATGCAGTGTTGCAGAGTAAAGACAAACACGTATGTATTCGAAACACTTTACGTAAAGAATTAACGCATAGTACAAAATTAGCTTGTATCTCCTAAACAACACGTTGTAACTCGAAAAGATTTGGTGTGGCATGTACGTCTAAACGTGTAGCCTTAAAAGAGAACGCAGAGGAGAATTTTCTTTCGTTAAAATTTTTCAGAAAACCACGTTTTAAGGAAATCCCGCATCATGCAAAATCATCTTCTTTTTCCTAAACAGCATGTTGTAACTCGAAAAGCTTTGGTGTTGCGCGTATGTCTAAGCGTGGAGCCTCAAAAGAGAAGGCACAGGAGAGTTTTCTCTCGAAAGAATATGTAAGAATACCACGTTATAAAGAAATACAATTTTGCAGAGTAAAGACAAATAAGTACATATTGGAAACACTTTACAAGAAAAAATAACGCATCGTACAAAATTAGCTTGTATCTCCTAAACAACACGTGGTAACTCGAAAAGATTTGGTGTGACGTGTATGTCTAAACGTGTAGCCTCAAAAGATAACCCACAGGAGAATTTTCTTTTGTCAAAATTTGTCAGAAAACCACGTTTTAAGGAAATCCCGCATCGTGCGAAATTATCTTTTTATTCATAAACAACATGTTGTAACTCGAAAAGCTTTGGTGTTGCCTGTATGTCTAAGTGTGTAGCCTCAAAAGGGAACGCACAGGATAGTTTTCTCTCGAAAAAATATATAAGAATACCACTTTATAAGGAAATACAGTGTTTCAGAGTAAAGACAAATACTTACGTATTGGAAACACCTTACGAGAAGAATTAACGCATCGTACAAAATTAGCTTGTATCTCCTAAAAAACACGTTGTAACTCGAAAACATTTGGTGTGGCGTGTACGACTCAATGTGTAGCCTCAAAAGAGAACCCACAGGAGAATTTTCTTTCGTCAAAATTTTTCAGAAAACCACGTCTTAAGGAAATCCCGCATCGTGCGAAATCATCTTCTTTTTCCTAAACAACATGTTGTAACTCGAAAAGCTTTAGTGTTGCGTGTATGTGTAAGCGTGGAGCCTCAAAAGAGAAGGCACAGGAGAGTTTTCTCTCGAAAGAATATGTAAGAATACCACGTTATTAGGAAATACAATTTTGCAGAGTAAATACAAATAAGTATATATTTGGAACACTTTACAAGAAGAAATAACGCATCGAACAAAATTAGCTTATATCTCCTAAACAACACGTGGTAACTCGAAAAGATTTGGTTTGACGTGTATGTCTAAACGTGTAGCCTCAAAGGAGAACAAAAAGGAGAATTTTCTTTCGTCAAAATTTGTCAGAAAACCACGTTTTAAGGAAATACCGCATCTTGCGAAATTATCTTGTTTTTCCTAAACAACACGTGGTAACTCGAAAAGCTTTGGTGTTGCGTGTTTGTCTAAGCGTGTAGCCTCAAAGGAGAATGCACAGGAGAGTTTTCTCTCGATAGAACATGTAAGAATTCAACGTTATAAGGAAATACAGTGTTGCAGAGTAAAGATAAATACGTACATATTGGAAACACTTTACGAGAAGAAATTAAGCATCATACAATATTAGCTTGTATCTCCTAAACAACAAGTGGAAACTCGAAAATATTTGGTTTGGCATGTACGTCTAAAAGTGTAGCCTCAAAAGAGAACCCACTGGAGAATTTTCTTTCGTCAAAATTTGTCAGAAAACCACATTTTAAAGAAATCCCGCATCCTGCGAAATTATCTTGTTTTTCCAAAACAACACGTTGTAACTCGAAAAGCTTTGGTGTTGCGTGTATGTCTCAGTGTGTAGCCTCAAAAGAGAACACACAGGAGAGTTTTCACTCGAAAGAATATGTAAGAATACCAGGTTATAAGGAAATACAGTGTTGCAGAATAAAGACAAATACGTACGTATTGGAAACACTTTACGAGAAGAAATAATGCATCATACAAAAGTAGCTTGTATCTCCTAAAAAACACGTTGTAACTCGAAAAGATTTGGTGTGGCGTGTACGTCTAAACGTGTAGCCTCAAAAAGAGAACCCACAGGAGAATTTTCTTTGGTCAAATTTGTCAGAAAACCACGTATTAAGGAAATCCTGCATCGTGCGAAATTATCTTGTTTTTCCTAAACAACACGTTGTAACTCGAAAAGCTTTGGTGTTGCGAGTATGTCTCAGCGTGTAGCCTCAAAAGAGAACACACAGGAGAGTTTTCCCTCAAAAGAATATGTAAGAATACCAGGTTATAAGGAAATACAGTGTTGCAGAGTAAAGACAAATTCGTACGTATTGGAAACCCTTAAACTTTATGGGATGAAATAAAGCATCGTACAAAATGAGCTCGTATCTCCTAAACAACATGTTGTAACTCGAAAAGATTTGGCGTGGCATGTACGTCTAAACGTGTAGCCTCAAAAGGGAACCCAGAGGAGAATTTTCTTTCATCAAAATTTGTCAGAAACCACGTTTTAAGGAAATATCGTATCGTGCGATATTATCTTGTTTTTCCTAAACAACACGTTGTAACTTGAAAAGCTTTGGTGTTGCGTGTATGTCTAAGCGTGTAGCCTCAAAAGAGAACACACAGGAGAGTTTTCTCTCGAAAGAATACATAAGAATACCACTTTAAAGGAAGTACAGTGTTGCTGAGTAAAGACAAAAACGTACATTTTGGAAACCCTTAAACTTTACAAGATGAAATAAAGCATCGTACAAAATTAGCTTGTGACTCATAAACCACACGTTGTTACTCGAGAGGATTTAGTGTGGCCTGTACGTCTAAACGAGGAGCCTCAAAAGAGAACCCACAGGACAATTTTTTTTCGTCAAAATTTGTCAGAAAACCACGTTTTAAGGAAATCCCGCATCGTGAGAAATTATCTTGTTCTTCCTAAACAACACGTTTTAACTCAAAAAGCTTAGGTGTTGCGTGTATATCTAAGCGTATAGCCTCAAAGGAGAATGCACAGGAGAGTTTTCTCTCGAAAGAATATGTAAGAATATCACGTTATACAGAAATACAGGGTTGCCAAGTAAAGACAAATACATATGTATTGGAAACACTTTATGAGAGAAATAACGCATCATACAAAAATAGTTTGTATGTCCTAAACAACACATTGTAACTTGAAAACATTTGGTGTTCCGTGTATGTCTAAACGTGTAGCCTCAAAAGAGAACCCCCAGTAGAATTTTCGTTCGTCAAAATTTTTCAGAAAACCACGTTTTAAGGACATCCTGCATCGTGCGAAATTATCTTGTTTTACATAAACAACACATTGTAACTCGAAGAGCTTTGGAGTTGCATGTATGTCTAAGCGTGTAGCCTCAAAAGAGAACGCACAGGAGAGGTTTCTCTCGAAAGAATATGTAAGAATACCACGTTATAAGGAAATACAGTGCTTCAGAGTAAAGACAAATACGTAAGTAAGGGAAACACTTTACGAGAAGAAATAATGCATGGTAAAAAATTAGCTTGTATCTCCTAAACAAAACGATATAACTCAAAAAGATTTGGTGTGGCGTGTATGTCTAAACGGTTAGCCTCAAAGGAGAACCCACAGGAGAATTTTCTTTCGTCAAAATTTGTCAGAAAACCACGTTTTAAGGAAATCCCGCTTCGTGCTAAATTATCTTGTTTTTCCTAAACAACACGTTGTAACTCGAAAAGCTTTGGTGTTGCGTGTATGTCTAAGCGTGTAGCCTCAAAAGAGAACGCACAGTAGAGTTTTCTCTCGAAAGAATATGTAAGGATACCACATTATAAGGAAATACAGTGTTGCAGAGTAAAGACTAATACATACGTATTGGAAACACTTTATGAGAGAAATAACGCATCTTGCAAAATTAGCTTGTATGTCCTAAACTACACGTTGGAACTCGAAAAGATTTGGTGTGGCATGTACGTCTAAACGTGTAGCCTCAAAAGAGTACCCACAGGAGAGTTTTATTTCTTCAAAATTTGTCAGAAAACCACGTTTTAAGGAAATCCCGCATCGTGCGAAATTATGTTGTTTTTCCTAAATAACACGTTGTAACTCGAAAAGCTTTGGTGATGCGTGTATATCTAAGCACGTAGCCTCAAAGGAGAATGCACAGGAGAGTTTTCTATCGAAAGAATATGCAAGAATACCACGTTATAAGGAAATACAGTGTTGCAGAGTAAAGGCAAATATGTACGTAATGGAAACACTTAAACTTTATGAGAAGAAATAACGCTTCGTAAAAAAATTAGCTTGTATCTCCTAAACAACACGTTGTAACTCGAAATGATTTGATGTGGTGTGTACGTCTAAATGTGTAGCCTCAAAAGAGAACCCACAGGAGTATTTTCTTTCGTCAAAATTTGTCAGAAAACCACGTTTTAAGGAAATCCCGCATCGTGCTAAATTATCTTGTTTTTCCTAAACAACACATTGTAACTCGAAAAGCTTTGGTGTTGCGTGTATGTCAAAGCATGTAGCCTCAAAAGAGAATGCACAGGAGAGTTTTCTCTCGAAAGAATATGTAAGAATACCACGTTATAAGGAAATACAGTGTTGCAGAGTAAAGACAAATACGTACTTATTGGAAACACTTAAACTTTACGAGAAGAAATAAGGCATCGTACAAAATTAGTATGTATCTCCTAAACATCACGTTATAACTCGAAAAGATTTGGTGTGGTGTGTACGTCTAAAAGTGTAGCCTCAAACGAGAACCCACAGGAGAATTTTCGTTCATCAAAATTTGTCAGAAAACCACGTTTTACGGAAATCCTGAATCGTGCGAAATTATCTTGTTTTTCCTAAGCAACACGTTGTAACGCGAAAACCTTTGGTGTTGCATGTATGTCTAAGCGTGTAGCCTCAAAAGAGAATGCAAAGGAGAGTTTTTTCTCGAAAGAATATATAAGAATACCACGTTATTAGGAAATACAGTGTTGCAGAGTAAAGACAAATATTTACGTATTGGAAAAACTTTACAAGAAGAAATAACGCATCGTACAAAATTAGCTTGTATCTCCTAAACAACACGTGGTAACTCGAAAAGATTTGGTGTGACGTGTACGTCTAAACGTGTAGCCTCAAAAGATAACCCACAGGAGAATTTTCTTTTGTCAAAATTTGTCAGAAAACCACGTTTTAAGGAAATCCCGCATCGTGCGAAATTATCTTTTTATTCATAAACAACATGTTGTAACTCGAAAAGCTTTGGTGTTGCCTGTATGTCTAAGTGTGTAGCCTCAAAAGGGAACGCACAGGATCGTTTTCTCTCGAAAGAATATATAAGAATACCACATTATAAGGAAATACAGTGTTTCAGAGTAAAGACAAATACTTACGTATTGGAAACACCTTACGAGAAGAATTAACTCATCGTACAAAATTAGCTTGTATCTCCTAAAAACACGTTGTAACTCGAAAACATTTGGTGTTGCATGTACGACTAAATGTGTAGCCTCAAAAGAGAACCCACAGGAGAATTTTCTTTCGTCAAAATTTTTCAGAAAACCACGTCTTAAGGAAATCCCGCATCGTGTGAAATCATCTACTTTTTCCTAAACAACATGTTGTAACTCGAAAAGCTTTAGTGTTGCGTGTATGTGTAAGCGTGGAGCCTCAAAAGAGAAGGCACAGGAGAGTTTTCTCTCGAAAGAATATGTAAGAATACCACGTTATTAGGAAATGCAATTTTGCAGAGTAAATGCAAATAAGTATGTATTGGGAACACTTTACAAGAAGAAATAACGCATCGAACAAAATTAGCTTATATCTCCTAAACAACACGTGGCAACTCGAAAAGATTTGGTTTGACGTGTATATCTAAACGTGTAGCCTCAAAGGAGAACAAAAAGGAGAATTTTCTTTTGTCAAAATTTGTCAGAAAACCACGTTTTAAAGAAATCCCGCATCCTGCGAAATTATCTTGTTTTTCCAAAACAACACGTTGTAACTCGAAAAGCTTTGGTGTTGTGTTTATGTCTCAGTGTGTAGCCTCAAAAGAGAACACACAGGAGAGTTTTCACTCGAAAGAATATGTAAGAATACCAAGTTATAAGGAAATACAGTGTTGCAGAATAAAGACAAATACGTACGTATTGGAAACACTTTACGAGAAGAAATAACGCATCATACAAAAGTAGCTTGTATCTCCTAAAAAACACGTTGTAACTCGAAAAGATTTGGTGTGGCGTGTATGTCTAAACGTGTAGCCTCAAAAAGAGAACCCACAGGAGAATTTTCTTTGGTCAAATTTGTCAGAAAACCACGTATTAAGGAAATCCTGCATCGTGCGAAATTATCTTGTTTTTCCTAAACAACACGTTGTAACTCGAAAAGCTTTGGTGTTGCGTGTATGTCTCAGCGTGTAGCCTCAAAAGAGAACACACAGGAGAGTTTTCTCTCAAAAGAATATGTAAGAATACCAGGTTATAAGGAAATACAGTGTTCCAGAGTAAAGACAAATACGTACGTATTGGAAACCCTTAAACTTTATGGGATGAAATAAAGCACCGTACAAAATGAGCTCATATCTCCTAAACAACATGTTGTAACTCGAAAATATTTCTTGTGGCATGTACGTCTAAACGTGTAGCCTCAAAAGCGAACCCACAGGAGAATTTTCTTTCATCAAAATTTGTCAGAATCCACGTTTTAAGGAAATATCGTATCGTGCGAAATTATCTTGTTTTTCCTAAACAACACGTTGTAACTTGAAAAGATTTGGTGTTGCGTGTATGTCTAAGCGTGTAGCCTCAAAAGAGAACACACAGGAGAGTTTTCTCTCGAAAGAATACGTAAGAATACCACTTTAAAAGAAGTACAGTGTTGCTGAGTAAAGACAAAAACGTACATATTGGAAACCCTTAAACTTTACGAGATGAAATAAAGCATCGTACAAAATTAGCTTGTGACTCATAAACAACACGTTGTTACTTGAGAGGATTTAGTGTGGCCTGTACCTCTAAACGAGGAGCCTCAAAAGAGAACCCACAGGACAATTTTCTTTCGTCAAAATTTGTCAGAAAACCACGTTTTAAGGAAATCCCGCATCGTGAGAAATTATCTTGTTCTTCCTAAACAACACGTTTTAACTCAAAAAGCTTAGGTGTTGCGTGTATATCTAAGCGTATAGCCTCAAAGGAGAATGCACAGGAGAGTTTTCTCTCGAAAGAATATGTAAGAATATCACGTTATACAGAAATACAGGGTTGCAAAGTAAAGACAAATACATATGTATTGGAAACACTTTATGATAGAAATAACGCATCATACAAAAATAGTTTGTATGTCCTAAACAACACGTTGTAACTTGAAAACATTTGGTGTTCCGTGTATGTCAAAACGTGTAGCCTCAAAAGAGAACCCCCAGTAGAATTTTCTTTCGTCAAAATTTTTCAGAAAACCACGTTTTAAGGACATTCTGCATCGTGCGAAATTATCTTGTTTTACATAAACAACACAATGTAACTCGAAGAGCTTTGGAGTTGCATGTATGTCTAAGCGTGTAGCCTCAAAAGAGAACGCACAGGAGAGGTTTCTCTCGAAAGAATATGTAAGAATACCACGTTATAAGGAAATACAGTGCTTCAGAGTAAAGACAAATACGTAAGTAAGGGAAACACTTTACGAGAAGAAATAATGCATGGTAAAAAATTAGCTTGTATCTCCTAAACAAAACGATATAACTCAAAAAGATTTGGTGTGGCGTGTATGTCTAAACGGTTAGCCTCAAAGGAGAACCCACAGGAGAATTTTCTTTCGTCAAAATTTGTCAGAAAACCACGTTTTAAGGAAATCCCGCTTCGTGCTAAATTATCTTGTTTTTCCTAAACAACACGTTGTAACTCGAAAAGCTTTGGTGTTGCGTGTATGTCTAAGCATGTAGCCTCAAAAGAGAACGCACAGTAGAGTTTTCTCTCGAAAGAATATGTAAGGATACCACATTATAAGGAAATACAGTGTTGCAGAGTAAAGACTAATACATACGTATTGGAAACACTTTATGAGAGAAATAACGCATCTTGCAAAATTAGCTTGTATGTCCTAAACAACACGTTGGAACTCGAAAAGATTTGGTGTGGCATGTACGTCTAAACGTGTAGCCTCAAAAGAGTACCCACAGGAGAGTTTTATTTCTTCAAAATTTGTCAGAAAACCACGTTTTAAGGAAATCCCGCATCGTGCGAAATTATGTTGTTTTTCCTAAATAACACGTTGTAACTCGAAAAGCTTTGGTGTTGCGTGTATATCTAAGCACGTAGCCTCAAAGGAGAATGCACAGGAGAGTTTTCTCTCGAAAGAATATGCAAGAATACCACGTTATAAGGAAATACAGTGTTGCAGAGTAAAGGCAAATATGTACGTAATGGAAACACTTAAACTTTATGAGAAGAAATAACGCTTCGTAAAAAAATTAGCTTCTATCTCCTAAACAACACGTTGTAACTCGAAAAGATTTGATGTGGTGTGTACGTCTAAATGTGTAGTCTCAAAAGAGAACCCACAGGAGTATTTTCTTTCGTCAAAATTTGTCAGAAAACCACGTTTTAAGGAAATCCCGCATCGTGCTAAATTATCTTGTTTTTCCTAAACAACACATTGTAACTCGAAAAGCTTTGGTGTTGCGTGTATGTCAAAGCATGTAGCCTCAAAAGAGAACGCACAGGAGAGTTTTCTCTCGAAAGAATATGTAAGAATACCACGTTATAAGGAAATACAGTGTTGCAGAGTAAAGACAAATACGTACTTATTGGAAACACTTAAACTTTACGAGAAGAAATAAAGCATCGTACAAAATTAGTATGTATCTCCTAAACATCACGTTATAACTCGAAAAGATTTGGTGTGGTGTGTACGTCTAAAAGTGTAGCCTCAAACGAGAACCCACAGGAGAATTTTCGTTCATCAAAATTTGTCAGAAAACCACGTTTTACGGAAATCCTGAATCGTGCGAAATTATCTTGTTTTTCCTAAGCAACACGTGGTAACGCAAAAATCTTTGGTGTTGCGTGTATGTCTAAGCGTGTAGCCTCAAAAGAGAATGCAAAGGAGGGTTTTTTTCTCGAAAGAATATATAAGAATACCACGTTATTAGGAAATACAGTGTTGCAGAGTAAAGACAAATATTTACGTATTGGAAAAACTTTACAAGAAGAAATAACGCATCGTACAAAATTAACTTGTATCTCCTAAACAACACGTGGTAACTCGAAAAGATTTGGTGTGACGTGTACGTCTAAACGTGTAGCCTCAAAAGATAACCCACAGGAGAATTTTCTTTTGTCAAAATTTGTCAGAAAACCACGTTTTAAGGAAATCCCGCATCGTGCGAAATTATCTTTTTATTCATAAACAACATGTTGTAACTCGAAAAGCTTTGGTGTTGCCTGTATGTCTAAGTGTGTAGCCTCAAAAGGGAACGCACAGGATAGTTTTCTCTCGAAAGAATATATAAGAATACCACGTTATAAGGAAATACAGTGTTTCAGAGTAAAGACAAATACTTACGTATTGGAAACACCTTACGAGAAGAATTAACTCATCGTACAAAATTAGCTTGTATCTCCTAAACAACAGGTTGTAACTCGAAAACATTTGGTGTGGCATGTACGACTAAATGTGTAGCCTCAAAAGAGAACCCACAGGAGAATTTTCTTTCGTCAAAATTTTTCAGAAAACCACGTCTTAAGGAAACCCCGCATCGTGTGAAATCATCTTCTTTTTCCTAAACAACATGTTGTAACTCGAAAAGCTTTAGTGTTGCGTGTATGTGTAAGCGTGGAGCCTCAAAAGAGAAGGCACAGGAGAGTTTTCTCTCGAAAGAATATGTACGAATACCACGTTATTAGGAAATACAATTTTGCAGAGTAAATGCAAATAAGTATATATTGGGAACACTTTACAAGAAGAAATAACGCATCGAACAAAATTAGCTTATATCTCCTAAACAACACGTGGTAACTCGAAAAGATTTGGTTTGACGTGTATGTCTAAACGTGTAGCCTCAAAGGAGAACAAAAAGGAGAATTTTCTTTCGTCAAAATTTGTCAGAAAACCACGTTTTAAGGAAATACCGCATCTTGCGAAATTATCTTGTTTTTCCTAAACAACACGTGGTAACTTGAAAAGCTTTGGTGTTGCGTGTTTGTCTAAGCGTGTAGCCTCAAAAGAGAATGCACAGGAGAGTTTTCTCTCGATAGAACATGTAAGAATTCAACGTTATAAGGAAATACAGTGTTGCAGAGTAAAGACAAATACGTACATATTGGAAACACTTTACGAGAAGAAATTAAGCATCATACAATATTAGCTTGTATCTCCTAAACAACAAGTGGAAACTCGAAAATATTTGGTTTGGCGTGTACGTCTAAAAGTTTAGCCTCAAAAGAGAACCCACTGGAGAATTTTCTTTCGTCAAAATTTGTCAGAAAACCACGTTTTAAAGAAATCCCGCATCCTGCGAAATTATCTTGTTTTTCCAAAACAACACGTTGTAACTCGAAAAGCTTTGGTGTTGCATGTATGTCTCAGTGTGTAGCCTCAAAAGAGAACACACAGGAGAGTTTTCACTCGAAAGAATATGTAAGAATACCAGGTTATAAGGAAATACAGTGTTGCAGAATAAAGACAAATACGTACGTATTGGAAACACTTTACGAGAAGAAATAACGCATCATACAAAAGTAGCTTGTATCTCCTAAAAAACACATTGTAACTCGAAAAGATTTGGTGTGGCGTGTACGTCTAAACGTGTAGCCTCAAAAAGAGAACCCACAGGAGAATTTTTTTTGGTCAAATTTGTCAGAAAACCACGTATTAAGGAAATCCTGCATCGTGCGAAATTATCTTGTTTTTCTTAAACAACACGTTGTAACTCGAAAAGCTTTGGTGTTGCGTGTATGTCTCAGCGTGTAGCCTCAAAAGAGAACACACAGGAGAGTTTTCTCTCAAAAGAATATGTAAGAATACCACGTTATAAGGAAATACAGTGTTGCAGAGTAAAGACAAATACGTAGGTATTGGAAATACTTTACGAGAAGAAATAACTCTTTGTGCAAAATTAGCTTGTATCTCCTAAACAACACGTTGTAACTCGAAATGATTTGGTGTGGCGTGTACATCTAAACGTGTGGCCTCAAAAGAGAACCCACGGGATAATTTTCTCTTGTCAAAATTTGTCAGAAAACCACGTTTTATGGAAATCCCTCATCGTACGAAATTATCTAGTTTTTCATAAACAACACGTTATAACTCGAAAAGCTTTGGTGTTGCGTGTATGTCTAAGCCTATAGCCTCAAAAGAGAATGCACAGGAGAGTTTTCTCTCGAAAGAATATGTTAAAATGCCACGTTATAAGGAAATACAGAGTTGCAGAGTAAAGACAAATACGTATGTATTGGAAACACTTTACGAGAACAAATAACGCATTGTTCAAAATTAGCTTGTATCTCCTAAACAACACGTTGTAACTCGAAAGGATTTGGTGTGGCCTGTACGTCTAAATGTGTAGCCTCAAAAGAGAACCCACAGGAGAATTTTCTTTCGTTAAAATTTTTCAGAAAACCACATTTTATGGAAATCCCGCATCGTGCGAAATTATCTTGTTTTTCCTAAACAACACATTGTAACTCGAAAATCTTTGGTTTGCGTGTATGTCTAAGGGTGTAGCCTCAAAAGAGAAGGCACAGGAGAGTTTTCTCTCGAAAGAATATGTAAGAATACCACGTTATAAGGAAATACAGTGTTGAAGAGTAAAGACAAATACGTACATATTGGAAACACTTTACGAGAAGAAATAACGCATCGTACAAAATTAGCTTGTATCTCCTAATCAACACGTTGTAACTCGAACTGATTTGGTGTGCTGTTTACATCTAAACGTGTAGCCTCCAAAGAGAACCCACAGGAGAATTTTGTTTCGTCAAAATTTGTCAGAAAACCACGTTTTAAGGAAATCCCGCATCGTGCGAAATTATCTTGTTTTTCCTAAACAACACGTTGTATCTCGAAAAGCTTTGGTGTTGTGTGTAGGTCTAAGCGTGTAGCCTCAAAAGAGAACGCAGAGGAGAGTTTTCTCTCGAAAGAATATGTAAGAATACCACGTTATAAGTAAATACAGTGTTGCAGAGTAATGATAAATAGGTACGTATTGTAAATACTTTATGAGAAGAATTAATGCATGGTACAAAATTAGCTTGTATCTCCTAAACAACTCCTTGTAAATCGAAAGGATTTGGTGTGGCTCGTACGTATACATGTGTAACCTCAAAAGAGAACCCACAGGAGAACTTTCTTTCGTCAAAATTTGTCCAAAAAACACGTTTTAGGGAAATCTCTCATCGTGCAAAATTATCTTGTTTTTCCTAAACAACACGTTGTAACTCAAAAAGCTTTGGTGTTGCGTGTATGTCTGAGCTTGTAACCTCTAAAGAGAACGCACAGGAGAGTTTTCTCTCGAAAGAACATGTAAGAATACAACGTTATAAGGAAATACAGTGTTGCAGAGTAAAGACAAATACGTACGTATTGGAAACACTTTACGAGAAGAAATAACGCATCGTAAAAAATTAGCTTGTATCTCTTAAACAACACGTGGTAACTCGAAAGGATTTGGTGTGGCGTGTACTTCTAAACGTGTAGCCTCAAAAGAGAACCCACAGGAGAATTTTCTCTCGTCAAAATTTGTCAGAAAACCACGTTTTAAGGTAATCCTGCATTGTGCGAAATTATCTTCTTTTTCCTAAACAACACGTTGTAACTCGAAAAGCTTTGGTGTTGCCTGTATGTCTAAGTGTGTAGCCTCAAAAGGGAACGCACAGAATAGTTTTCTCTCCAAACAATATGTAAGAATACCACGTTATAAGGAAATACAATGTTGCAGTGTAAAGACAAATACATACTTATTGGAAACACTTTACGAGAAGAATTAACGCATTGGAAAAAATTAGCTTGTATCTCCTAAACAACACGTTGTAACTTGAAAAGATTTGGTGTGGCGTGTACGTCAAAATATGTAGCCTCAAAAGAGAACCAACAGGAGAATTTTCTTTCGTCAAAATTTTTCAGAAAACCACGTCTTAAGGAAATCCCGCATCGTGCGAAATCATCTCCTTTCTCCTAAACAACATGTTGTTACTCGAAAAGCTTTGGTGTTGCGTGTATGTGTAAGCGTGGAGCCTGAAAAGAGAAGGCACAGGAGAGTTTTCTGTCGAAAGAATATGTAAGAATACCACGTTATAAGGAAATACAATTTTGCAGATTAAAACAAATAAGTACATATTGGAAACACTTTACGAGAAGAAATAACGCATCGTACAAAATTAACTTGTATCACCAAACAGCACGTTGTAAATCGAAATGATTTGGTGTGACGTGAATGTCTAAACGTGTAGCCTAAAGAGAGAACCCACAGGATAATTTTCTTTCATCAAAATTTGTCAGAAACCACGTTTTAAGGAAATCTCACATCGTGCGAAATTATCTTATTTTTCCTAAACACCACGTTGTAACTTGAAAAGCTTTGGTGTTGCGTGTATGTCTAAGCTTGTAGCCTCAAAAGAGAACGCACAGGAGAGTACATAAGTACATATTGGAAACACTTTATGAGAAGAAATAAGGCATCGAACAAAATTAGCTGTCTTTACTCTGCAACACTGTATTTCCTTATAACGTGGTATTCTTACATATTCTTTCGAGAGAAAACTCTCCTGTGCCTTCTCTTTTGAGGCTACACACTTAGACATACACGCAACACGAAAGCTTTTCGAGTTACAACGTGTTGTTTAGGAAAAACAAGATAATTTCGCACGATGCGGGATTTCCTTAAAACGTGATTTTCTGAAAAATTTTGACAAAAGAAAATTCTCCTTTGGGTTCTCTTTTGATGCTACACGTTAAGACGTACACGCCACAACAATTCTTTTCGAGTTACAACGTGTAGTTTTGGAGATACAAGCTAATTTTGTACGATGCGTTATTTCTTCTAGTAAAGTGTTTCCAATAAGTACGTATTTGTCTTTACTCTGCAAAACTGTATTTCGTTATAACATGGTATTCTTACATATTCTTTCGAGAGAAAACTCTCCTCTGCCTTCTCTTTTGAGGCTACACACTTAGACATACAGGCAACATGAAAGCTTTTCGACTTACAACGTGTTGTTTAGGAAAAACAAGATAATTTCGCACGATGCGGGATTTCCTTAAAACGTGATTTTCTGAAAAATTTTGACGAAAGAAAATTCTCCTTTCGGTTCTCTTTTGAGGCTACACGTTTAGACGCTCACGCCACACCAATTCTTTTCGAGTTAAAACGTGTAGTTTTCGAGATACAAGCTAATCTTGTACCATGAATTATTTCTTCTCGTAAAGTGTTTCCAATACGTACGTATATGTCTTTACTCTGCAAAATTGTATTTCCTTATAACGTAGTATTCTTACATATTCTTTCGAGAGAAAACTCTCCTGTGCCTTCTGTTTTGAGGCTACACACTTAGACATACACGCAACATGAAAGCTTTTCGAGTTACAACATGTTGTTTAGGAAAAACAAGATAATTTCGCATGATGTGGATTTCCTTAAATCGTGAGTTTCTGAAAAATTTTGACGAAAGAAAATTCTCCTTTGGGTTCTCTTAAAATTGTCCTTTGGGTGCTCTTTTGAGGCTACACGTTTAGATGTACACGCCACACCAAATCTTTTCGAATTACAACGTGTTGTTTAGGACATACAAGCTAATTTTGCAAGATGCGTTATTTCTATCATAAAGTGCTTCCAATACGTACGTATTTGTCTTTACTCTGCCACACTGTATTTCCTTATAACGTGGTATTCTTACATATTCTTTCGAGAGAAAACTCTCCTGTGTGTTCTCTTTTGGGGCTACACACTTAGACATACTCCCAACACCAAAGCTTTTCGAGTTAAAGCGTATTGTTTAGGAAGAACAAGATAATTTCTCACGATGCGGGATTTTCTTAAAACGTGGTTTTCTGACGAATTTTGATGAAAGAAAATTGTCCTGTGGGTTCTCTTTTGAGGCTACACGTTTAGACGTACACGCCACACCAAATCTTTTCAAGTTACAACGTGTTGTTTAGGAGATACAAGCTAATTTTGTACGATGCTTTATTTCATCTCGTAAGTTTATGGGCTTCCAATACATACGTATTTGTCTTTACTCTGCAACACTGTATTTCCTTATAACGTGGTATTCTTACATATTCTTTCGAGAGAAAACTCTCCTGTGCATTCTCTTTTGAGGCTGCATGCTCAGACATACACGCAGCACCAATGCTTTTCTAGTTACAACGTGTTGTTTAGGAAAAACAAGATAATTTCGCACGATGCGGGATTTCCTTAAAACGTGGTTTTCTGACAAATTTTGACTAAAGAAAATTCTCCTGTGGGTTCTCTTTAGAGGCTACACGTTTAGACATACACGCCACACCAAATCTTTTCGAGTTACAACGTGTTGTTTAGGATATACAAGCTAATTTTGTACTATGTGTTATTTCTTCTCGTCAAGTTTAAGTGTTTCCAATAAGTATGTATTTGTCTTTACTCTGCAACACTGTATTTCCTTATAACGTGGTATTCCTACATATTCTTTCGGGAGAAAACTCTCCTGTGCATTCTCTTTTGAGGCTACACGCTTAGACATACACGCAACACCAAAGCTTTTCGAGTTACAACATGTTGTTTAGGAAAAACAAGATAATTTCGCACGATGCAATATTTCCTTAAAACGTGGTTTTCTGACAAAATTTGACGAAAGAAATCTCTCCTGTGGGTTCTCTTTTGAGGCTACACGTTTAGACGTACACGCCACACCAAATCTTTTCGAGTTACAGTGTGTTGTTTAGGAGATAAAAGCTAATTTTGCATGATGCGTTATTTCTTCTCCTAAAGTTTTTTCCAATAAGTACATATTTGTCAATACTCTGCAACACTGTATTTCCTTATAACGTGGTATTCTTACATATTCTTTTGAGAGAAAACTATCCTGTGCATTCTCTTTGGAGGCTACACGCTTAGACATACACGCAACACCAAAGCTTTTCGTGTTACAACGTGTTGATTAGGAAAAACAAGATAATTTCGCATGATGCGGGATTTCCTTAAAATGTGGTTTTCTGACAAATTTTGAAGTAAGAAAATTCTCCTGTGTGTTCTCTTTTGAGGCTACCCATTTAGACGTACACGCCACACCAAATCTTTTTGAGTTACCACGTGTTGTTTCGGAGATACAAGCTAATTTTTTGCCATGTGTTATTTCTTCTCATAATGTGTTTCCAATACTTTCGTATTTGTCTTTACTCTGCAGCAATATATTTCCTTATAACATGGTATTCTTACATATTCTTTCGAGAGAAAACTCTCCTGTGCATTCTCTTTTGAGGCTACACACTTAGACATATACGCAACACCAAAGCTTTTCTAGTTACAACGTGTTGTTTAGGAAAAACAAGATAATTCCTCACGATGTGGGATTTCCTTAAAACGTGGTTTTCTGACAAATTTTGACGAAAGAAAACTATCCTATGGGTTCTCTTTTGAGGCTACACGTTTAGACGTAGACACCACACCAAATCTTTTCGAGTTACAACGTCTTGTTTAGGACATACAAGCTAATTTTGCAAGATGCGTTATTTCTCTCATAAAGCGCTTCCAATACGTACGTATTTGTCTTTACTCTGCCACACTGCATTTCCTTATAACGTGGTATTCTTACATATTCTTTTGAGAGAAAACTCTCCTGTGCGTTCTCTTTTGGGGCTACATGCTTAGACATACACCCAACACCAAAGCTTTTCGAGTTAAAACGTGTTGTTTAGGAAGAACAAGATAATTTCTCACGATGCGGTATTTCCTTAAAACGTGGTTTTCTGAAAATTTTTGACAAAAGAAAATTGTCCTGTGGGTTCTCTTTTGAGGCTACACGTTTAGACGTACAGGCCACACCAAATCTCTTCGAGTTACAACGTGTTGTTTAGGAGATACAAGCTAATATTGTACGTTGCTTTATTTCATCTCATAAAGTTTGTGGGTTTCCAATACATACTTATCTGTCTTTACTCTGCAACACTGTATTTCCTTACAACGTGGTATTCTTACATATTCTTTCGAGAGAAAACTCTCCTGTGCGTTCTCTTTTGGAGGCTACACGATTAAACATGCACGCAACACCAAAGCTTTTCGAATTACATTTTGTTGTTTAGGAAAAACAAGATAATTTAGCACGATGCGGGATTTCCTTAAAACGTGGTTTTCTGAAAAATTTTGACGAATGAAAATACTCCTGTGGGTTCTCTTTTGAGGCTACACGTTTAGATGTACACGCCACACCAAATCTTTTCGAGTTACAACGTGTTGTTTAGGAGATACAAGCTAATTTTTGAAGATGCGTTATTTCTTCTCATAAAGTTTAAATTTTTCCAATACATACATATTTGCCTTTACTCTGCAACACTGTATTTCCTTATAACGTGGTATTTTTGCATATTCTTTCGAGAGAAAACTCTCCTGTGCGTTCTCTTTTGAGGCTACATGCTTAGACATACACGCAACACCAAAGCTTTTCGAATTACAACCTGTTGTTTAGGAAAAACAAGATAATTTCTCACGATGCGGATTTCCTTAAAACGTGGTTTTCTGAAAAATTTTGACGAAAGAAAATTCTCCTGTGGGTTCTCTTTTGAGGCTACATGATTAGTTGTAAATGCCACACCAAATCTTTTCGAGTTACAACGTGTTGTTTAGGAGACACAAGCTAATTTTGTACGATGCATTATTACTTCTTGTAAATTGTTTCCAATACGTATGTGTTTGTCTTTACTCTTCAACACTGTATTTCTTTATAACGTGGTATTCTTACATATTCTTTCGAGAGAAAACTCTCCTGTGCGTTCTCTTTTGAGGCTACACGCTTAGACATACACGCAACACCAAAGCTTTTCGAATTACAACGTGTTGTTTAGGAAGAACAAGATAACTTCTCACGATGCGGGATTTCCTTAAAACGTGGTTTTCTGACAAATTTTGACGAAAGAAAATTGTCCTGTGGTTCTCTTTTGAGGCTACACGTTTAGACGTACACGCCACACCAAATGTTTTCAAGTTACAACGTGTTGTTTAGGAGATACAAGCTAATTTTGTATGATGCTTTATTTCATCTTGCTAATTTTAAGGGTTTCCAATATGTAAGTATTTGTCTTTATTCTGGAACATTGTACTTCCTTATAACGTGGTATTCTTACATATTCTTTCGAGATAAAACTCTTCTGTGTGTTCTCTTTTGAGGCTACATGCTTAGACATACACGCAACACCAAAGCTTTTCGAGTTACAACGCGTTGTTTAGGAAAAACAAGATAATTTCGCACGATGCGGGTTTTCCTTAATACGTGGTTTTCTGACAAATTTTTACCAAAGAAAATTCTCCTGTGGGTTTTCTTTTGAGGCTACACATTTAGACGTACACGCCACAGCAAATGTTTTCGAGTTCCAACATGTTGTTTAGGAGATACAAACTAAGTTTTTACAATGCGTTATTTCTTCTCATAAAGTGTTTCCAATAAGTACGTATTTGTCTTTACTCTGCAACACTGTATTTCCTTATAACGTGGTATTCTTACATATTCTTTCGAGAGAAAACTCTCCTGTGCATTCTCTTTTGAGGCTACACGCTTAGACATACACGCAACACCAAAGCTTTTCGAATTACAACGTGTTGTTTTGGAAAAACAAGATACTCTCTCACGATAATTTTGCACGATGCAGGATTTCCTTAAAACGTGGTTTTCTGAAAATTTTGATGAAAGAAAATTCTCCTATGGGTTCTCTTTTGAGGCTACACGTTTAGACGTACACTCCACACCAAATCATTTCAAGTTACAACGTGTTGTTTAGGAGATACGAGCTAATTTTGTACGATGCTTTATTTCATCTCTTAAAGTTTAAGGGTTTCCAATACGTACGTATTTGTCTTTACTCTGCAACACTGTATTTCCTTATAACGTGGTATTCTTACATATTCTTTCGAGAGAAAACTCTCCTGTGCGTTCTCTTTTGAGGCTACATGCTTAGACAAACACGCAACACCAGAGCTTATCGAGTTAAAACGTGTTGTTTAGGAAAAAATAGATAATTTCGCTCGATGCAAGATTTCCATAAAACGTGGTTTCTGACAGATTTTGATGAAAGAAAATTCTCCTGTGGGTTCTCTTTTGAGGCTACACGTTTAGACGTACACGTCACACCAAATCTTTTCGAGTTACAACGTGTTGTTTAGGAGATACAAGCTAATTTTGTACGATGCGTTATTTCTTCTCGTAAAGTGATTCCAATATGTACTTAATTGCCTTTACTCTGCAAAATTGTATTTCTTTATAACGTGGTATTCTTACATATTCTTTCGAGAGAAAACTCTCCTGTGCATTCTCTTTTGAGGCTCCACGCTTAGACATACAGGCAACACCACAGCTTTTCGAGTTACAACATGTTGTTTAGGAAAAAGAAGATGATTTGGCACCATGCGGGATTTCCTTAAAACGTGGTTTTCTGAAAAATTTTAACGAAAGAAAATTCTCCTGTGGGTTCTCTTTTGAGGCTACACGTTTAGACGTACACGCCACACCAAATCTTTTCGAGTTACAACGTGTTGTTTAGGAAATACAAGCTAATTTTGTACTGTGCTTTAATTCTTCTCGTAAAGTGTTTCCAATACGTACGTGTTTGTCTTTACTCTGCAACACTGTATTTCCTTATAACTTGGTATTCTTACATATTCTTTTGAGAGAAAACTCTCCTGTGCGTTCTCCTTTGAGGCTACACGCTTAGACATACACATAACGCCAGAGCTTTTCGAGTTACAACGTGTTGTTTAGGGAAAACAAGATAGTTTCGTACGATGCGAGACTTCCTTAAAACGTGGTTTCTGACAAATTTTGATGAAAGAAAATTCTCCTGTCGGTTCTCTTTTGAGGCTACACGTTTAGACGTACACGTCACACCAAATCTTTTCGAGTTACAACGTGTTGTTTAGGAGATACAAGCTAATTTTGTATGATGCGTTATTTCTTCTTGTAAAGTGTTTCCAATATGTACTTATTTGACTTTACTCTGCAAAATTGTACTTCCTTATAACGTGGTATTCTTACATATTCTTTCGAGAGAAAACTCTCCTGTGCCTTCTCTTTTGAGGCTCCATTCTTAGACATACATGCAAGACTAAAGCTTTTCGAGTTACAACATGTTGTTTAGGAAAAAGAAGATGATGTTGCACGATGCGGGATTTCCTAAATACGTGGTTTTCTGAAAAATTTTAACGAAAGAAAATTCTCCTGTGTGTTCTCTTTTGAGGCTACACGTATACACGTACACGCCACACCAAATCTTTTCGAATTACAACGTGTTGTTTAGGAGATACAAGCTAATTTTTTATGATGTGCTAATTCTTCTCGTAAAGTGTTTCCAATATGTACTTATTTGTCTTTACTCTGCCACACTGTATTTCCATATAACGTGGTATTCTTACATAATCTTTCGAGAGAAAACTATCCTGGGCGTTCCCTTTTGAGGCTACACACTTAGACATACAGGCAACACCAAAGCGTTTCGAGTTAAAACGTGTTGTTTATGAAAAACAAGATAACTTCGCACGATGCAGGATTTCCTTAAATCGTGGTTTTCTGACAAATTTTGACGAAAGAAAATTCTCCTGTGGGTTCTCTTTTGAGGCTACACGTTTAGACGTACACGCCATACCAAATCCTTTCGAGTTACCACGTGTTGTTTAGGAGATACAAGCTAATTTTGTACGATGCGTTATTTCTTCTCGCAAAGTGTTTCCAATACATATGTATTTGTCTTTACTCTGCAACACTGTATTTCCTTATAACGTTGAATTCTTACGTGTTCTTTCGAGAGAAAACTCTCCTGTGCCTTCTCTTTTGAGGTTCCACGCTTAGACCTATACACAACACCAAAGCTTTTCGAGTTACAACATGTTGTTTAGGAAAAAGAAGATGATTTCACATGATGCGGGATTTCCTTAAAACGTGGTTTTCTGAAAAATTTTGACGAAAGAAAATTCTCCTGTGGGTTCTCATTTGAGGCTACACGTTTAGATATATATGCCACACCAAATCTTTTCGAGTTACAACGTGTTGTTAAGGAGATACATGCTAATTTTGTAAGACGCGTTAATTCTTCTAGTAAACTGTTTCCTATACGTACGTATTTGTCTTTACTCTGCAACTCTGTATTTCCTTATTCGTGGTATTCTTACATATTCTTTCGAGAGAAAACTATCCTGTGTGTTCCCTTTTGAGGCTACACACTAAGACATACATGCAACACCAAAGCTCTTCGAGTTACAACGTGTTGTTTAGGAAAAACAAGATAATTACGCACGATGCGGGATTTCCTTAAAACGTGATTTTCTGAAAAATTTTGACGAAAGAAAATTCTCCTATGGGATCTCTTTTGAGGCTACACCTTTAGACGTACATGCCACACCAATTCTTTTCGAGTTACAACGTGTTGTTTAGGAGATACAAGCTAATTTTGTACGATGCATTATTTCTTCTCATAAAGTGTTTCCAATACTTATGTATTTGTCTTTACTCTGCAACATTCGGTATTTCTTCTCGCATGGTAAAAAATTAGCTTGTATCTCCTAAACAACACCTTGTAACTCGAAAAGATTTGTTGTGGCGTTTACATCTAAACGTGTAGCCTCAAAAGAGAACCCACAGGAGAATTTTCTTTCGTCAAAATTTGTCAGAAAACCACCTTTTATACCATGTATACCATTTGGTGTGGCATGTACCTCTAAACGTGTAGCATCTAAAGAGAATACACAGGAGAATTTTCTTTGGTCAAAATTTGTCAGAAAACCACATTTTAAGGAAATCCCGCATCGTGCGAAATTATCTTGTTTTTCCTAAACAACAAGTTGTAACTCGAAAAGCTTTGGTGTAGCGTGTATGTCTAAGCATGTAGCCTCAAAAGAGAACGCACAGGAGAGTTTTCTCTCGAAAGAATATGTAAGAATACCAAGTTATAAGGAAATACATGATTGCAGAATAAAGACAATTACATATGTATTGGAAACAATTTATCAGACGAAATATCGCATCGTACAAAATTAGCTTGTTTCTCCTAAACAACACGTCGTAACTCGAAAAGATTTGGTGTGGCGTGTACGTCTAAAAGTGTAGCCTCATAAGAGAACCCACAGGAGAATTTTCTTTGGTCAAAATTTGTCAGAAAACCACGTTTTAAGGAAATCCCACATCGTGCGAAATTATCTTGTTTTTCCTAAACAACACGTTGTAACTCAAAAAACTTTGGTATTGGGTGTATGTCTAAGAATGTAGCCTCAAAAGAGAACGCACAGGAGAGTTTTCTCTCGAAAGAATATGTAGGAATACTACGTTATATGGAAAAACAGTGTTACAGAGTAAAGACAATTATGTACGTATTTGAAACACTTTACGAGAAGAAATAATGCATGGGAAAAACTTAGCTTGTATCTCCTAAACAACACGTTGTAACTCGAAAGGATTTGGTGTGGTGTTTACATCTAAAGGTGTAGCCTCAAAAGAGAACCCACAGGAGGATTTTCTTTCGTCAAAATTTTTTCAGAAAACCACGTTTTAAGGAAATCCGGCATCGTGCGAAATTATCTGGTTTTTCCTAAACAACACGTTGTAACTCGAAAAGCTTTGGTTTTGCATGTATGTCGAAGCGTGTAGCCTCAAAAGAGAACGCACAAGAGAGTATTCTCTCGAAAGAATATGTAAGAATACCACGTTATAAGGACATACAGTGTTGCAGAGTAAAGACAGATACATACATATTGGAAACACTTTACGAGAAGGAATAATACATCGTACAAAATTAGCTTGTATTTCCTAAACAACACGTTGTAACGCGAAAAGATTTTGTGTGGCGTGTACGTTGAAACGTGTAGGCTCAAAAGAGAACCCACAGGAGAATTTTCTTTCGTCAAAATATGTCAGAAAACCACGTTTTAAGGAAATCCCGCATTGTGCGAAATTATCTTGTTTTTCCTAAACAACATGTTGTAACTCGAAAAGCTTTGGTGTAAACAACACGTTGTAACTCGAAAAGATTTGGTGTGGTGTTTACATCTAAACGTGTAGCATCAAAAGAGAACCCACAGGAAAATTTTCTTTGGTCAAAATTTTTTCAGAAAACCACGTTTTAAGGAAGTCCTGCATTGTGCGAAATTATCTTGTTTTCCTAAACAACACGTTGTAACTCGAAAAGCTTTGGTGTTGCGTGTATGTCTAAGCGTGTAGCCTCAAAAGAGAATGCACAGTAGAGTATTCTCTCGAAAGAATATGTAAGAATACCACGTTATAAGGAAATACAGTGTTGCAGAGTAAAGACAGATACATACTTATTGGAATCACTTTACGAGAAGGAATAATACATCGTACAAAATTAGCTTGTATTTCCTAAACAACACGTTGTAACTCGAATGATTTGGTGTGATGTGTAAGTTGAAAAGTGTAGCCTCAAAAGAGAACCCACAGGAGAATTTTCTTTCCTCAAAATTTTTCAGAAAACCACGTTTTAAGGAAATCCCGCATTGTGCGGAATTATCTCGTTTTTCCTAAAACACGTTGTAACTCGAAAAGCTTTGGTGTTGCGTGTATGTCTAAACGTGTGGCCTCAAAAGAGAACGCATAGGAGAGTTTTCTCTCGAAAGAATATATAAGAATACCACATTTTAAGGAAATACAGTGTTGCAGAGTAAAGACAAATACGTATGTATTGGAAACACTTTACGAGAAGAAATAACGCATCGTACAAAATTAGCTTGTATCTCCTAAACAAAACGATGTAACTCGAAAAGATTTGGTGTGGCGTGTACGTCTAAATCTGTAGCCTCAAAAGAGAACTCACAGGAGAATTTTCTTTCGTCAAAATTTGTCAGAATACCACGTTTATGGAAATCCCGCATCGTGGAAATTATCCTGTTTTTCTAAACAACACGTTGTAACTCGAAAAGCTTTGGTGCTGCGTGTATGTCTAAGCGTGTAGACTCAAAAGAGAACGCACAGGAGAGTTTTCTCTCAAAAGAATATGTAAGAATACCACGTTATAAGGAAATACAGTGTTGCAGAGTAAAGATAGATACATACGTATTTGAAACACTTTACGAGAAGAAATAATGCATCGTACAAAATTAGCTTGTATTTCCTAAGAAGCACGTTGTAACTCGAAAAGCTTTGGTGTGGCCTGTACGTCTAAACGTGTAGCCACAAAAGAGAACCCACAGGAGAATTTTCTTTCGTCAAAATTTTTCAGAAAACCACGTTTTAAGGAAATCCCGCATCTTGCGAAATCATCTTCTTTTTCCTAAACTACATGTTGTAACTTGAATAGCTTTGGTGTTGCCTGTATATCTCAGTGTGTAGCCACAAAAGGGAACGCACAGGACAGTTTTCTATCGAAAGAATATGTAAGAAGACCACGTTATAAGGAAATACAATGTTGAGAGTAAAGACAAACACGTACTTCTTGGAAACACTTTATGAGAAGAATTAACGCATTGTAAAAAATTAGCTTGTATCTCCTAAACAACACGTTGTAACTCGAACAGATTTGGTGTGGCGTGTACGTCTAAACATGTAGCATCAAAAGAGAACCCACAGGAGAATTTTCTTTCGTTAAAATTTTTCAGAAAATTTTAAGGATATCCCGCATCATGCGAAATCATCTTCTTTTTCCTAAACAACATGTTGTAACTCGAAAAGCTTTGGTATTGCGTGTATGTGTAAGCGTGGAGCCTCAAAAGAGAAGGCACAGGAGAGTTTTCTCTCTAAAGAATATGTAAGAATACCACCTTATAGGAAATACAATTTTGCAGAGTAAAGACAAATAAGTACATATTGGAAATACTTTACGAGAAGAAATAATGCATCGTAAAAAATTAGCTTGTATCTCCTAAACAACACGTTGTAACTCGAAAATATTTGGTGTGACGTGTACGTCTAAACGTGTATCCTCAAAAGAGAACCCACAGGAGAATTTTCTTTCATCAAAATTTGTCAGAAACCACGTTTTAAGGAAATCTCGCATCGTGCGAAATTATCTTGTTTTTCCTAAACAACACGTTGTAAATCAAAAAGCTTTGGTGTTGCGTGTATGTCTAAGCATGTAGCCTCAAAAGAGAACGCACAGGAGAGTTTTCTCTCGAAAGAATATGTAGGAATACTACGTTATAAGGAAATACAGTGTTGTAGAGTAAAGACAACTACTTACGTATTGGAAAAACTTTAAGAGAAGAAATAACGCATCATAAAAAATTAGCTTGTATCTCCTAAACAACACTTTGTAACTCGAAAAGATTTGGTGTGGCTCATACATCTACAAGTGTCGCCTCAAAAAAGAACCCACAGGAGAACTTTCTTTCGTCAAATTTTTCAGAAAACCACGTGTATGGAAATCTCGCATCGTGCGAAATTATCTAGTTTTTCCTAAACAACACGTTGTAACTCGAAAAGCTTTGGTGTTGTGTGTATGTCTAAACGTGTAGCCTCAAAACAGAACTCACAGGAGAGTTTTCGCTCGAAAGAATATGTAAGAATACCACATTATAAGGAAATACAGTGTTGCAGAGAAAGACAAATACGTACGTATTGCAAACACTTTACGAGAAGAAATAACACATCGTACAAAATTAGCTTGTATCTTCTAAACAACACGTGGTAACTCGAAAGGATTTGGTGTGGCGTGCATGTCTAAACGTGTAGCATCAAAAGAGAACCCACAGGAGAATTTTCTTTCGTCAAAATTTGTCAGAACACAACGGTTTAAGGAAATCCCGCAATGTGCGAAATTATCTTGTTTTTCATAAACAACACGTTGTAATTCGAAAAGCTTTGGTGTTGCCTGTATGTCTAAGTGTGTAGCCTCAAAAGGGAATGCAAAGGATAGTTTTCTCTCGAAAGAATATGTAAGAATACCACGTTATAAAGAAATACAGTGTTGCAGAGTAAAGACAAATACGTACGTATTGGAAACACTTTACGAGAAGAATTAAGGCAACGTACAAAATTAGCTTGTATCTCCTAAACAACACATTGTAACTCGAAAAGATTTGGCGTGGCGTGTACTTCTAAACCTGTAGCCTCAAAAGAGAACCCACAGGAGAATTTTCTTTCGTCAAAATTTTTCAGAAAACCACGTTTTAAGTAAATCCTGCATCGTGCGAAATCATCTTCTTTTTCCTAAACAACATGTTGTAACTCGAAAAGCTTTGGTGTTGCGTGTATGTGTAAGCATGGAGCCTCAAAAGAGAAGTCACAGGAGAGGTTTCTCTCGAAAGAATATGTAAGAATACTACGTTATAAGGAAATACAATTTTGCAGAGTAAAGACAAATAAGTACATATTGGAAACACTTTAGGAGAAGAAATAACGCATCGTAAAAAATTTACTTGTATCTCCTAAACAACACGTTGTAACTCGAAAAGATTTGGTGTGACGTGTATGTCTAAACGTCTAGCCTCAAAAGAGAACCCACAGGAGAATTTTCTTTCATCAAATTTGTCAGAAACCACGTTTTAAGGAAATCTCGCATCGTTGGAAATTATCTTGCTTTTCCTAAACAACACGTTGTAACTCGAAAAGCTTTGGGGTTGCGTTTATGTCTAAGCATGTAGCCTCAAAAGAGAACGCATAGGAGAGTTTTCTCTTGAAAGAATATGTAAGAATACCACTTTATAAGGAAATACAGTGTTGCAGAGTAAAGACAAATACGTACGTATTGGAAACACTTTAAGAGAAGAAATAACGCATCGTACAAAATTAGCTTGTATCTCCTAAACAAAATGTTGTAACTCGAAAATATTTGGTGTGGCTCGTACCTCTACACGTGTAGCCTCAAAAGAGAACCTACAGGAGAACTTACTTTAGTCAAAATTTTTCAATAAACCACGTTTTATGGAAATCTCGCATCGTGCGAAATTATCTTGTTTTTCCTAAACAACATGTTGTAACTCGAAAAGCTTTGGCGTTGCGTGTTTGTCTAAGCGTGTAGCCTCAAAAGAGAACGCACAGGAGAGTTTTCCCTCGAAAGAATATGTAAGAATACCACGTTATAAGGAAATACAGTGTTGCAGAGTAAAGACAAATAAGTACGTATTGGAAACACTTTACGAGAAGAAATAACGCTTCCTACAAAATTTGCTTGTATCTCCTAAGCAACACGTTGTAACTCGAAAGGTTTGGTGTAGCTCGTATGTCTACACGTGCAGCCTCAAAAGAGAGCCCACAGGAGGACTTTCTTTCGTCAAAATTTGTCAGAAAACAACGTTTTATGGAAATCCCTCATCGTGCAAAATTATCTACTTTTTCCTAAACAGCACGTTGTAACTCGAAAAGCTTAGGTGTTGCGTGTATGTTTTACGCCTGTAGCCTCTAAAGAGAACGCACAAGAGAGTTTTCTCTCGAACGAATATGTAAGTATACAACGTTATAAGGAAATAGAGTGTTGCAGAGTAAAGACAAATACATACGTATTGGAAACACTTTACCAGAGGAATTAATGCATCGTACAAAATTAGCTTGTATCTCCTAAACAACATGTTGTAACTCTAAAAGATTTGGTGTGACGTGTACGTCTAAATGTGTAGCCTCAAAAGAGAACCCACAGGAGAATTTTCATTCATCAAAATTTGTCAGAAACCACGTTTTAAGGAAATCTCGCATCGTGCGAAATTATCTTGTTTTTCCTAAACAACACGCTGTAACTCGAAAAGCTTTGGTGTTGCGTGTATGTCTGAGCGTGTAGCCTGAAAAGAGAACGCACAGGAGAGTTTTCCCTCGAAAGAATAGGTAAGAATACCACGTTATAAGGAAATACAGTGTTGCAGAGTAAAGACAAATAAGTACGTATTGGAAACACTTTACGAGAAGAAATAACGCATCGTAAAAAATTTGCTTGTATCTCCTAAACAACACGTTGTAACTTGAAAAGATTTGGTGTGGCTCGTACGTCTAAACGTGTAGCCTCAAAAGAGAACCCACAGAAGAACTTTCTTTCGTCAATATTTGTCAGAAAACCACGTTTTAAGGAAATCCCGCATCGTGCAACATTATCTTGATTTCCTAAACAACACGTTGAAAGTCGGAAAGCTTTGGTGTTGCCTGTATGTCTAAGCGTGTAGCCTCTAAAGAGAATGCACAGGAGTGTTTTCTCTCGAAAGAACATGTAAGAATACAACGTTATAAGGAAATAGAGTGAGGCAGAGTAAAGACAAATGAGTACGTATTGGAAGCACTTTAAGAGAAGAAATAACGCATCGTACAAAATTAGCTTGTACCTCCTAAACAACATGTAGTAACTCGAAAGGATTTGCTGTGCCGTGCACGTCTGAACGTGTAGCCTCAAAAGAGAACCCACAGGAGAATTTTCTTTCGTCAAAATTTGTCAGAACACCACGTGTTAAGGAAATCCCGCATCGTGCGAAATTATCTTGTTTTTCATAAACAACACGTTCTAACTCGAAAAGCTTTGGTGTTGCCTGTATGTCTAAGTGTGTAGCCTCAAAAGGGAATGCACAGGATAGTTTTCTCTCGAAAGAATATGTAAGATTACCACGTTATAAGGAAATACAGTGTTGCAGAGTAAAGACTAAAACGTACGTATTGGAAACACTTTATGAGAAGAATTAACGCATCTTACAAAATTAGCTTGTATCTCCTAAACAACACGTTGCAACTCGAAAAGATTTGGTGTGCGTGTACATCTAAACATGTAGCCTCAAAAGAGAACCCACAGGAGAATTTTCTTTCGTCAAAATTTTTCAGTAAACCACGTTTTAAGGAAATCCCGCATCGTGCGAAATCATCTTCTTTTTCCTAAACAACATGTTGTAACTCGAAAAGCTTTGGTGTTGCGTGTATGTGTAAGCGTGGAGCCTCAAAAGAGAAGGCACAGGAGAGTTTTCTCTCAAAAGAATATGTAAGAACACCACGTTATAAGGAAATACAATTTTGCAGAGTAAAGACAAATAAGTACATATTGGAAACACTTTAGGAGAAGAATTAACGCATCGTACAAAATTAGCTTGTATCTCTTAAGCAACACGTTGTAACTCGAAAAGATTTGGTGTGGCGTGTTCATTTAAACATGTAGCCTCAAAAGAGAACCCACAGGAGAATTTTCTTTCGTAAAAATTTGTCAGAAAACCACGTTTTAAGGAAATCCCGCATCATGCGAAATCATCTTCTTTTTCCTAAACAACATGTTGTAACTCGAAAAGCTTTGGTGTTGTGTGTATGTGTAAGCGTGGAGCCTCAAAAGAGAAGGCACAGGAGCGTTTTCTCTCGAAAGAATATGTAAGAATACCACGTTATAAGGAAATACAATTTTGCAGAGAAAAGACAAATAAGTACATATTGGAAACACTTTACGAGAAGAAATAATGCATCGAAAAAAATTAGCTTGTATCTCCTAAACAACATGTTGTAACTCGAAAAAATTTGGTGTGACGCGTACGTCGAAACGTGTAGCCTCAAAAGAGAACCCACAGGAGAATTTTCTTTCATCAAAATTTGTCAGAAACCACATTTTAAGGAAATCTCGCATCCTGCGAAATTATCTTGTTTTTCCTAAACAACACGTTGTAACTCGAAAAGGTTTGGTGTTGCGTGTATGTCTAAGCGTGTAGCCTCAAAAGAGAATGCACAGGAGAGTTTTCTCTTGAAAGAATATGTAAGAATACCACGTTATAAGGAAATACAGTGTTGTAGAGTAAAGACAAATAAGTACATATTGGAAACACTTTACAAGAGGAAATAGCGCATCGTAAAATATTTGCTTGTATCTCCTAAACAACACGTTTTAACTCGAAAAGATTTAGTGTGGCATGTACATCTAAACATGTAGCCTCAAAAGAGAACCCACAGGAGAATTTTCTTTCCTCAAAATTTTTCAGAAAACCACGTTTTAAGGAAATCCCGCATCGTGCGAAATCATCTCCTTTTTCCTAAACAACATGTTGTAACTCGAAAAGCTTTGGTGTTTCGTGTATGTGTAAGTGTGGAGCCTCAAAAGAGAAGGCACAGGAGAGTTTTCTCTCGAAAGAATATGTAAGAATACCACGTTATAACGAAATACAATTTTGCAGAGTAAAGACAAATAAGTACATATTGGAAACACTTTAGGAGAAGAAATAACACTCCGTACGAAATTAACTTGTATCTCCTAAGCAACACGTTGTAACTCGAAAAGATTTGGTGTGACGTGTATGTCTAAACGTGTAGCCTCAAAAGAGAACCCAAAGGAGAATTTTCTTTCATCAAAATTTGTCAGAAACCACGTTTAAAGAAATCTCGCATCATGCGAAATTATCTTGTTTTTCCTAAACAACACGTTGTAAATAGAAAAGCTTTGGTGTTTCGTGTATGTCTAAGCTTGTAGCCTCAAAAGAGAACGCACAGGAGAGTTTTCTCTCGAAAGAATATGTAAGAATACAACGTTATAAGGAAATACACTGTTGCAGAGTATAGACAAATACGTACCTATTGGAAACACTTTAAGAGAAGAAATAAGGCATCGTACAAAATTAACTTGTATCTCCTAAACAGGTTAGGGTTAGGGTTAGGGTTAGGGTTAGGGTTAGGGTTAGGGTTAGGGTTAGGGTTAGGGTT